>NW_027507748.1:452737553-453095053 GCF_037356315.1 Lithobates pipiens | reverse complement strand
GGGAAGGGTGGAGGGACGGGTAGACGGAAGAGTCGAAAGTGACGGCCTGGCTTCTGACGTGTCATCCAGAAAACGCAGCCTGTCATAATACCACAGCTTAGGTACATAGACCTGACCTGCTGCTGCTCCTGATGTTTGGGACTCTAGGATCTTTCTTTGCTCCCGCCTATACCCGCTACGCAGGTTCTTAATTTTGGCGTTCACAAAGCCAGTGTCTGCCTGGGGGACTCGGGTTTTCACAAACGCCAAAACTGTCTCCAGTGTCTTCTTCCGGGCAGCACGGCTTGAATATTGGGGGTGTTTTGTATCCCAAAGATTGCTGTGTGACTCCACTAAATCGGGAAATGTTGAGAGGAAGGCCTCCTCCTTAAAGCGGTCTGCAGTATACCTTTGCATTTTCTGAAAAACAAAAACAAAAAACAAAAAAAAAAACAACAAAAAAAAAAAGTCAGACCAAATGCACACTATATTGTGACAATGTAGGCGAGACACACACTACTACACACGCTACCCCCCCCCCCACACACACTACCCCCCCCCCACACACACACACACACACTAAACACTACTGCCCCATACACATACACACACACACACACACACACACACACACACACTACCCCTCCCTCCCACACACTACCCCTCCCACACACACACACACACACACTACCCCTCCCACACACACACACACACACTACCCCTCCCACACACACAAACACTACCCCCCCCCCCCTGTACACACACACACACACACACACACACACACTACCCCTCCCACACACACACACACACACACACACACTACCCCTCCCACACACACACACACACTACCCCTCCCACACACACAAACACTACCCCCCACCCCCCCCCTGTCCACACACACACACACACACACTACCCCCACCCCCCCACCCCCCTATACACCCACCTCCACCCCCACACTACCACACAAAATACCAACCCCACTCAACCACCAACCCACATAAAAATCAATTAAACATCAATAAGAACAAAATTCAATATGCACATCCCTAACGCAGGCTTTAAATTAAACGAAAATAAAACGATAACTATCTTACCGTCGCGTGTAGCACTCGCTTCTTCCGTTCGGACAAACGTACGGCCTCGTGGTAACGCTTTATATACAGCGCATGCGCTCAGGCTCCGCCTGCGTCGCCCGCCCCTGACGTTCCTTGCGACCGTGTTTCCCCGCCCCTTTTACCCTCGTTCCGCTGTGGGTGAATGAGAGGAGAAAATGGCGGACGCAAATTCTATGAGCAGCGTGAGCAGCGCGGAGGAAAGCCATGGGCCCCATGCTTCCGGAGCAAGGAGGAGATATAAGGCCACCAATATGGCCTTTGAAGAGATGGTGGAGATGGTGGCTATCTTAAAAAGGGAGGATTATGATGGGGAACATGGCCTGTACCCCAAACCTAATGTCCGGAAAAGCGCCATCTTGGATGAGGTAGTCACAACCTTGGAGACCAAATTCGGGGTACGAAGAGGCAAGGACCAGCTCCGGAAACGATGGTCCGATATCAAGTCCAGGGAGCCGGACCAATATTATCAAAAAGGTCCTGAAAAAAAGTGAGTAAACTCCGCGTTTCTCGTGACTGTCGGACATAATCGTTCGTGTAGATAGTGTACATAAATCTGGCGGATTTTATCGTAATCGTTCGTGTAGGTATTGTATGAAACTGGCGGATTTGATCGTAATCGTTCGTGTGGGTAGTGTATGTAAATCTGGCGGATTTTATCGCAATCGTTCGTGTAGGTAGTGTATGTAAATCTGGCGGATTTGATCGCAATCGTTCGTGTAGGTAGTTTATGTAAATCTGGCGGATTTGATCGTTCGTGTTGTTAATAGTTCATGTAATGAGCGCATACAGTTGTTCGTATATGTGGGCGTAAATAGCATGAATTTGTGTATGGTGTAAATTTATCTGGTGTTGGATTAGATTTTAATTAGTTATTATTTTTTTTGTATTGTTCATGATAAACTGAATTGTCACGCTCAGTTTATAGGATATAAATTTTTACTAAAGTTTCATAAATTTATTCAGTGCAATGTAGACTCAATTAAAAAAATGAGATAGATAGATAGAATGCTGGTTCAACATCTGGACTAGGAAACTTTTATAAGTGTAGTTTGGGCCATCATAGAACATTTTAGACATAATCACACACAGGTACTCCAGGCGATGATTCGAGTGTGTCCGTCTGTGAAACTTGGACAAAAGATATACAGTATCACAGTTTGGTTAAAGGCTAGGTTCACATTGCTGCAATGTACAAGATCAAATGTGATTTGCACCGCACTGCAGTGCAAATCACATGTGATCTCTGTGTGATGCGATTTCAGCCTTGCATATAGTATGGCTGAATTTGCATCGCATCCGGACCAAACTTGTACATGGCCCTTTTTTTAGTCCACAGTCGAATCGGATCACATGGGTGTTCACACCATGTGGTCCGATTCCTGTCCGAGTTTAAAGATTGCACTGTGAAATGAGAACTAATTTGGAGGTGTCAATAAAACTTTACACTGATACTCCCAGCAGGTCACATAGGGCAGTGTGAACTGCGCATGCGATGCGTGAAACCACAGTAGATTTGCAGCGTTTGCACATCGCAGCAGTCTGAACACAGCCTAACTAAAAAAAAGTCATTTTAAGGATGTATTAAACTAGGATCTTGTAATAACCAGCTAATAATTTTACACCACTTCAAACCAATGTTTCATATTCAAATTTCTGAACTCAAATATCACTATGCTTAAAAGTATTTATTTATTTTTTTTCATTCTCATAGGGGAACAAAGACAAGAGGCGGAGCAGCCCAGGACCCCCCGACCTCGCCAGCCTGCTTGGGCACTTAGCCCCAGCCCCGCATCAGTATTGGAGCTGCCCAGCCCAGTGTCCGAGAGGGAGCAGCCAAGCTAGGTATCCTCCGCTGGACCAAGCTCCGTAGCTCCACTGGATGAGCCCAGCCCAGGGCTAGATGTGGAGGAGGAAGAGCAGGTGGAGTTACACACCCCACAAAGTGAAAGTGAGTGTCTGACAACCCAGCTTAAGGTAAACAATTAATGGCTGTATATTTTGTCCAATTTTTTATCTACACATGTTTTTAGGTGATGATCTGGTTGTGGTAGGAGAAGCCGCGGAGCCATTTTCAGCGGACAGTGCCCAGAGGCTGATAGGGCAGATCATGGCCTGGAATGCCAGGATCGATTTAATGGAGAGCAACATCCAGGCCATGCAACAACAAATCCTGGCCATACAACAACAAATCCTGGCCATACAACAGCAGCTGGTCCCTATGAGGCAGGAAATGAAGAACATGATCGATGTTTTAGGGAGAATCTAAGCCCCTTTTCCCCTAAAACACAATCGATCACGTTCTTCATTTCCTTGCCAAAAAGTTTTTATTGTTTTTACAAGATTTTTAGAGGCCAAATTTTGAAGATGCACACGGTGTGTCAACATGTGCTATGTGCCATCAGAGGATCGCAATGGACGCATTTGGTGTTTGCAAACCCTTCCTCATTCTAGTATGTGAGAGGAAGGGATTGCACACACCAAACACGTCCATTGATCACTCATGATGGTACATAGCACATGTTGACATTACCAATTTTTGGTGTGCATCTTCAAAATTTGGCTTTACCCCTTGTTTTATGTAAATCGTTAAAAATCTGATTTTATTTTTTTATTTTTGTGAAAAAAAAAAGAATTTATAAAAAAAAAAAAAAAAAAAAAAAACACGTTTAAAAAAAACAATTTCCCAAAAAAAAAAAAAAAGAATTTATAAAAAAAAAAAAAAAAGGACACAAAAAAAAAAAAAGATCTAAATAAGAGGCACTGGTTGGAATGTGCACTATTAAAAAATCAAAAAAAAAAAGATGTGTGTGTGTCTACTTCTTTCAATACTCAATACCAGTTTGGGAAGTCATTTTGTGTTTTCTGTCACAAAGGGCCTTATTTCCTATTGTCAAAAACCACTTTGCTATACAAATGCACTAGGACAGGAATATGCAATTAGTGGAAATCCAGCTGTTGCAGAACTACAAGTCCCATGAAGCATAGCAAGACTGACAGCCACAAGCATGAGACCCAGAGGCATGATTGACTTGTAGTTTTGCACCAGCCGGAGGTTGGCCAATTGCATATCCCTGAATTAGGACAATGTAGGATACAAGCAACGTGAAAAGCAAACAAGATCCAAACTTCAAAATTTGAACAGACAAGACATATTTCAAGAAAAATACATTTTTATTGGTCAGCTGGCATTGGAATAGCCCCCCTACCATTAAAATAGCTGACATAGCGGTCACGCACCTCACGTGCTGTTTGGGGGGCTAAGCCAGGAAGGGCATGATCCAGCCCTGTCAGTTCTGGAAGCCTGAGTCCGGCCTCAGGCCCAATAGGCTGCAGGTACTGGTTACCTGAAAATTTCCTTAGAAAATTGTGCAGAATGCAGCAGCACAGAATAACATAGTTCAGTTTATTTTCTGCCAGGTTGATGGCTGTCAGTAACAGACGGAACCGGCTGGCCATAATGCCAAAGGCACTCTCCACAACCCTTCTTGCTCTGGCCAGCCGGTAATTAAAAATCCTCCTCTCCGGGGTGAGGGTCCTTTGGGGGAAGGGTCTCATAAGATGTTCACTCAGACCGAACGCTTCATCAGCCAGAAAAACAAACGGGAGCCCCTCCACATTCTCGGCATCTGGTGGCAAGTCCAGGCCACCAGTGGTAAGACGGTGGCAGAACTCGGTCTGCCTAAAGACTCCTCCGTCAGACATCCGGCCGTTCTTCCCCACATCCACATAAAGAAAGTCACATTGTGCCGACACCACCGCCATTAGCACCACACTATGGAACCCCTTATAATTCCAATAGTAGGACCCCGAATGGGGTGGGGGCACAATCCTCACATGTTTCCCGTCGATGGCCCCTCCGCAGTTGGGGAAGTCCCAACGGGCAGCGAACTGGGAAGCCACAGTCTGCCATTCCTGTGGCATGGAAGGAAGCTGGGGAGTCAAACACATGAAACAAAAAAAAAATTAGTCATTAAATAAAAACAATTCATAACAAATAAAAATCAAAAACATTTTGGAACAACAGTTAAACAGAAATATTGCAAATTTGTTTTCTGCCAAAAAAAAAAAAAAGTAGGCGGACCAATTCACAGATTAATCAGCCCTCTGATGGACCAGGGGACATAAATTAGGTGGGTAAGTGGGGTGGGGGGACTAATTACTAAGTATCCAACACCTGCAAGCAATTTGAGTGGGGTGGGGGGACTAATTACTAAGTATCCAACACCTGCAAGCAATTTGAGTGGGGTGGGGGGACTAATTAATAAGTATCCAACACCTGCAACCAATTTGAGTGGGGTGGGGGGACTAATTAATAAGTATCCAACACCTGCAAGCAATTTGAGTGGGGTGGGGGGACTAATTACTAAGTATCCAACACCTGCAAGCAATTTGAGTGGGGTGGGGGGACTAATTACTAAGTATCCAACACCTGCAAGCAATTTGAGTGGGGTGGGGGGACTAATTAATAAGTATCCAACACCTGCAACCAATTTGAGTGGGGGGAATAATTAATGAGTTGGCAATCCATATCTATATATCTATATATCTATATATCTCTATATCTCTATATATCTCTATATCTCTATATATCTCTATATATCTCTATATATCTCTATATATCTCTATATATATCTATATATCTCTATATATCTCTATATATCTCTATATATCTCTATATCTCTATATATCTCTATATATCTCTATATATCTATACATCTCTATATATCTATATATCTCTATATCTCTATATCTCTATCTCTCTCTCTCTCTCTACACACACAGGGTGTATACAAAGAGTATACAAAGGGTGGGGGGGGGCAAGTAAAATAGTACAATGGAGCTGACAATATGAATTATAGAGAAAAACAAACAGTCTCGGCTGTGGGTGTATATGGGGCCCAGGATTGAATGCTGAGGACGTTAATGAAAGCAAATATGCATGTGAGACACAAAAAAGGTAAAAAGCTAAAAAAAAAAGACAAAAAAAATAAATAAAAAAAAATAAAAAATAAATAAAAAAATTATAAAAAACCCATTTAAAAAAAAAAAAATGCATTCATATAAAGGGGACATTCACATCATATTCCTGTCATGGATATTAAAAGTCATGATGAAATGAATACAAACATACAATGCATATAATGCATATAATGCAATATTAAAAGAACAAACTTACCTTCATATATTCCTTCTGCAGGACCCGAATAATGGCAGAACAGGTCTCTGGAATAATGATCCCCAGAGCCTGGGGGGAGATGCCTGTCGAGAACTTGAGGTCCTGAAGGCTTCTCCCTGTCGCCAAGTAGCGCAACGTGGCGACGAGCCTCTGCTCCGGAGTGATGGCTTGCCGCATGCAGGTATCCTGCCTGCTGATATAAGGGGTCAGCAAAGCCAGCAGACGGTGAAAAACGGGGTCCGTCATCCTGAGATAATTCCTGAAATCATCAGGATTATTCTCACGGATCTCACGGAGTAAAGACATATGCGAGAATTGGTCACGCTGGCGCAACCAATTCTTTGTCCATGAACTCCTCCTCACCCTGTTCACAGATTGGGCTCGGGTCAAAGTATTAACCCCAACACCAAGCCCCAATATAGCACGAACTCGTTCCCGAGTATGTCCACACTCCATGGCTTTGAAACGGTCGGCTGGACAGACAAGCTCAACTGAACGCACTGAAGAACAGCCAGACCTATGAAGAACGACCTGAAACCCAGAAACGAGCGGACCAGAAGCGCCTAATAACAGGTACAACTGATCCACGCGTACCGAAAGACAGATACAAACCTCACAGGTAGACTGCGCCGCAGCGAACGGACAAATTAAGCTGAAGTCTGAAAAGCGCGAATCGTCTCTAACCAAACTTCTACTAATGCAAAGTCAGCAGAAGGAGCCCAAAGGGTGCTTTGCTGTGTCTTGGACTTCCTATTTTTAGTCCCGTCGTACGTGACGTACGTCATCGCGCACGGTTTCAGCGGACTGTTCGTTCGTCGTGTGTGGCCAAGTCCGTCCATGCTAATTTTGAGCGGACTGTCCGCTGAAACTGTTTGACGAACAAAGTTGAGCGAACAGTCCCCGCGTGTGTACGCGGCCTTAGAGGAAGATATACCACAAGGAGCCAATCAGTTTATTGACCAACAAGAAGCATGCAGATAGGAGGAGAGAGCAGATTTACAGAGAGATGAGCTTATCACTGTTCTGCTTTTTCCACTCACAGTCTGTGGCAGGTCAAAAAAGACCTGGGCTCAAAACAAGAGGGTTGATTTTTGTAGGCCATCAGACTGAGGACATTTAGTGGCAAGAACAAAAAGGCACTGGGGGTAATTTCTGTATTGAAGCGGAACATTATTATTATTATAAAATGTTATTTTATTTCTGAATGAGCTATTCATTTATATCCTGTAGTTTTTCTCTGGACTTCTGCTTTAAGTCACATGAACAGTTTGAATATTTTAAATTTGGTGTGGGAACAAAGAAACCAATCTGTCCATCACAGATAAGACCACAGAAGAGATGTTCAGATACTGTAGATGATATTAGCACACCTGGCAAAAGATAACACAGTAAAAAGTCCAGAGGCAAATGTCTATTAATGGTTTTTATACCATATTTATTCTTTAAAAAATAAAATTAAACTTCCAAAGCAGGGGGCATTGCAAAGCTGTGACTAGAAGTTTCAAACATTGTTCATGCAGCAAGAGACAAAATCACACATCAAAAGAACGCTCCCCACTTTTAAATTACCTATTTCACCATCATCTGGAAAACCTGGAATGAAAATTTGGGGGTTGGAAATCCATCCACTCTTCCCTTATAAGACTGCAGAGCCCTAAGGTATCTGAAATTAAGTCTGTACAACTATACAGTGCTTGATTAGGTCATATATATTGCCTACATTCACCAGAAAGCAATATACAGTGGTGTGAAAAAGTGTTTGCCCCCTTCCTCATTTCCTGTTCCTTTGCATGTTTATCACACTTAAGTGTTTCGGAACATCAAACCAATTTAAACAATAGTCAAGGACAACACAAGTAAACACAAAATGCAATTTGTAAATGAAGGTGTTTATTATTAAAGGTGAAAAAAAATCCAAACCATCATGGCCCTGTGTGAAAAAGTGATTGCCCCCCTTGTTAAAACATACTATAACTGTGGTTGTCCACACCTGAGTTCAATTTCTATAGCCACACCCAGGCCTGATTATTGCCACACCTGTTCACAATCAAGGCATCACTTAAATAGGAGCTGCTTGACACAGTAAGGTCCACCAGAAGATCCTTAAAAGCTACACATAATGCTGAGACCCAAAGAAATTCAGGACCAATTGAGAAAGAAAGTAATTGAGATCTATCAGTCTGGAAAGGGTTATAAAGCCATTTCCAAAGCTTTGGGAATCCAGCGAACCACAGTGAGAGCCATTATCCATAAATGGCGAAGACATGGAACAGTGGTGAACCTTCCCAGGAGTGGCCGGCCGCCCAAAATTACCCCAAGAGCGCAGCGACGACTCATCCAAGAGGTCACAAAAGACCCCACAACAACGTCCAAGGAACTGCAGGCCTCACTTGCCTCAGTTAAGGTCAGCGTTCATGCCTCCACCATCAGGAAAAGACTGGGCAAAAATGGCCTGCATGGCAGAGTTCCAAGGAGAAAACCACTGCTGAGCAAAAAGAACATCAAAGCTCGTCTCAATTTCTCCACAACACATCTTGATGATCCCCAAGACTTTTGGGACAACATTCTGTGGACCGATGAGACAAAAGTGGAACTCTTTGGAAGGTGTGTGTCCAAGTATATCTGGCGTAGAAGGAACACTGCATTTCATAAAAAGAACATTATACCAACAGTAAAATATGGTGGTGGTAGTGTGATGGTCTGGGGCTGTTTTGCTGCTTCAGGACCTGGAAGACTTGCAGTGATAAAAGGAACTATGAATTCTGCTGTCTACCAAGAGATCCTGAAGGAGAATGTCTGACCATCTGTTCGTGTACTCAAGCTGAAACGAACTTGGGTTCTGCAGCAGGACAATGATCCTAAACACACCAGCAAGTCCACCACCGAATGGCTGAAGAAAAACAAAATGAAGACTTTGGAGTGGCCTAGCCAAAGTCCTGACCTGAATCCTATTGAGATGTTGTGGTATGACCTTAAAAAGGCCGTTCATGCTCGAAAACCCTCTAATGTAACTGAATTAGGACAATTCTGCAAAGATGAGTGGGCCAAAATTCCTCCAGGACGCTGTAAAAGCCTCATTGCACGTTATCGCAAACGCTTGGTTGCAGTTGTTGCTGCTAAGGGTGGCCCAACCAGTTATTAGGTTTAGGGGGCAATCACTTTTTCACACAGGGCCATGATGGTTTGGATTTTTTTTCACCTTTAATAATAAACACCTTCATTTACAAATTGCATTTTGTGTTTACTTGTGTTGTCCTTGACTATTGTTTAAATTGGTTTGATGTTCCGAAACACTTAAGTGTGACAAACATGCAAAGGAACAGGAAATGTATTGTAGATCTGGATCATTTCTGTTCTGCTCTAAAACAATAATAATAATAAACTTTATTTTATACATTACCTTTAAAGGTAGCTTCTCAAAGCACTTTAAAAGGAAAACACAAGACAAACACGTGCTAATATAAAGGATAAAAGGGACATCTATGTGAAATCTTGTCTAAAGTAAAAAACTTTTAGATTGAATTGAATAAGTTTAGAGAAGATGACTCTCTGATGTTCTTTGAAAGTGAATTTCAGAGTTTTGGAGCATAGCAGGTGAAAGCTCTGTCTCCGATCGAGTGTAGGTGAGTAGCAGGGGCACACAGAAGACCAGAGTTTTGGGAGTGAAGGTTATGAGGAGGGTAGTAAGTTGATAAAAGTTTAAAGAGATAATGGGGTGCCAAACAATGAAGGGCCTTATATATAGGTGAGCAAGATGATCTTAAAGTCTATGAGAAACCAGATGATAACAATAAAGCTAAGAGAAAATCAAGGATGAATTGTATTTACATTGTCCTACGGGTCACTTTTATAAAAAAAAAATATAAAAAAATTCCATAGAAGGATTATTACCTTTTGGACTTAGCACTGTACCTCAGCTGCCAGTAAAAATGTCAGGAATGCTAGATGTATGCCTACAGTTCCTTTGGCCACTGTCAGATATCTTTATGTGCCTCTCACAGTCTCTCCAGAGTCTGGTCATCCTTCTGTCTGCAGCCACCACTTACATGCTCTCTCTTCCTGGCCTGAGCATTAGCAGTTGCTGTGCAAAGCCCTGCACTGTTGGCAATGCCCTTCAACTCTCACTGGTTGGTGGTAGGAGGTGTCCCTATTGCAAGGCAGTGGCTCTGTGCTGCCATTTCCACTGGGCTTGTGATAGCATTTGCCATCTTGCTCCTGTACCTTTTGTCTTGCCTGGCCTCTACTCTGAATCACTTCTCTTACGGAGTCTTGCCTGGATGCTGATTATTTTTCTGATTTCTGCCTGCCCTGTCTCTTGCCTGGATACACACAGTATACTTGGTTAATTATTCTCCCCTGGATATAGATTACTAATCTGATTTCTACCTGCCCTGTCCCTTACGTGGATATAGACACACTTTTGATTGCCATCTGCCCCCACCCTTGCCTTGGATACAGATACTCTTCTATGATGAGGAATGTGATGGGTGGTTTTACTGAACAATTGAGAGGTGAGAGGGAGTAGAGCCAAAATTAATATTTAGTAGAAAATTAAGAAATTTTTGTAGACTCAACATCCATATCTACAAGTTTTTTACACTGGTTTTTCACTAATGATAACCTCTGCTTTTACACTTTTTCAAAATATGTTCAGATAAATTCTCAGGCTTTCTTTAACCAGTTCCTGACCTGCGTGCGCCGATGTACGTCGGCAGAATGGCACGGGCAGGCATATTGGCGTACAGGTACGTCCATTTTTAAATGCCGCCCTGCCATCGCGTGCACGCCGCCGGCGATCGTCTCATGGGCGGCTGAACAGGGAGGTGCCGTTGAAAACAGCATCTCCCCCCGTTCTGCCTAGCAACAAGTGACGTTGATCTCTGCTCCATGTGAGATCAATAAGATTATTTAAGCTAAAGGGAATTAGTCACTTCAGTCAAAGTTATTTTCCTCGTGTAAACAGACTAATAAAAAGGTGTATACATTTTCAAGTTTCTTGTCTTTGTATCTTTTTGTAGTCCTCTATGTGTAAATGTTATGGTTTGTGAATGATTTTTTCAGTGGAAATGTCTTAACCAGTTCCCAACCGGTGCACGACGATGTAAGTCGGCAGAATGGCACGGGCATTTGTATTTGCTGCCCTGCCATCGCGTGCCAGTCAGGACCCCCATGAGTCCGGTTGTGGGTCCCGTGGACTCGATCGCCGAGGGGATACCCACGGTCGTCTCATGGGGCGGCTGAACGGGGAGATGCCGTTGTAAATAGCATCTCCCCATTCTGCCTAGCAACAAGTGATGGTGATATCTGCTCCATGTGATTGGAGCAGAGATCAGTGTTCACTAGCACACAACCCAGCCCCCCCACAGTTAGTAACACGCCCCTAGGAACACTTAACCCCTACACTACCACCCCCTGGTTAACCCCTTCACTGCCAGTGTCATTTACACAGGAATCAATGCATTTGTATAGCATTGATTGCTGTATAAATGACAATGGTCCCAAAAATGTGTCAAAAATGTCCGATGTGTCCGCCACAATGTTGCAATCACAATAAAAATCGCTGATCGCTGCCATTACTAGTAAAAAAAAATTATTAATAAAAATGCCATAAAACTATCCCCTATTTTGTAAATGCTATAACTTTTTGCGCAAACCAATCAATAATCACTTATTGTGATTTTTTTCACCAAAAATATGTAGAAGAATACGTATCAGACTAAACTGAGGGAAAAAAATGTTTTTTTATATATTTTTTGGGGATATTAATTATAACAAAAAGTTAAAAATTATGCTTTTTTTCAAAATTGTCGCTCTATTTTTGTTTATAGCGCAAAAAATAAAAACTGCAAGGGGTGATCAAATACCACCAAAAGAAAGCTCTATTTGTGGGAAAAAAAGGATGACAATTTTGTTTGGGAGCCACGTCGCATGACCGCGCAATTGTCATTTAAAGCGGCACAGTGCCGAATCACAAAAAGTGGTCTGGTCTTAAGCCAGCAAAATGGTCCGGTCTGAAAGTGGTTAAGGAGTACCTACAGTATATTACATATAATACGCTAGCATGGGTATATAAATGTGTTTCCTTGAATTTTCCGATTATTTATACAGTTCCCCATTCCCCCTAGTCTTGTGGCACCCCACTATGCAAATTCATAGCAGGGCTTGCATTGCTAGACTCTGGCTGGCCCTTTGTGCATACCTTTTTTCCACTAAGTAGATGGCCAACCTCACTGACTAACAGTGTGGTACACGGGTGCCCAAAGCCAGTTTGCAAAGATGCCACAGATTTGTTTCAAATTTAATCTTTAGGCTTTATTATGCAATGTTGATTAAGTGTCAATTAGTACCTTAATTTGTCCTGGAGATAATTTTCACAAAAAAAGGAAGTGATCGAAAGTCCAAAACTTGGGAATTGTCACCAGAGCAAGAGATGAGGGTTAATTATCCAATCAAGACAAATGTTTCAATAACAACTGCTTCACTTTGGTGAGATTTCCACAGATTTTTAGTTTTGTTTCCAGGAAAGAAAGTGAAGGGAAGTCTCTCTGGCAGGATACAGGCAGCAGAAAATAACATAGAGTTTTTTTACGTTAACTAAAAAAAATGTGGCTTATGTGCACATGTGGTTGCAAACATATATTGTTTTAAGTTACTCTGAGCAGTAAAGCATGAGCATGACACTTCATTACTAGGGAATAAATATTACAACATCATAAGCAAATCTGTCTCCCCCCATGTACATATGTGCTGTGCTCTCAAGCTTTTTATAAACAATATCACATGAACATCAATATGATCTGACAAGCGGTCCCATTGTAAAAGGGTAAATAAAGTCAATTTTTGCCATCACAGAGTATAAATAGTGTATTTCTAGAGAAAACACGATTTAATTCATTTAAGTAATTTTGGTGGAACTTTCACATTGTAACATTTTGCTTTTCCATATTTTTCTAAGTGTTTTTCATACAGAAATTTGTAGATTAGCTACTAGAGGCAGCTCTGTATTTCATTGCCATCATTCAGCCTTTCTACTTAATAGCTAGATCCGGAGTGTTTTCTGTGGTGTGGCTAACTTAAAACTTTGCGTGATGAGGAGCAGTAAAGCATACATAGATGTCCCCATATTTCTATATTATTACAAACTGAAACAGAACTGTGAAAACAATAATACAGTTTGATAGGATTATTAATCAGGCTGATTTATTTTTTAAAAAATCGAAAATTCTGTTGTTTTCCAGTAAACTTAAGCATCTGAAGTGTGTGTCTTATAAATGTATAAATGCAAATGTATTGGTCTACAGTGTATATTTGTGTGTTTATTTGTTATAAATACATTGAAACAAAAGTCTGGTTGTGCAGGGAATGCATGCAACTGCCAGGTGTTAATGCAGTTCTCTATGAATAGCTGGGGAGGGGTTGTCCTCCAAAATTCAGCTGTCAGAGAGTTCTTAGCAAGTAAATATAGAAGAATACATGCAGACTGTCTCTTTTGTAAAATATATTTTACATCCTGCAGCCTACTGGCTGGAAATTTTTGTCACTGTTCACATTTTTTGCTGACGGAGTCCTAGTAGTTCATAGATCATAGGCACAGCTACTAACCAGCTTCTATACATGCCATCATCTTGACTTTTTTAAGCTAACCTCCCTGGCGGTATGACTATTTCAGATTTTAGGTGCTAAAAGCGGTACAATTATTTTGCATGAAAATTTGGCGTTTTATATTGTAGTCCTGTAATTCTTAGGAATAACTCGCTTAAATCTGTCCAAACCAGAGTCTAGCAGACATCCCGGGTATGATAAAGTTTGAAAAATGAAATCATAAATTATAATATAATAAATAACTATAAATAATTATACCAAATAATAATTTTTCTCCTTCATTGATGTACACTGATGAAGCTACACTGATGGGCACTAATAGGCTTCACTGATGGGCACCGATAGGCTGCACTGATAGGCACCAATAGGCAGAACTGGTGGGCACAGATGAGCTGGCACTGGTGGGCACGGGTGGGTGGCACTGATGGGTGGGACTAAAGGGCATTGATGAGTGGCACTGAAGGGCACTAATAGGTGGCACTGATAGCTGGCACTGATGGGTGGCAGTGATGGGCACTGATGGGTGGCAGTGATGTGCACTGATCGGCACTGGTAGGCGACACTGATAGGCAGCACTGCTAGGTGGCACTGATGAGGCACTGATGGGTGGCACTGGTGGGCATTAATAGGTGGCACTGGTGGGCATTGATAGGTGGCAATCATGGGCATTAATAGGTGACATTGATGTACTGGTGGTCACTGATTTGTGGGCACTGTGGGCACTGATTGGTAGGCACTGTGGGCACTGATTGGTGGGCACTGTGGGCACATATGAGGTTGCTACGCTTCTCCCTGCACGGGACCAATGTCCCTTCAACAGGAGCAGGTGATTGGCTTTTTTTTCTCCTCATGCTATCAGCGTGAGAAGAAAAAAAATTACCGATCCTCTGTTTACATCACATGATCAGCTGTTATTGACAAGTAGTCAGGTTCGACCCCTTACTCTGATCTGTGATCACCCGAGTTTCATTGACTCGGGTGATCATAGCAAGCGCCACACCCACCCTGCAGAGGGGCGTGACCAGCTTGCAAAGGGTAAGAAGTCAATTGATGCCCTCCCGGCAAAGCAGATCCGTGCTGTAGCCATCATTCGGCTATAGTGCGGATCTGAAGGAGTTAATGGCTGTGTGTTGAGTTTTTAGGGGACAGCAATTTTACACTGTTATACAAGCTTTATAATTACTACTTTAGATTGTAGCAAAGTGTAATTTCTTTAGTGTTGCCACATGAAAAAAAAAAAAATTACAAAAATTTACAAAAAATTTACAAAAATCTGACGAGCATGTGCTATATGTTTTTTTCAATTTAATATTCCTAAAACCACAGTTGGGTTATGGAGTTAATTATGCCAAATTATGGATTTCTGGTTTGCACTGGGTTCTCCTTGGCCACAGGTGGTGCTGTCACCACTGGCAAGTGTGAGAACGTGGCTTAGCTAGGCGTATTGAATGCCATTCGTTCTCGGTACCAGCCCAGTGGGAGTGTCATCCTGCTGTGCATTATGGGGGAGGGTATTTAAGGTACTGACATCATGTGCTTCTGGGTTCCAGTCCAGAAGATTCGTCTGTTTGGTGCTGGTCCTCCTGACCAGCCCCCATGGCCCTCATGGCCTGGGGTGTGGATCCATCCAATTCTGAGTCTCGGGGCTGGATAGCCCGAGGCGAAGTAACTGAAAGGAGGATTCAAAGGTGGTCCGGTGCCGTCTCACCTGAGGAGAGGCCCAGCAACTGGAGAAGCACCCAGGGAAGGACTCTTTGGGAGGAGGCTATGGATAAGACTGGCACTTCCGAAGGTTCCTGGAGGCTCAGTTGAAAGAAACGAAATGGATTTACACTCATACGGTATCGCCGGACCGGCTGCGAGATACTGGTACCGTATGATAGCTCTCTAAATTTACCTACACTCCTCAGTTACATTCAAGTCTGTGGCAGAGACTTTGTTCAAGTGTTCTACTTAAACACTCTATCGGCTGCTAGGCCTAGTGAGAGGAGATCTATCCAGTAGCTGTGAGAATCCAGTTGTGAAACGGTAATTCTCTGGATTTCTATTGTGAGAAACTTATTTCTGCAGTTCCAAAAAAGTACCTGAACTTCCTTCCTAACCCTCTACCCTTCATTTAAGAGACTGTGTGATCTTTTAAATAAATATCCCAAAAAGAGGATCCAGTGTCAGTTTCTGCAGTTCTTTGGGCCATGGGAAACCCCTAGACGCATACAAGGTCAAGAAGGTAACGGTACGCCCAATAAAACCAGCAGCTCCTTTGTGGATCAGTGCTACGTGTAAATATATATATATATATATATATATATATATATATATATATAAATAAATACATATATATATTATATAAAGCAAAGATAATTATATGGTGAGCTTGGGACTTTTAAGTTTATGACATTGCTATATTATGGCACTTATTGAACCATTTCAGATTTTGATTCCCTGCTCCATACCACAACCCTGACAAACTAGCTCAGATATTTTGCACAGACCAAAGTCCTGCATCGTTCGCACCCTGATGTTGTAATGTTGTTTGGTGACCCCCCCCCCCCCCATTGTGCTTAACTCAAGCCTGAACTCAGGCCAACTAAAGATAAGGATTACCTTAACTGCAAAATTGAGTGACCCTAACAGGCTCCGCATTTCCTGTATTGAAACCTTCTTAGCCCCAATGACTGCCCTCATTTAGGATAGCAGGTCAGCCAATTTCATTTTGGGCAATTTGGATACACCCTCCTATGCCTAGCTATGAGAAGAAATTGGTCAGATGTGTTGTTTTCTTGAATGTCACCAGAACCCCAAAGTCCTAAAACATGGATAGCATAACAAGACCTTGCATTCATCAGTGCATTCCCTCCCTAATAACAAAAAAATCATGAATTTCGTTTTAAACTCTACCTCCTCCTGCAGCTTGTTCTACACACCACTGCAAGAAGAGGCTAAAGTTATCAGACAGGAAGCAAGATGCCCCATGGCAAACACAGATGTAAAATTGACCACCTAATAAAAGAAGTAAGCACTAGGTAAATGGCAGTATTAGATCATTCGATGGTCTGGAACCCCCAGACCATGGTCTGAGATCCAGATGATCACACAAAATTACCCATTTTAAAATCAACCTCTGAATTCCATAAGAAATCACAAAAACACAGGTAATAGACTAACAAACACATATTGATAGACTGTATAAAAACAGAGAAGTTAAATTGGTTGTAAAACCTTACATATACCTTACATATACCCAGTGAAGTGGCTGGCCAGAGGTGAAACATATCCTCCTACATAGGTTGCATTTGTTTATCTGCAGTCTTCTCTTCTCAACAGCTGTTCAAAGTTCAAAATGAATAAAGCTTGTCTGAGCTGTCAGAAAACAGGGGGCAGAGAGCTGAAATGAAACTTTGTGAGGAGTGCTCTAAAAGCTGATTGGAGGGAGGGGACACATCCCCCTTCACACAGCCCACAAGAACAGAGCTGAGGCTGTCCATCAGCTAGAGCTCACACCCTGTCACATTTTTTCCCTTGGTGTCACTAAAACTTGTCAGAAATAATTCATGCAGCTAACAGAAGAAATATGCAGCAGATAGAAATGTGGTTTAGTGCTCTTAATTAAGACAAGTACACACTATAGAGGGGCATGCTTTGTTCATATTTCATGTCTGAGGTTTACAACCACTTTAATAGATAATGATAACAATAAATTCAAAGAAAATAAAAAACAGTGGCTGTAAAATACATATAACTATAGTGTATGTATATGTACTGAAAACATTTACTTGGGAATCATTGAAAACTGTTTTGAATATCAAAAATAAATACATTTTCACACTATATGCTTCTGCATGCATCTTCTTCAGGATATCTGTGCTTAGAGGCCTTTCCAGGTCCATGATTATTCCTTTACCACTACAGTAAGCCTAGCCCAACTGGGGGCTGTTCAAAAGAAGTGCTGTGATGAGAAAAATAATTGACAAAGGATTTAAAAAATAGAAGGAAAACAGACTGTGACTGCGAGTGGAGATGGTTCCATAATCCTTATGATTCACTCATTATTGCTGGTTAATGAATTATTAGTGTGATATTGTACAAGGCAGCCTCCTAATCACCAGCGTCCATTGAGAATATCAAGGCAGTGTATGTTGTAGTAAGTATTCGAATCTCATCCCACTGGCTTCTTATTAGCATACATCCAGCAGAAAATCAAGAAAACAGAACAGAATCTACAGCATAATTTAATGTTTTTTTCTGCAGGCTTATTATTTTTTTAGACGTAGGAGAGCAGAAAGTATTTAAATTAAGCAGCTTCCAGTTTATACCATATCAATTATATCAATGAAATTATGTTGCTTAATTTGTTTTATTTCCAACAAGATGTTTTACAGTTTAATGTTCACTTCTTCATTTTTGCCTTTAAGTGTCTGTAATCAAGCTAGCAGTGGTGCTTGAAATATTTGGCAAATCTTTAGCTGAGCTTGTCTAATTTGACAAAAGCTAAATTAAGTTAGCTAATAGCATTTGAAGTTTACCATTGTATTCTTCAAATGTAAAAAAAAAAAAAAAAAACCCTGCAGGTCATATAGGCAATGGGCAATTAAATCCAAAAACATGAAGCAACATTTCAGCATAAACTTTGTCATATAGGTGCAGGGTAGAACATGAAAGACAGATTTTAACCCATAAAATCTTAACTATGGCATGACATTGTAACAACAGATAGTAATATAGACATTTTATCAATCAAAAAAGAAACATATAGGTTTTGTGTGGAGTGGTAGCTATACCCATATAGCTGACAAAAGAGGGTAAAATTTAGCCTCCATCCAAACCTAGGTCCCGGGTGGATTTTAAGCCTTAATTATTCAGCACAGAGATTTTTTTTTTTTTTTTACTCCTTTCCCTTTTAAAATGATAGTCATGCTGTTAGGCATAACAATTGTTCATGAGTGAGAGCTGCTTATTGTCCCTCTTGATTTTGCCTCTAAGGCAAGCTTCTTACTCAGCTTAGGTCAAGGGTCACCTGCTAAATCATGCATACCCAGAATCCCTTGTGAATTATGCAGTTGACAAACTGCCGCTAATGATTAGTAAAACCTGCATTAAAACCCTGGCACCAAATTGATATTACTTGAGTGATGGATTACACCTCTAATGAGCGGATTATTGCCACAAGTGACCTTGCTGACTGAAAAGAGTGTTTCAATAAAACTAACATCTTTCAGTATCTCATGTCATTGTAGAAGTTCAATATACTGGCTATTTGTTACTGTCTAAAAAATGATACATTTTTGCAGTCAAGCATATGACTGAAGCAGATAAAGAAAACAATGGAAATACTAATTGTGCTTTCACTAAATAAACAATAAAAGTCATATATACAGTACATACACACAATCTTGTTCCATTTTAGTTTTCTGACACAAAATCCATTATCTTCTTTGCGATTTCCTCAAGTTTGTCAACACCAAAGAGTGAAAAACAGAGGGAAAAAAATCAAAAAAATTCCTATAGCAGCTACCATTTTGTATGTAAATTTGTTGTTTGCAAATAACATTGTTATTAAATAAGATTATTAACATTGTTATTTAATTACATAAGACTATGTAAGAAAAGTAGCCATGCATAGCAACCAGAAAATTATCAGCTTTTGTTAGTTTTTCTAAACTTCTGAGATATCAGCTTTAAATGGGTTCCATGTTACTTTATACCGCTCTTTTGTGCGCCACAATTTAAATTAGCGAAATTTTGGGAATTGTACAGGATGAATATTTGTCCTTAACCACTACAATACAGGGCACTTTCACCCCCTTCCTTCCCAGCCCAATTTTCAGCTTTCAGTGCTCTAGCGCTTTCAGTGACAATTGCGCGGTCATGCTACACTGTACCCAAATGAAATTGTTATCATTTTGTTCGCACAAATAGAGCTTTATTTTGGTTTTATTTATTCACGACTCCGTTTTTTTTTTTTTGCGATATAAGCGCAAAAATAGCGGAAATTTGGAAAAAAAACAATATTTTCTTTTTTCTATTTGAAAAGAAATCCAATAAAATCAAATTTTGTCATAAATTTAAGCCAAAATGTATTCTGCTACATGTTTTTGGTAAAAAAAATTCCGTTAAGTGTATAATAATTGGTTTGTGTGATCACGGACATATGTACGCAAATGATCATGTACATATGTGTGCAGGTGATCACGTACATATGTGTGCAGATAATCATTGGGACATGTGATTTTAGTGGGATATATGTGGGGGACATGTTTTTATTATTAGGGACATGTGTTTTTATTATTTGGGGACATGTATGTTTTGGGGACATGTGTGTTTTGGGGACATATGTGGGGACTGTGTTTGTACTGTGTGGTGTGTTGTGTGTTTACACTACACTGATGATCAGTGAGTAAAAAGCTGTAAAAAGCAGCCCATACTCACTGATCATCAGCCGGCTGCAGCGTTCTGCTCTCCTCTCCTCAGCGGTGACTTCCGTGTGAGGAGAGGAGAGCCGATTGCCTAGCAACCGGCTGTTTGTTTACATCACATGACGGCCGTGATTGGACACGGCCGTCATGTGATCAGGAGGGCCAATCACAGAGCCCTCCTGCCGATCTGAGATGTGCCGTGTCCGGGTGACACGAGCACATCGGGATCGCGCCGCTGCGCGGGCGCGCGCGCGCGATCCCGCTACTCCTGAAGGACGTTCCTGAACGTCCTATCAGGAGTAGACGGCTCCCACCCGGCCGTATATATGCATTGGCCAGGTGGGAAGTGGTTAAAGTGAATCTTTGGTTAACAGAATATTATACCGCTCTTTTGTGCGCCACAATTTAAATTAGCGAAATTTTGGGAATTGTACAGGATGAATATTTGTCCTTAACCACTACAATACAGGGCACTTTCACCCCCTTCCTTCCCAGCCCAATTTTCAGCTTTCAGTGCTCTAGCGCTTTCAGTGACAATTGCGCGGTCATGCTACACTGTACCCAAATGAAATTGTTATCATTTTGTTCGCACAAATAGAGCTTTATTTTGGTTTTATTTATTCACGACTCCGTTTTTTTTTTTTGCGATATAAGCGCAAAAATAGCGGAAATTTGGAAAAAAAACAATATTTTCTTTTTTCTATTTGAAAAGAAATCCAATAAAATCAAATTTTGTCATAAATTTAAGCCAAAATGTATTCTGCTACATGTTTTTGGTAAAAAAAATTCCGTTAAGTGTATAATAATTGGTTTGTGTGATCACGGACATATGTACGCAAATGATCATGTACATATGTGTGCAGGTGATCACGTACATATGTGTGCAGATAATCATTGGGACATGTGATTTTAGTGGGATATATGTGGGGGACATGTTTTTATTATTAGGGACATGTGTTTTTATTATTTGGGGACATGTATGTTTTGGGGACATGTGTGTTTTGGGGACATATGTGGGGACTGTGTTTGTACTGTGTGGTGTGTTGTGTGTTTACACTACACTGATGATCAGTGAGTAAAAAGCTGTAAAAAGCAGCCCATACTCACTGATCATCAGCCGGCTGCAGCGTTCTGCTCTCCTCTCCTCAGCGGTGACTTCCGTGTGAGGAGAGGAGAGCCGATTGCCTAGCAACCGGCTGTTTGTTTACATCACATGACGGCCGTGATTGGACACGGCCGTCATGTGATCAGGAGGGCCAATCACAGAGCCCTCCTGCCGATCTGAGATGTGCCGTGTCCGGGTGACACGAGCACATCGGGATCGCGCCGCTGCGCGGGCGCGCGCGCGCGATCCCGCTACTCCTGAAGGACGTTCCTGAACGTCCTATCAGGAGTAGACGGCTCCCACCCGGCCGTATATATGCATTGGCCAGGTGGGAAGTGGTTAAAGTGAATCTTTGGTTAACAGAATATTATATTGCTACCATATTAGGACATAGCAATGTGGTACAAGGAACCACAATCCATAATAGGAGAAGTGTTAAATATTCAGGAGTCTTTCTGGGGTAGCAGTGTTGGAATGGAGGAAAATGGTGGGAAATCGTGAAGCATAATACCTCTTCTATTGCAGGGAACCCCTGTTTGAAAATGTCAGTTTCCCAGCAGATTTTGGGGATCCATTTTTCAGGATCATCACTGTGTTCAGTTGGGGTGTACATTTCATGCTTAGCATAGTGCCAGGTCCACTTTAAATCTTGCTGGCTTATTTATTATATAGTGAAAACTGTTAGCCACAAGAGGTATTTGCAGAATGTTAGGAGACCGTTAGAGCTGAATGTTTTGTATTACTTTGTTAAATTAGGGTAGAAAAGTCTTGGTGGAATTTTTCAATTATGGGGAAAAAGAAGGAAATTTATCAATTTTATATCAATTTTCTATTGCAGTCTGTGTCCCCACTAAGGAGATTCTTTATCGCTAATTGTCCTTGCAATCTAGAACTAACAGTGAGGGAGTATTCAAAAATCTCTCACTAGAACAAGATTAGACAACTCATCCAATAGGAACACTTATTCCCATGACAACTAAGACCTCTTTCACACTGAGACGCTTTGCAGGCGCTATAGCGTTAAAAATAGCACATGCAAAGCTCCCTGAAACAGCAGCTCCATTCCTCCAGTGTGAAAGCCCGAGTGCTTTCACTCTGGAGCGGTGCACTGGCAGGGCATCAGAAAAAGTCCTGCCAGCAGCTTCTTTGGAGAGCATGAGGCGGGTGGTTTTAACCCGCTAGCGGCCAAATAGCGCTGCAAAAACTACAGTAAATCACCGATGCGCGGGGTGGCTCAGTGTGAAAGGGCTCTAAGAGAGGATTTTACTCACTGTGAAGAGAGTAGCTGATGTTTCTATAGGAGAGGGAGAAAAATTTCTGTAATGGGGCAAAAAAAAACCCGACAGGTCTTTTAACAATTCCCTACCAAGGTTGACCCAACTGCTTGGGCCTTCATCCAAATGCAGGATTTCTTGCCAATTCAATGGGAGCTGAACATTATGAACAGTATCAGTATTTATTTTGCTACTATCTATGATAGTTTTATTTTTGTTAATGGTTGTTAAGGAAGCAGTGAGGATGTCACCCGCAACATCCTTAGCAACCAGTAACATCACCCAGACCCTTTCATTTGTTTGACAGGAATCCCTGTCCATACAATCAAATAGGTGGGGATGGCATTGACATTAAATTAACTGAGCAGTTAAAGTCACATGGCCATGTTTGTAATGACACCACCTGGTAGACCTGGCTTATTTGCCTATATTTAGTGGCAGGGCTCTGAAGATGTCATTAGGCATGAGTGAGCAATGGAAGCAGATCATGTTGGCAGATTTTTTCTTTTGACAGGTCGACCAATGTTGTTCATCGTGATTGAAGTGGATCTGCATACCTGGATGATGTGATTGATGATGGATGCACATAATGTGACTTTTTGGGGTGGTTTCTATTTTTTTAATTAAAGGACTTGTCAAAAGGTGTCATTATTTACTGTTTACTTTTGGGGGGGGGGGGGTAGTAAGGATACTTATTCATATAGGGGGTGATATCCTTATCTTAAAGGGGGTTTCCAGACTCTGATAAGCTCAATGCATAAGCTCCCTAAATAGCCACAAACATAGAGCCAGGGTTGTGGGGAAGGGGCCCCTGTCCTCATCATAATTGGGACAGAGTGCTGCTAGGAAGGTTGCCCCGGAAAGGTGTACCCCTCTGTCGAGAGCATATAGCTTGGTATGATTAAGGAGGGGCGCACACTTACTGCCCCTCCTTTCCTGATCCACCATGTGCCATGCTCAGCTAAGGGTCTGGTATGGATTTTGGGGGATCTGACCCTTTTTTCAGGTTTTTTTGCCTGGTGTTCCCCCTTAATATTAGTTTATATGATTGTTAGGGGGAACCACATGCCATATTCTTTGTCTAATGTCTCCCATTACCATTATATCAGACCTTCAATTAGGATAAGGATATGGTATAGATAAAGGAAATCTTCGGCAGTTGGGGAAGCTCTAATTTTCCAGCAATATAAACAGCATTGTTTTGTTTGTAAATGTCAATATTGCTGTAGTAGGTTGTATTCGAGCCTTTTCACACTAAGCCACCCTGGGCGTCGGTGGTAAAAGGCTGCTATTTTTAGTGGCACTTTACCATAGCTTTTGCAGCGCTATTCGGCCGCTAGTAGGGCACTTTTAACCCCTGCTAGCAGACGAAAAAGGGTTAAAACCGCTGGCAATACACTGCTGTAATTTGATTCAATAGGCAGAGGCACTTTAGGAGCGGTGAGTTCACCACTCCTAATGCACGCCAAAGAAGCTGCTGGCAGGACTTTTTATGACGCCTTGCCAGTGCACCGCTCCAGTGTGAAAGCCGTTTGGCTTTCACATTGGAGTGAATGGAGCCGCTGTTTCAGGGCGCTTTGCAGGCGCCAATTTTAATGCTATAGTGCCTGCAAAGCGTCTCAGTGTAAAAGGGGTCTTCATCATACAGATGCACCAAAAAACATCATAGGTATTTATAGGGCACTCCCAAGGCACCTTATTTAAAATAATTTTCTATGTTTAATGTTCCACTTAACATATTGAAATCTCTGCTTTAAGGCCTAAAATCATTTCTTTATCAAATTTTGTTTTGCTTTCGTGCATGCTCCCCAGAACAGTGTCCAGCCCCCCATACCATTTGTTTGAAAATTGCTTGCTGATTAGTCTAGAAAATGCCCTTTAGGCTGGGTTCACACAATTTTTGCATTCATCTTACAGCAGGGGTCCGGTGCGTCCCTGTTCACCTTTTCAGGTCCAATTTCAGCCAGAATTTTTGCCACACACAGGGCTCCTGTGCAAATTCGCATCAGAGCTGCTGTGGATATGGGAACCAGCTCCATAGAGAGCCGGACAGAATCTCCTGCTATTGCAATGCAAATTGGATGCAGGGGAACCCACATCCAATTCGTAATAGTGTGAACAAAGCCTTAATGTTTTTTTAATACCTGGCTCCGTCGCACTTGGGTGTCATATTCAGATTCAACCCCAGAGCATTGGTCTCATTCCTAATGCTGAGGACTATAACACTGAATAAGAGGCAATGGGATATAGAAGTCACTGGAAGAGTGCTGTCTTTAACCAATTGTCGACTGTGCTATAGCTGAATAGAGGCTACAGTGTGGCCAGTTCTTGGAGGCCGTCATATGACGTCCTCCCATGATCACGTCTACCACAGGCCCACTGCAGTGTACAGGAAGTGTGCTCTGTGATTGTAGTGTCCTCTGGACACTGCTGATCACAGATTGAGGTAAAGAGCCAATCAGCGGCTCTTTATCACATGATCAGCTGTGTCCAATTACAGTTGATCATGATGTTAACAGAAGCCAGCACTCCTTTCCTCGTGCTAACAGCAAGAAGAGAGAAGAAGAGAGACAATAACTGGCCTGTGTAAAAGGGACATGTGCACTAATAATCAGGGCACTGATTATTAGTGTCCTGATTATCAGTGCAGTCCCAACAGTGCCCACCAGTGTTGCCAATCAATACCCATCAGTGCCTCCTCATCAGTGTCACCTATCGGTGCCAGCTACAAGTGCCGCCTATCAGTGCCCATCAGTGCCATCTATCAATACCACCTATCAGTGCCCATCAGTGTCACCCATCAGTGCCCATCAGTGCCTCCTATCAGTGTAGCCTCATCAGTGCTTCCTCATCAGTGCCCATAAATGCCACCTCATCAGTGCCCAGCAATGCGGCCTATCATTGCCCATCAATGCCCTTCAGTGTTGCCTCATCAGTGCCGCCTCATCAATGCCCATTAGTGCAGCCTATCAGTGGCCATCAGTGCAGTCTCATCAGTGCACATCAGTAAAGGAGAAAATGTACCTGTTTGCAAAATTTTATGAAATTATGAAAAACTATGAAAAAGATTTTTTTTTCAACCTCTGTTTTTTTTGTTTATTAAGCAAAAAAATAAAAAACCCAGTGGTGATTAAATACACAAAAAAAAGCTCTTATTATTTGGAAAAAAATTATAAAAATGGTGTTTGGGCACAGCGTTGCATGACCGCCCAATTGTCATTAATAGTGTGACAGCGCTGGAAGCTGAAAATTGGTCTGGGCAGTATGGAGGTAAAAGTGCCCAATAGATAAGTGATTAATATAAAATATGACTGACCTGCAGCCACATTGAACTACCAGTTATTATTGAGTCTGTGTAGTAGACTTTTTCCTGGCTCACGCAAAGTAGATAACCTCCAGCAGTCAGAACTTCCCCCAGTCTTTTATCTCCCAGAAAAATCGATTAAAGTGCTAGGCCAAATTAGAAATAGGATAAAGACAATCAATACACAGGCAACATGTTCCCTGAAGTTAAGTGGCTCTATAAAACAAAATAGTTGTTTTGTACCCTGGTACCCATTGTCCAAGAATTTTCTCTTTGCAAAGTGAATTTTTATTTAAGCATAGTTAAATCGGAGTTCCATCCAAAAGTGGAACTTCCACTTGAAGCACTCCTCGTCCCCTTACATGCCACATTTGGCATGCGTGGGTTCCTAGTTTTGAGTGGAACTTCCTGTCCTACTGCCTGCTTTCGACTTCGGGCCACCTAGGTAACTCCTCTTCTCCCCCAGGTGGCCCCTCCCTCTCAGAAATCTTCTGGGACACATCACAGGTCACAGGAAATGGCAACGCGACTCATGCATGTGCAGTGCGCGCCCAACTGTGAAGCCGTAAGCTGTCATGGCCGGGTGCCCACAGTTTCAAAGGCGGTGACGCGGAGAGGAAGGATAGAGGAGCAAGACTCTGTGCAGCCGCATCACTGGACCGTGGGACAGGTGAGTGTGTGTTTATTAAAAGTCAGCAGCTACACTTTTTTGTAGCTGCTGCCTTTAATAAAGTAAAAAAAGCCTGGAACTCCACTTTAATGAGGTGATGACTGTTCTTTTAATTTTCCTTGCGCTTGATAGTGAGGGGGGGTGGGGACACCCAGTTTTGGCTCGGGGTTTCCCTTAAAATCCAGACCAGACCTGAAGGGCCTGGTATTGAATTTGGGGGGACCCCCATGCAATTTTTTTAAAAATTTTGGTTCAGGGTTCCCCTTAATATTCATACTAGACCCAAAGGGTCTGGTAATGGACGCGGTGGAATCCCATGTCATTTTATTCAGTGATTTTTATGTGTATTGCCGGGATCGACAATTCATTATAGCTACGAGCACTTTTAAATGACTTTTTTTTCCTTTAGAAATTTAATTTTTCTCTCGGACTGTTCTAAACATGAGAAACATGCGCCACTTTACAGTCATATTATAGACACCCCCAAGGTATGAAATTTTAAGGAATATTTCACTTTTATTGTTTCACTTTAAGCATTATTAAAATCACTGCTCCCAAAAAAATTTAAATTTTTAAAACTTTTTTTTGCATTGTTAGATGTCCCCTGAGGCAGCACCCAGGTTCCCAAACACTTTTTATGACAATACCATGCATATAAGCCTTAAAAAATAGCACTTTTGATTTCTCCCATAGACTTTTAAAGGGTGTTCCGCGGCTTTCGAATTTGCAGCGAACACCCCAAATTGTTCGCTATTCGGTGAACAGGTGAACACACAATCTTCGAGTCAAATTTACGTTCGACTCAAACATTGGGGTCATCCCTAGCCTTGACAAATTTTTAGGACTCACGTTTAACTTTTGGGATCCATCAGATGAGCTTCACTTCTTGGCCAGGGGCCAAAGAATGACTGAATATCATAAAAATTTGTATCAAACCTAAAGTTGAGATTGTTGGGTGATTTTCATGCTGTCATGGTATGGCTATATTGTATACAGTTTTTTGGGGGTTTTTTAGTTATTTTTATTCAGTTTTTTTCACACATATTATACATTCAACACGGGACAGAGAAGGCAGCATACCCACTCTCCCCTTGGCCTCGCAGGGCGAAAAATTAGAACTAACCTAGTTCAACTAATCAAAAAACTCTTTACAGCCCCTGAATGTATATGTGGCCTTGTAAAGATGGATTATGGAGTTTATCAGACTCTTCCAGTATGATATTGTAGGAGCATGTGGGTTCTTTTCAATGCATTAAGATGGCCTTCCTACCATCGAAGGACCATATATTGAGTAAGGTGCGATGAGCTAGAGAAAGAACGACCTTTTCCACCAAACCTATGAGACATACTCTTTGTGTCATGGGGATTGGAATACTGAGGACCTCTGACAAGCAGGAAGTTATTGCAGACCAGAAGCTTTGGATCTGCAAACAGCATATTGTATACAGTTTACCACAAAATGCCAGTCCAGGGGGCAGAAATTTAAATGCATACATACACAATACTGCTACTAAGAGTTATTTAATAAGGAGATTCATCAGTTTCACACTTTGTGCTTATCCTGAATATCTGCATGTACTTTCACCTGTGAAGAATGATGCAATTTAGGAAAGTAATGATCATGCAAAATTCACTTATTTGACTTAAATGATGTGTTCATATTTAAGTGTTTACAGTTTCTGGGGTCGTTTTTTGGCCTTGTATTAAGAACGGTGTTGTTTTAGGGATTAATGTCGTTGCATACACATAGTTCTTCACAAATTCCACATTTCTGTCTGACAAGGGCTGTTGTTTTCTGTCTGGTTTCAGCAGAGATCATGAGCAGCTTTGACTTTGACATATCAAGTAAATAGTAAATCTTGTGTATCCATTAAGCAAAGTAGTTTTTTCATTGCCAACTTAGGTTTCATTTATTATTTATGGATTTAATTCTGCTCATACGAAGGACGCATTAAGGAAGCATTTATTTATTATTAATGTAAAATAACACAACTGATAAGATAAACACATTTTACTTGCTTTTTAGCAACCTCCATCATATCATAAACAGCCAAACCTGTTTGTCAATTACATTATAAGCTTAAAAACAAGGTATAAATTATACATTATATTATTTCATTATTAGAAATGTATATGGTTACGGCAGAGCTCACAATTTCAAGTCCTAAGCTACTAGCCAGGCCTTAAGGGTTACTCACCACCTGTTGCCCCACCCAACCCCAACCATGCACCGCCCCTATTCCCACCCCTAAACATGCCCTCATAAATTATCTCATGAAATTACACTTAAATGTTTAATGCAGAATTAAGTTACAAAAACAAATATTAACAACTTTATCAGTGCACCTCAGCACAGCCTCCCCAGTGCCCATCAATACAGAATGACCAGTGCCTGTCAATGCAGCATGACCAATGCCCGTCAATACAGTCTCACCTGTGCCCATCAGTACAGTCTCACCTGTGCCCATCAGTACAGTCTCACCTGTGCCCGTCAGTACAGTCTCACCTGTGCCCATCAGTACAGTCTCACCTGCGCCCATCAATACACTCTCACCTGCGCCCATCAATACAGTCTCAACTGTGCCCATCGGTACAGCTTCACCTATGCAGAGGAAGAGTCGAGCTGGCTAATCGTCAGAGAGCGGGGATTGCCTGCTGTAACAGCTTTCATTTGAATTGTTGGGTTACCATTGCTGCTTACCGTCACATACAGCCCTGCCAACTCTCCCGGCGCCGCTCACATCACACAATTTCTGCAACGGATCCGATCGCCGCATGAACGATTGACGTATGGGTATGCTTTTTGACCCGTGCCATTCTGCTGACGTATATCGGCGTGAGCTGGTTTGCAATTGGTTAAAGTTGAAGCCTCCTCACCTGGCGCCTCCTGGCATTTGACCGGCGTTCTGTACGACATCACATCACATGGACTTTGGATCTGATTGTGTGTGGCTAAGACCATTCATTCAGAAAGTCCGTCGGAACTCCGCCGAAAGTCCGTCGGGAAGACCGTTGGACCTATTCTACCCTAAAGTGTACGCACCATCAGTGTCACGGGTGACGCTAGTTAGCCAGTTAGTTGGATAGTTACCCCGTCAGGTTTTTATAGCATCAGGGTCCCCACATATATTACCTAATAAAGGTTTTAACCCCCCGATTGCCCCCCAGTTAACCCTTTCACCCCCTGTCAATAGTGATCAACATTACATAATAGAGGTTTAACCCCCGATGAACCGACGGGTGACATCATTTAGGTTTTAGCATAATTTAGGGTCAGTTTCAGTCCCAGACAGTGTCAGATTAGTGCCAGTAGCACTAACACCAACATAGTGTGTGATTGGATCAATATCTTTGATCTGATCAGATCTATACTAGTGACTCCAGTAGTTTAGGGTTCCCAAAAATGCAGCGTTAGCGGGATCAGCCTAGATACCTGCTAGCATCGGCATTTAGCCCCTCTGCCCAGCCGAGCCAAGACCAACCCACCCAATTGCAGTATTAATCGATCCCTGTCACTTACAGCGTAATTTTAAAGCATGTCGTGTTTGGTATCTAAGTATTTGGCATAAGATCACCTTTTGTATTTCACCAAACATTTGAGCAATATAGTATGTTTTAGTGCATTTGAATTCAAACTTTATTTTTTTTTTCAAAACAATTGCATTTTAAAAATCGCTATAAAAAAACAGTGTGAAAAAAAAATTGCAACACCAACCATTTTAATCTGTAGGGCCTTTGTTTTTAAAAAAATATATAATGCTTGGGCGTTCAAAGTAATTTTCTAGCAAAAACAAAAATATTTATTTGTGTAAACAAAAGGTGTCAGAAAGGGTTTTGCCTTCAAGTGGTTAGAAGAGTGGGTGATTTTTTTTTCACAGAGTTGTCACTAAATGATATACTGCTTACACATGACATGGGTATATGTGGAATTTCACCCCAAAATACATTCTGGGGGGGGGGGGGGGTTGTGCTATCTATCTACATTTCAGGGCCTCCAAAACTGTGATAGGTAGTGAGGAGTGAAATCACCATTTTAAGCCCTTAGAAAGCCTGAAGGCAGTGATTGGTTTTTGGGGTCCTGTACACGGCCAAAAAGTCTCACACATATGGTATCCCTGTACTCAGGAGAAGCTGCCGAATGTATTTTGGGGTGTTATTTCACATATGCCCATGGCATGTTTGAGCAATATATCATGTAGTGACAACTTTGTGAAAAAAAAACTTGTGGCAAAATATAAAATATTCAATGGACTCAATATGCCTTTCAGTAAATAGCTTTTTTTGTCATTTTTCAATCACTTGTGACAAACAATCAAAAATTTGCTCAACATGCCTCTCAGCAAATTCCTTGGGGGTGTCTACTTTCCAAAATTGGTAATTTGGAGGGGTTTTGTACTGCCCTGCCATTATAGCACCTCAAGAAATTAGATAGGCAGTTATAAACTAAAAGCTACGTAAATATACACTTATTGAATTTTTTTTTACCCGGGACATGTGAATTTTTTTTTATAACAGAAACCGCGCAATTACCAGTTAAAGGGATGCAGTGCCAAATTGTAAAAAGTGCTCTGGTCAAGAAGGGAGTAAAATTTTCAGGGGCTGAAGTGGTTAAAAAAGCAATCTCACAATCATTGTTAGTCAGTGTCACTTTGAAACCCTAAATTTCCAAAAACAATCCCACAATCATTGGTGGCCAGTTAAACTTTAAAAAGCCCACCAAAAAACATAGTAAGGAAAAAATACCAAGCATTTGGGATTTTCTTACATTTATCTTTCATTTTGCTACAGTAAAAAAAAAAGAACCCACAACCATTGGTGGTCAGTGACACTTTAACCCCCTACCTTTAAAAAAAAAATATCACAATCATTGGTGGTCAGTTAAACTTTAAAAAGCCCACCAAAAAAAACATAGTAAGGAAAAAATACCAAGCATTTGGGATTTTCTTACATTTATCTTTCATTTTGCTAAATGGCACTTCAAAAATAGCACCTACCTCTCATACTTTTTTTTTTTTTTTTACAATACATAGTATTGGGGTGGTTAATCAGCTTCAAATTTACTAAGGACGAAGGACATGACATGATCCTTTTTAGATTGAGCAGCAATAGTTTTGCCCATGGACATTCCTTGTTGACAACCCTTGCTAGTTGTTCTCAGCATGAAAGTTAATAAGCAAGGCTACATTTTCCATCCCAACAGCTTATATTCCCCCAATTTGAGGCCAGGTTCACATATGTGCGACCGTGTTTTCCAGCCTGGGATCCAATGCATTTTTCACTGGTTCAGGTGCAATTCGGGTCTGAATTTTTGCCTAAATTCACACCTGAACCCAAAAACAAACAGGATCCTTTTGAAAACTGCACCGCTAACATGTGTGAACCAGCTCCATTGAGAGTCAGGCACACTTGCATGTCATGCAAATTTGATGCGGTTAAAACAGCATCCGATTCGCACATATGTGAACGTGGCCTAAAGTTAAGTACATCTCATACATACACTTAACACACACACACTACACACACTATAATAGCAATCTAATGTTTGTGAATAAGTATAATATAGTGACTTTTCAGACAGAGAGACTAAAGGAAAGCAGAGACATTTTCCATACCCCATAAACAAGAATTTAATTGAGCCCGAGCCTACGTACACCACCAGTATTAGGCCCTGTACACACCGGGAGACATTTGACAGTACAAAAAATACTGGCCAACATTCTACCTGTGTTAATGTTAGTCTGTCTGGCAGAAGCCAGTGGTTTCGGCTGGCTTCTGTCAGACGTGCATGCTGGGAAACTAGCCGCCGACCGATTCCCAATCAGCACTCTCAGCCAATGGCAGAGAGCACTGATCTGAGTGTTCTGGTGTGGGAGCCTTCCCCATTCAGAACACAATAGCTCAGCATGGGAGATCCCTGGACTAACCTTGTATGGTTGAACAGCGGCTCCCAACTGGTCCTGTCAGGTTTTTTTTTTTCATGCAACCCGCATGAAAAAAAAACTGTAGTATGTACTTTAGAGATGTCAATAAAGGGGTCAAAGTCACCAAAGACTTTCAAATACAGATCAGCTCTAATATTTTACTATATGTAACAAAATGTTTTTCATTTATTTTCTTTTTTCAACTACCTTAACCACTTGCCGACCGCCGCACGACGATGTACGTCGACAGAATGGCACGGGCAGGCATATGGGCGTACATGTACATGCCCCCCCCCCCGGTGCCAGCGGCGGTCGGTTTTCGTTCAGAAGCGATCCGGGATGAGGGGGCGGCCATTCATTCATGGCCACCCCCTCTCGATCGCTCCTGATGAATGGAAGTGAGGCGTGACATCACTTCCTCTCCTGTAATGTAAACACAGGAGAGGAAGTGATGTAATCTCTCCTCCGTGTCGGTATTTTTCGTTCCGGAACCGAGGAGAGAGGATCGGTGAGTTGCACCAACACGACACTTCACAGTAGAACATGCCAGGCACACTCACACCCCCCCTTCACCCCCCGATCACCCCCCCAATCACCCCTGCCCCCCCAGTCACAGTGACACCAATAGCATTTTTTTTTTTGCATTGGTGTCATTTGTGACTGTAATAACTGTTAGGGCAGTTAGGGTTAGCCCCCTTTAGCTCTAGGGTACCCCCCTAACCCCCCCAATAAAGGTTTAACCCCGTGATCACCCCCCGTCGCCAGTGTCACTAAGGCTGGGTTCACATTGCAGCGGTTTATGAGAACGGATGTGATTCGCACCGCACTGCAGTGCAAATCACATCCGATCTCTGTGCGATTCGAGTTCAGCCATACAGATAGTATGGCTGAATTCGCGCCGCACCCGCCGCAAATTCGCACGGGACCCTTTTTTTGGTCCACAGCAGAATCGGATCGCATGGGTGTTCACACCATGCGATCCGAGTTTGCAGATCGCACTGCGATATGCGAACTGATCTGGGGGTGTCATTAACATTTCACTGACACTCCCAGCAGTTCGCATAGGGCAGTGTGAACTGCCGCCGGGAGGCATGCGATGCGGGAACCCGCCGCGGATTCGTGGCGTTCCCGCATCGCTCCAGTGTGAACCCAGCCTAATAAGCGATCGTTTTTCTGATCGCTGTATTAGTGTCACAGGTGACGCTAGTTAGGCAGGTAGGTATTTAGGTTCGCCGCAGCTTTTTATAGCGCCAGGGACCCCCATATACTACCGCATAAAGCCCCCTGATTGCCCCCTAGTTAACCCTTTCACCAGTGATCACCATATAACTGTTACAGGTGACGCTGGTTGGTTAGTTATTTTTTTATAGTTTCAGGGCACCCGCCATTTATTACCTAGTCTCACTAGTGTACCCCTAAATTTAGGGGTGTCTACTTTCCAAAATGGGGTCATTTGGGGGGGGTTTGTGCCATCTTGGCATTTTATGGCCTTCAAAACTGTAACGCCCTTAGAAAGCCTGAAGGCGATGCTTGGTTTTCGGGGCCCCGTACGCGGCTAGGATCCCAAAAAATCCCACATATGTGGTATCCCCGTAAACAGGAGAAGCAGCAGAATTTATTTTGGGGTGTCATTTCACATATGCCCATGGCATGCGTGAGCAATATATCATTTAGTGACAACTTTGTGAAAGAAAAAAAAAAAAAAGTTTGTAATTTTCCCGCAACTTGTGGCAAAATATAAAATATTCCATGGACTCAACATGCCTCTCAGCAAATAGCTTGGGGTGTCTACTTTCTAAAATGGGGTCATTTGTGGGGGTTTTGTGCCATCTTGGCATTTTATGGCCTTCAAAACTGTAATAGGTAGTGAGGAGTGAAGTCAAATATTTACGCCCTTAGAAAACCTGAAGGCGGTTCTTGGCTTTCGGGGCCCCGTACGCGGCTAGGCTCCCAAAAAATCCCACACATGTGGTATCCCCGTACTCAGGAGAAGCAGCAGAATTTATTTTGGGGTGTCATTTCACATATGCTCATGGCATGTGTGAGCAATATATCATTTAGTGACAACTTTGTGAAAAAAAAATTAAAAAAAATTAAAGTTTGTAATTTTCCCGCAACTTGTGGCAAAATATAAAATATTCCATGGACTCAACATGCCTCTCAGCAAATAGCTTGGGGTGTCTACTTTCTAAAATGGGGTCATTTGTGGGGGTTTTGTGCCATCTTGGCATTTTATGGCCTTCAAAACTGTAATAGGTAGTGAGAAGTGAAATCAAAAATTTACGCCCTTAGAAAGCCTGAAGGCGGTGCTTGGTTTTCGGGGCCCCGTACGCGGCTAGGCTCCCAAAAAGTCCCACATATGTGGTATCGCCGTACTCAGGAGAAGCAGCAGAATTTATTTTGGGGTGTCATTTCACATATGCCCATAGCATGTGTGAGCAATATATCATTTAGTGACAACTTTGTGTAAAAAAAAAATAATTATTTTTTTGTCATTATTCAATCGCTTAAGGCAAAAAAATAAAATATTCAATGGGCTCAACATGCCACTTATCAATTTCCTTAGGGGGTCTACTTTCCAAAATGGGGTCATTTGGGGGGGGTTTGTACTGCCCTGCCATTTTAGCACCTCAAGAAATGAGATAGGCAGTCGTAAACTAAAAGCTGCGTAAATTCCAGAAAAGGTACCTTAGTTTGTAGATGTGACAACTTTTGCGCAAACCAATAAATATACAGTTATTGACTTTTTTTTTACCAAAGACATGTTGCTGAATACATTTTGGCCTAAATGTATGACTAAAATTGAGTTTATTGGATTTTTCTAATAAAAAAAAGTAGAAAATATCATTTTTTTTCAAAATTTGCGGTCTTTTTACATTTATATCGCAAAAAATAAAAATCGCAGAGGCAATCAAATACCATCAAAAGAAAGCTCTATTTGTGGGAAGAAAAGGACGCAAATTTTGTTTGGGCACAACATTGCATGACCGCGCAATTACCAGTTAAAGCAGCGCAGTGCCAAATTGTAAAAAGACCTCTGGTCATTGACCAGCAAAATGGTCCGGTCTGAAAGTGGTTAAAGTGATATTTAGTCCTGGCTTAACTCTCGTGGCGGTAATCCCGAATGCACTTTTATATTATATATACTGTTCTTTCTGCCTGGAAACTTGAGAATGTCCATGGTAGGGATGAGCTTCGAGTTTGAACAATTTGGGATGTTCGTCGCAAATTCGAAAAGCTGCAGAACACCCTGTACAAGTCTATGGGAGAAATCTAAAGTGCTAATTTTAAAGGCTAATATGCAAGTTACTGTCCTAAAAATTGTTTGGGGACCTGCCCCAGGGGACATGTATCAATGCAAAAGAAAAGTTTTAAAAACTGCCGTTTTTCGAGAGCAGTGATTTTAATAATGCTTAAAGTGTAACAATAAAAGTGTAATATTCCTTTAAATTTCGTACCTGGGGGGTGTCTATAGTATGCCTGTAAAGGGGCGCATGTTTCCCATGCTTAGAACTGTTCCTGCACAAAGTGTAATTTCTGCAGGAAAAAAAGTCATTTAAAATCACTCACGGCTATAATGAATTGTCGGCTCAACGTAATACAGAGAACAGTCATTGAAAGTCATTGATAAATAATATGGATATTAAGGGGAACCCCATGTCAAATTTAAAAAAAAAATAGTGTGGAGTTCCCCTTAAAAATCCATACCAGACCCTTTATCCAAGCACACAACCTGGCAGGCCCCAGGAAAAGAGGGGGGATGAGAGAGCGCCCCCCCAAACCGTACCAGGCCACATGCCCTCAACATTTGGGGGGATGCTTTGGACCTCACAGACCCCTCAAAGCACCTTGTCCCCATGCTGATGGCCAGGTTTGTGGGGGTCTTATCAGAATCTGGAAGCCCCCTTTAACAAGGGGACCCCCAGATCCCGCCCCCCTGTTTGAAATGGTAAGGGGGTACAACAGTACTCCTATCATTTCACAGAGAAAGTGTAAAAGAATGTTAAAAAAGACAAACACATTTTTGAAAAAGTCCTTTATTAAAAATAAAAACTAAATTTTAAAAAGATTCCAGCGGTGGTAATCCACTCTTGCTATCCAGCGACGGATGATCATCTCTCCGGGGTCCAGCGATGGCTGATCTGATCCAGCGACGGGTGATCTCTCCCTCCAGTCCAGCGCAGTGCAGTTCATCCATCCTCTGTCTCCACTGGTGGAGACACTGTGGGGAACCCGGCAGCCTGACATTTCTTATATGAGGAGGGAGGGGCCACCCATCGCCTGACCCCACCCCATCTGACGCAGGGGGCAAAGCCTGGCTTCCCTAATGAGGTGTGGGTGACTCCGCCCCCCTCTGATGTAACGCAGGTTTCCATTACATCAGAGGGGGCGGGGTCACCAAGGAGGTTAATAAAAATGTTTTATGTATACAGCAAATGCTTTCTTAATGCAGAAAAGTACCTTCTATTGCTCTCTGCCTACTGCAAATCTCCAAATTTCTTTATTGTTGCTATGATCCGACCTCCTGTTAGAGAGTGGCTACATTTATTCCTAATGATCCCACTGTATGTAGTAATGTAGCCACTCTCTCTTGCTCACTCTTACAATAGACTAGGCACTATAGACGTTGGACTATGGGATTTGAGGGTGGGGGAAAAGGAGAGGTTCAGGAGCTTATGGAGGACGTTTGGAGGAAGCAGAAAAACAAAGAAAGAAACTATTTAATTATTTAATGAAAAATAGATTACAGAGTGATTACGTTATGGGTTTTAATAGTTATTCTTGGAGAATAAAGATAGTGTTGAGTGCTACCTTAAGCTAGACAGCTCATTGTGTGTTGATCTGTAAAACCAAATTTTAAACAAAAACTTGACTCTGTGGTCAGCATTGATATTGCTATAATTTGAATAAACTGTTTCCTAAGAATTATGAAAAGGATAATAGTCAATACTTAGGACATTGTTTATTAGATTCTTTGGATTCTCACAGTTGTATGATAGGTCGAAGTGTATTATAAAAAAAAAGTTGTTGTCATCTTTAGGAAAAGGAGTTTTGACATGTATTCAATATGATTACATTAGAACAAGTGGGCTGTGATTGATAACCTAATATTCAAGGGATGCAAATCATCAATCACTAGAGGTATAATATCAATTATTCAATGAAGCAGTCTAATGCAGAAATCAATGTTGGAAGTGAATATAAGAAACTTCCTTTCCCTGTGGAGTCCACAGTAGAAAATAAAAATAGAATACATAAAAATTGGACACCATAATAATCCATGCAACAAGAGCAGTTTATCCTGCTCTGGGAAAAAAGAACAGGTATAAAAGAAATGCAAATAATTGTGTTTTCTTTCAGTCTAGAGTTTATAATGTGGTTATAGGAAATGAGACTGGACATAGACCATAAAATAAAGACCATTGTCTTTATTTATCACAGCTCTTTTTATGGCACTGTGGTTATATTTCTCAAATAATTTGTTTGAAATTGTTATTAGATTTGTACTATATGACAAATATTGAATAAGCTTACTTAGTTTCTTAGTTTTAAAAATATGGAAACATCATCATCTCTTCAGATAAGATAGACATGAGATATATTATACAAATACTATATATTACATTGTTTAACAATTTATATAAAATCTCACAGGAGATCTTTTAAAAGGAAGCACAGCAGTGGTTTGAAAAGCACAATTTCCATCACATGATTGGGTATTAAAAGTAAACAATGCTAAATGAACATTCACTATTCCTTGTGTAAATCTGTTTCCAGTGATGCTCCTGTGTTAAAATGCTTGCATTTAATTACTAAAGATAATAACTGTTATTGTGATAATGGTTTGGTACCAATAAAACCATTTAGTCTTTTCTGTTCTGTAAAACTTTCTCCAGATAACAGTGCCTTTATGATAATGTGAGTATGTTGTTGTGCCTAGTGCCACTAATAGTGTCAATAAAAATTGTGTTAAATTATAAAGTGCAAACAAAATTTTAAGCCTTCCTCCTTAGTGTCCTTGGTAAATAATGTAAGTTAACCTCCCTGGCGGTATGATTCTGTCAGGAATTCTATTCCAAAAGCGGTACAATTCTTTTGCATGAAAATTTGGTGTTATGTATCATAGGCCTGTAATTCTTAGTAATTACTTACTAAAACCTGACCAAACAAGGCTCTAGTAGACATCCCAGATGTGATAAAGTTAGAAACACAAAATCATGAATTATAATCTTATAAATAATATAATTTTATTCAATAATGTAATGTGAAATAATGAAATTTGTCAAACAAAGAAAATTCAATAAACATCCTGAGTGTGATACACTTTGAAGCAGGGTACAGCACACAGTCCAACATCACAATCCGGACAATAGAACCGACTTTCTTTTCGGACTTTTTTCCCACTGCTATCTCTCTTTGAGCAGCAAACCACACACATCCTGGTAGGTGCTGCCTTTTTTGCGGTTGGTGGTATGTAGTCCACAAAGTGACGACCTGTTAGGCGTTCTGGGTTGACAACATCAACAGCATGTCGTCCAGGTCTGATCCCAGATCCTGATGGTGTCTGGTGTTGGAGGAAAATCTGCTCAGCCACCTTCCAGGTAAAATCAGCATGAATAAGAGGCTTGCGACTCTGTGCTCTATTTGGGACATATGCGTTCCAAAGGCATTGCTCCAGAAGATGCCGGAAAATCTTTTTATAATATTTTTTTTGCTGCTTGCGCATAGCCGGATAAAATGTCATTGCCTGATCGGCTCTGTCCACGCCTCCCATAGTGCAATTATAGTCTATGACGACTTGCGGCTTCAGCACATCTTTCCCACGTTTGGTGTGGACCATGGCAGTGGTGGTATTGTGCACGGTACTCATGAGACACACGTCCTTCTTATCTCGCCATCGCATTGCCATCATCTTACCCTTCTGCCAGGCAACCATTTCTCCGGTTTTTAGATTTTTCCGGGAGAACAGAGATGGCATGTCACGTCGATTGGGCCTAACCGTACCATACGCATCCGTCTTAGCAAAACATCAAAAAGTTCCGGAGACGTATAAAAATTGTCCATGGTGACACAATATCCCTGGTTCAGCAATGGCTCCAGCAGTGTGAAGACTGATGATGTGGCCATCCCATAGCCGCTGTACCTGGGGTTGAACTTCATGCCTTTACCGGTGTAAATGACCGAATTCCATATGTACCCGGTGGATGACTCGCAGAGCATGTAGGACTTTATGCCAAATCTCGCTCTTTTGGATGCAATAAATTGTATCCAGCTCAGGCGTCCCTTGTAGGCCATCAAGCTTTCGTCCACGCAGACGTCCCTTTCTGGCATGTAGGTCCGCTGGAAGTTGCTCACAATAATTTGCGATACCTCCCAGATTTTTTTGAGTTTGGGTGCAGGATGCATGGCCTCATCAAACTCCTCATTGTTCGTGAAATGGAAATATTTCATGATGAGGGAAAAACGGTATTCGGACATCACAGTGCCAAAAAACTGAGTGGCCAGTAATTTATTGGTGGTCCAGTACCATTTTTGGAGCGGTTTCCCCGCCACTCCCTGAAGAATGATGAGTCCCAGGAACTGCCAGATGTTCTCTTTGGTCACAGGTTCCCACTTTCTGCTTCGGGAAAACCTGGCATGCAGCGTAGCGGATTGCTGTACCTGGTAGCGATTTGTCTCTGTGACAATTTTTTCAATTACATCCTCAGTGAGAAATAATTGCAAGTATGCCAGAGCATTGTCACGTTCGACATCTACCTTCATCCCAGGTGATCCAGTGAAAGGGAATCTTGGCGGCGCTACCTGGTCTGTATCGCAGTCGATAGGGCACCAATTGCGCACATCGCTGAGGTCAGGTGCAGGATCATCACCGCTGTCACTTGTCAGATCCGTGTCAGTGTCAGACGACAAATCTCCCCACGACTCGCTATCGCTAATTTCTGCGAGCAACTCCGTGTCGCTATCGCTGTCACTCAGCTGGTCCAATGGCGATTTTGTAGCGAATTGGCGCTTTTTTGATGCCATGTTAGATTTTATTTTATTGGAGGCAAGGGGCACTGTATGGTTTATCAGTCAGATAGAGATGATACAGTGTAATCCTCTCAGATTACAATGTATCACCTCTATTTATGTGTTTGTGTGTTTGTAACTTTTTGAATTTCCCGCCCATTTCTGCTCCCGTGCGCCGCTGCTCGCAGAGAACGGAACCAGGAAGTCAGGATGGCGTGACCTCGCCGACGATCGCGTCGGCGATCACAGGGGAGGACACGGAGGACAGCGGAGAACATCGCTGGAGCGCAGGGAGAAGGTAAGATCTCCGCTCGCCGCTCTGCAATGTTACCCCGAGCGTGACTCGGGGTTACCGATAGTACAAGAAAAAACAAAACCCGAGTCACGCTCGGGGATACCGCTAGGGAGGTTAATACACAAATATAAGTGAAAATGTGAAACAAAATGCGTACTTCGAAAAAAAAATCACAACAAAATGGCAAAATTGCAAATTCACAATCTCACAATCTCATAAAACAGAAAAGGTCCTTGAAAGTGCAACATGTGTCCCTGTGAGTGTCCTTAGTGAATAGTATTGGTGCATCATATATAATATGGTATGTGGAAGTTCCCCTAGAGGGTTTTTCAGGCAGCGAAGTGAATAAATAGTAGATGTAATTGGAAGAATGCATTCTTTATTTAAAATTAATAGCATACAGTGTTTCCACAAAAGTAAAAATATGAGCTCTAAAGGGGGAGTGCCCCAAAGTGCAGAGAATGCAAAGACAAATTTGTCAAATAAAATTTATTTGTCAAATTTGTCAAATTGGCAAATAACAAATTTGGCAAATTTGGCAAATTACATGACAACATGTCTAATGTAATACAACCTGACGCATTTCGACCCTTTTTTGGGGGTTTTCTTCAAAGCATAGGTTTGCTGCAAAGAGACTACATTTAGCCCATCAGGTTGAATGATGCATGAAAGGCTACATGTGCACAAAGTGGCCATTTCACATAGTTACCAATATATGCAGTGGGGACCTCCCAACCAAGATTTTCTTAAGAGCTATCAGATGATCCTGTGTGAGTCAAGGTCAGGTGAAAGCTCAGGAGGAAATGGCAATGCACTGCAGCTTACAAGGAGTCACACATTTATATACCCCCAAGGGCACACCAGGCCGGGTGGGGTCGACACCTGCGGCAGAGTTCCAGAGCATAAATTCATAGAATATATATGTATATATATATATATATATATATATATATATATATATATACATACATATATATATATATAGTGCTTGTATAGATTTAAAGAGTTTTAAACTTGATGCCCTGCATGGACAGAGGTCAGAAAGAAATGACCTCCCCCAGGGGAGTGTTGTATATATTATATTTGTATCACTAAGATAATTAGTGCATAAATTATGATATTAAAAGAGGACATAAGGAACACAAGAGCATGATGTGAGTGAATGATTGAAGGAAATGAAGAGTGAAAATTAAAGAGTGGAAAAAAAAGGTGAAGGAATGAGAAAAAAATCAGAAAGTAAAAAATGACCAAAGTGCAGTGGATGAAAGAGGAAGTGAATGAAAGTGAGAATATAGTGAAAAGGTAAGGAGAAAGGAAAAAGGAAAAAAGTGCATATGGATGCATGGCAATATAATAACGTGTGTGAGGAAGTGTGGGGGAAAAGTGCAATGGTGGGAGAAATGAGCGATGAGCAGTATGGATAAAAAGGAAAAGTGAAAACCAACATATCAAAATGCAATAGCTTTAGCATGAAGTGTGAAAAAGTAAAGAGGAAAAATAAAGAAAAGGGTGGAAGGAAAGGGGTAGGTGCATGGAAATGCAAAATTAGGTTAGATAAGAGCATCTGAAAAAGGGGAAAGGAGTGATGAAAAATAAGTGAAGTGTGCATGGATGGTGTGCTGTGTGGGGAATAGGAAAAATATATATGAGACAACAAAAAGTGAAGGGAAAGAGAACATCACAACGAAAAAAAAAAGAAAATGATAAGGAAGTGATACCAAAACTGGAGAAAAAGGGACAGTAAAAAGCAGAGAAGTATGGGGAAAAAAAGAAAAGTGGAGAGCAGAAAAGTGTATACATACTACAGGTGTATAGATTAGACAATTTAGACCATTGAATTAGTGCCTTGCTCAGTTCAATGATGGTGTTAGCATCACTGAAAGGCTCTATTGTCAAAAAACTGTCATGTAGAAAGTAGTTGGCCCAAATGCCTGATAATAAAAATCGCTGGTTAGGATGTCAGATTTTGACATAGCCTAGCGAAACATGGCAAGAGGCCAACAAGAGTAAATGTATAAATATTACTTACTCCCGTGGGTGCAAAATTGAGACGTCTGACCGTCCAGGGGGAAATGCGGAGTGATCATCTCAAGATCAGCCCACCTCTACAAGTAAAGTATCCCTAATTGGATGTGCTCATGGAAAACGCACCACAGGTGTGATGACCGCTGCCCACTTACCTGACCAGCTGAGGGAGGTGGGGGCAGCCATAGAGGCATGCCTCATGTGGCTCCCTTGGCATCACAGAAGGCCACCGCCATAATCAACTTGACGTTGCGACGCCGTGCGCACTCACGGGATGCCACGCAAATGCACACAGCATGAGACGTCTGGAGGTGATCAGGAACGCCGCTGGCAAAGGGATCGATCACATCAGCGGCTGAAAGCTGCCACCTAGCGAAACGAAGTGGGAGCGCAGATGTTTCTGCTCCCCTTTTTAAATCATAATAACAGAAATCAACCAAATGGTCCTGATAAAAAGTTTAAATACCTTGGAATGTTTGGCCTTGGTACAGACACAGAAGGTGGCACACACAGATTAAAATGGCAATTAAAGGTTGATTTGTGGCTGAAATCTTTCTTGATCTACTCGGCCTTGGCTTGATATCAAGAGATCCCCAAATTTTCAACTTCTTATTAAGTGATTGAACAGTACTGACCGACTTAAAAAGTGCTGGTACTTCAGTGATCCCCACCACTTCTCATCTAATGCGCTCACCTCTATGTTTGACCTCTCTTACTAGGTCAAATTTTGCCTTCCCCTGTATGCTGGGGTATACACAGTGTGCTCCTCTGACATCCTCCTCCTCCTCATTTGTTCCACTGTATATCCAGATACACTTTCTTTAGTGGGGTGTGTGGCCCTTTAAAACCACAGTTTTTCCTCCATATAAAGATTCATGCTAAAAAAGGGTCCTCATGATGAAGTCATTTCAAAATAGGTATTTTTTTTAAAAATAGTGACTTACAATTAAGTTTAAAACAAAGGGCTCCCATGGTCAGCTGGATACAAAGGTTCCCACCTCACTTCCTGTGTGCAGCAGTGTCACCTGACTCTACCCTACACGTGTCATCACAGTCACAGTAGTGATGATACGCACTTTTAAGATCTTTTTCAGTTGTATGCGATTTTATTGTGAGATTTGGATTTTTAGATTTTGCTGTTTTGTTGCCATGATGATACACGTAGGGTAGAGTCAGGTCAAACTGCTGCAGGAAGGTTCCAGTAATCCATTTCCTTAGTCTTCTTGTCTTCAACAAACTGTTTGTGACTTTCTTTTGCATCATCTTTAGAAGAGGTTTCCTTCTGGGACAACAGCCATGCAGATCAATTTGATGAAGTGTGCAGCGTATGGTCTGAGCACTGACAGGCTGACCCCCCACCCCTTCAATCTCTGCAGCAATGCTGGCAACACTCATACATCTATTTTCCAAAGACAACCTCTGGATATGATGCTGAGCACGTGCACTCAACTTCTTTGAATATCTTAAATATAGTCTTGGCCACTGTGCTGCAGCTCAGTTTCAAGGTCTTGACAATTTTCTTATAGTCTAGGCCATCTTTATGTAGAGCGACAATTGTTTTTTTCAGATCCTCAGAGAGTTCTTTTCCATGAGGTGCCATGTTGAATTTGCAGTGACCAGTATGAGAGAGTGAGAGCGATAATACCAAATTTAACACACCTGCTCCCCATTCACACCTGAGACCACTAATGAGTCACAAGACACTAGGGGGGGAAAATGTTTGCACTATATAATTTAACACAATTTTTATTGACACTACTAAGGGCACTAGGCACGGGCCAGCCTTAATATGGGACCCAGGGGGCCCATGGTCCCAGGCGGCATCTTAAGAGAGGCAGCAGTCAGCAGGGACAAGTTTTACCCACACGTCACCTGTGCCGGCTTCTTCCCGAGATCTGCCTGTGGGACTGCTGTGAAATGTTGCATCCAATGAGTGTGCAGTCCATGCTACCTGTGAGGCAGTTTCACACTGCACCAATATTGATGCTTACCAGAGCCGCTCAGTGTGTAAAAACTGTCATGTAATGTAACTGAATGCAGAGAGAGAGACCAGCTGTTAAAATTCTGCATTGATGTCGGGGTGGGCGGGACCCAGCAGCTATAAAACACTAGCCAACAGGATGGGGTCTGGGTGGTCCGCTACATGTATGTGGCCCCGCCCCCTTTCTTAAGCATCCCAATCATTGGCTGGTATTTGATAGCTGCTGGGTCTGCTCACCCCGGGTTTCCGACGCACCCCGATATCATCCCTGAAATTTGACAGCTGGTCTCTCTCTAAGTATCAGCTACTAAGTATCAGCTTAGTGTGAAACTCCCACTTCTCTGTCAGTGCCAATCAGTGCCACCTGTCAGTGCCAATCAGTGCCACCTGCCAGTATTAATCAGTGCCATCTGCCAGTGCCATTCAGTGCCACCTGCCAGTGCCAATCAGTGGTTCCAATCAGTGCCACCTGTCAGTTCCAATCAGTGCCACATGTCAGTGCCAATCAGTGCTTCCAATTAGTGTCATCTGTCAGTGCCAATTGGTGCTTCCAATCAGTGCCATCTTTCAGTGTCAATAAGTGCCATCTGTCAGTGCCAGTAAGTACTGCCTAATATCAGTGCCAGTGCTTCCAATCCGTGCCCATCAGTGCCATCTATCAGTGCTGCCAATAAATGCCCATGAGTGTCACCTATCAGCTGCCAACTAGTGCCCATTGGTGCTGCCAATCGCTGCCACCAAATGTTGCCAATCAGTGCTGCCTATCAGTGCCAATCAGTGCTGCCTATCAATGCTAATCAGTGCTGCCTATTAGTGTCATTGGTGCTGCCAATCAGTGCCAATCAAGTCCCATCAGTGCTGCCTATCAGTGCCAATCAGTGCTGCCAATCAGTGCTTTATATTAGTGTCAATCAGTGCCACCTATCAGTGCCAATCTTTGCTGCCTGTCAGTGCTGCCAATCAGTGCACTGAGTGAAGGGGTGAGGCGATGAACTCATCAGCCAGGCACATTGTCCATGTCAGGCTGGCCTGGTGGGGCACAACTGAAATCTGTTTATGTTTATTAATTCCACAAGCCGATTTTTAGTATAATAGGTAATCACCACACTACTATTTACAATAAACTACTGGAGGTAAAATAAAAAAGTGTCAGTAAAAGGCCTGCCGCTAAGCACTGTTATTTGTTCACCACAAAAAAAAGTGCAGTGCTAACTTATTGATCAATAACTTAACAATAATGGTGGGATCCTTTAATGTATGGAAATCTCAAAAGGCTTCAATATTACGACAATACCGGTCTCTGATACACAACTTCAAATATAATATACATCAAACTTAAAATAAAACATACTGTATAGAATGAAACTTAGCGGGGATGGTGGAAACCCCTTCTATAGATATTGACTATAAAAAAAGTTGTCATCAGTTTAGGCCAATATGTATTCTGCTACATATTTTTGGTTAAAAAAATCGCAATAAGCATATACTGATTGGTTTGTGTAAAAGTTATAGTGTCTACAAAATATGGAATAGATTTATGACTTTTTTAATCTGATTTTCTGATACATTCAATTTTAGTTATCATTATATAAAAAAGTTAAAGTGGGGTCTTTTGGTGGGCGTGATTTTTTTTTTGAGGGGGGGACAACAGCATTTCATTCTTGGGCCCAGGCAGCACAATCTCTTGATCTGGCCCTGACTAGACGCAACAATCTACTCTCATTATTTGATTAACATTGTGGGAACACAAGCCATCACAAGACAAGTCATATATTGATACCTACAAGGTAGCAAAGGGATATTCTACACATTTTTTTTTTTTTAGTGCCTTTATGATGCAGTAAAATAATTAACCTCTGGATACAAAGGGAAACAAATTAGAAACAAATTAGATCAAAAAATAAATGTTCAGAACTGATAAAAATTTAATAAGTTTTTTTTTTTTTAGTAAATGTGAAATGAGTGCAGTTGTGGATTTTTTTCACTTTTTTCTGTTTCTATTTACATCTAGAATATGTATTCTTTTATTCAGCAAAAAAAAATGATATCCCCCACTCACTGAAACTGTGCTTTTTATCTTTCTCTAACTTTAAATAACCCATGGTATTCTGGAAATATTTTGTATGTATAAATCATTTTTATGTATATGATTGTTTCACATAGCACACATGTGGCTTACAGCACTGTTGCATATTCACATTTTACACATTTCACATATTAACCACTTCAACCCCGGAAGAATTTACCCCCTTCCTGAGCAGAGCACTTTTTGTGACTGTGTCGCTTTAACTGACAATTGCGTGGTCATGCCACGTTACACCCAAACAAAATTAACATCCTTTTTTTCCCACAAATAGAGCTTTCTTTTGGTGGTATTTGATCGCCTCTGTGATTTTATTTTTTGCACTATAAACAAAAAAAGAGACAATTTTGAATAAAACACATGCTTCTACATGTTTTTGGCAAAAAAAACTCGCAATAAGCATATATTGATTGGTTTGCCCAAAAGTTATAGCGTCTACAAAATAGGGGCTAGATTTATAGCATTTATATTATTATTATTTTTTTCTAGCAATGGCGGCAATCTGCGATTTTTATTGTGACTGCGACAGTATGGGAGACACATCGGACATTTTTGACACATTTTTGGGACCATTTGCATTAATACAGCGATCGATACTATAAAAAATGCATTGATTACTGTAAAAATGTCACTGGCAGTGAAGGGGTTACCATTAGGGGGCGATGGAGGGGTTAACTGTGTTCCATGGGAAAGGTGATTCTAACTGAAGGAGGAGGGGAGTGACTAGAGGAAGTGACAGATCGTGGTTCCTAGCTAATAGGAACACACGTTCTGTCACTCCTGTCAGAACAGGGAAGTGTGTGTTTACACACACTTGTCCCTGTTCTGTCTCTCCTGCTCACGATCGCTCATGGCCGGCAGTCATCGCAACCTTCTGCAATGTGCCCTATATTTGCTTTGATCAATTAAGAGATAAGTGACCCGAAGAGTGTATCGCTTTCCAGTTTCTTTTCTCAGCTTTTCAGTGTCCCATTTACCTTTTCAATTAGAAAGTATAAACACCAGACCAGATCAAAACATCATTGCAGACTAATAATTATAGACAGAATGGTACATGTTTCAATTTGTTAATTGTCAGTGATTTATAGCTCTATATATTAAGTATAGGGAACAACAGCCACGAACAATGCCATTGCAGGGCCAAAACTGGCAACTTGTCAGAAAATTACTTGTGACTTAGTGATTCCTTTCAAATTAACAGACCTGTTCCCGGCACATTTCTAATGATTTATTGCTATAATAACATGCATTAGAAAATTGAAGCAACATACTCTTGTGATATAACCATCAGTTGCTAGCTTTGTTATAAATGTTTTATCCCTGATCTCAGTCAGGGTTGCCAATCCAAAACAACTTTCTCTACTGACAAAATGTGGAAGATTTACTGACAGAGCACATTTTACTGACAATATGAAATTTGAAATAAACTAAGACAATCAATATTCATACAACATGCAATATAACCCACAACAAGTAAGCCACTTTATTTTGCATTTAAAGCACATTTCCAGTTTAAAAAAGACTCCCACTGCACCTATTTTTAAAAATTCCAGCAATATTCTGGTTGTTAGTAGTAGTAGTATTATTTTCCAGGATTTATATAGTGCCAACAGTTTGCGCAGCGCTTTATAACATGAGGGCAGACAGCACAGTTCAATGCAGGAGGAATCAGAGGGCTCTGCTTGTTAGCCCTTACAATTTAGGAGAGAGGGTGAAGTGATACAAAAGGTGATAACTGTGGGGGATGAGCTGATGGGTAAAATAAAAATGCAGCTGTTAGGTATGAGCAGGATGGGCCTCTCTGAAGAGAAGGGTTTTCATGGATCGCCGAAAAGCAAGTAGGAAATAATTGGACAGATTGGGGTAGGGAGTTTCATAGGATTGAAGAGGCTCTGGAAAGGTCCTGTAGGCAAGCATGTGAGGAGGTGACAAAGGAGCTAGAGAGCAGGAGGTCTTTTGAGGAATGAAGAGAATGATTAGGTTGGTAATTTGAGACTAGGCTGTAGTGGGGGTCTGAGTTGTTGTGTTGGGTGAGTGGAAGCCAATGGAGGGACTGACAGAGAGGAGTAGCACACACAGAGTGGTTGGTAAGGTAGATGAGCCTGGCAGCAGCATTCATGATGGACTGAAAGGGGGACAGCCTATGTAAAGATAAGCTAATGAGAAGGGAGCTTCAGTAGTCAAGCTGAGAAGACCTGAGAGCTAGCAGCTTTGTGGTGTCATTGGTTAGAAAGGGGTGTATTTTTGTAGATGTTGCGGAGGTTGAGATGGCAAGATTTGGACAGTGATTGAACGTGGAGTCTAAAGGTTAGAGTCCAGTATTACACCTAGAACCTTGGCATGTGGAGATGAGCTGATAGTTGTGTTATCAATCTTGACAGAGAGATCAGGGAAAGACGCACATAGGTGGAAAAAAAATGATGAGCTCGGTTTTGGATAGTGACAGGTCACCTGAGACCATGTGACAGATGCACGCCGTTGGGGTCAGGAGTTCACCGCTAAGGTAGTGGACCTTATGGCTGACTGCTGCAGATGAAACTCTGGTTGGTTTAGGAAAGCAAGTCCTCTGGAGCACCAACATGGATCACACTGGGAGCTAGAGCATGAGATTCTTAACATCTTAACAGGGAGTATCTGGAAGCAAATAAGGCCCCCTGGGAAAACAGTGCTTCCAATTGCTGAGACCGCGAATGGCGTGGTGAAGGGCAAAAAGGTAAGTCTCATGGAAGATGCAGGTCCCCAGTCCATGAAATTGCTAGTGGCTCCAGAATCTAGATATGCTGAGATCGAATGAGAGGAAGTGCCAACATGAAGGAACACAGAAAGAAGATGACAAGAAGTGACAAGAAGGTGAAGATGACATTTTTGGGTCCAATACTCCACCTTCCAGATGTATTAGACCCAAAAAAAAAATCTGGACAAAGAGAGCAAGTGTCCCAAACTGAATTTGGCCCCACAATAGAGGCACAGGCCCAGAGTTCTGTGCCTAGCACACTCCTTGGGAGATAGCCTGGTCCGGCCTAGCTGCATAGGTTTCTCAGCTGGCAGGAGGTGCTCCTCAGGCCAAAGAGAGGGGAGCTCGGGCTGCCTAAGGACCGGGGAGTACTGGAGTCTTTTCTCCAGGGTCCTCTCCTGAAAGAGAATATAAATCTGGTTACACAAAGAAATTACACCATCCAGATCAGCAGGGATAGTTCTTCCAGCTAATTCATCCTTCACTCTGTCAGACAGGCCATGTAAAAAGGTTGCAACTAAGGCCTCATTATTCCAGCTTAGCTCAGCAGTTAAAGTACGAAAATAAAGAGCGTACTGTCCCACAGAAGGGGACTCTTGTTGGAGACGTAAAAGGGTGCTGGCTGCTGAAGAGACATGGCCTGTTCCTCAAAGATATTCCAAAAAAGTTTCAAGAAGTTAGATAGGCTAGAAACCACTGGATCATTCTGTTCCCACAGACGGGCAGCCCAGGCTAAAACCTCGCCGGACAGGAAAGATATAATAAAGGCTTTGAGCAATTATACAGGAAAAAGCCGCGCTTATGGAGTAGGACACAATAGACAGGAAGATGAATATATGTTAGTGTACTCCCAAAAAAAAGGTATTTTTGGTTTGTTTATTAATTTTAAGAGGTTGCTGCCTCCCTAAAATACACGGGCTATGTTCAACAACCCGTGTTAGAAGATGAGTAATAAATGTGGGCTACTGGCGCTACCTCAAGCTTATTTATATTCAAAATATTAAATTTATTTAACTCATCATTTACTGGCCCTAAGGCCTAAAATATATCCAAATTGTATTAAGTACTTTATACCGACTAATGTGATTAGACTAGAAAATTCCTCACTGTTTTAACCAGGAAAAAATGAGTGATATCTAAATACTTTATACCAACTAATGTGAATGGACTAAAAAATTCCTCACTATTTTCACCAGGGAAAGATGAGTGATCTCTAAATATTTTATACCAACTAATGTGAATGGACTAAAAAATTCCTCACTATTTTAAACAAGAAAAATGAGTTATATCTAAACCCCAATAATGGGGTTGTATATCGGAGAAAACAGCCTAATGTTCTCTAATATTACCACATAAATACTTAATTTCTATACCTTTTGTCTATGTTTACCAATATGTGAGAGATATACAAATTATTGTAGAGTAAATCCCCAACTTTGTGATATTCTAAAAAAAGAAAAAAAAGGAGAAGAAAAAATCCCCATACATGGGGAGTGTAGCAGCTTAAGGACCCAATTGATACAAACTAAACAAAACAACTAAATAAACATCCCATAAACTAAATACAAAAAATCCCAAAACCAATCCTACACGTTCCTTAGACCAGTTATAAACAAAAAATATTACAATAAAGAATTGTAGATGTGAGAAAATGAAAAAAATGAAAAAAAGGAAAAAATTATTTTTTTTTAAAGTGATAATAAAAGTAAAAAAAGAGAGAAAATGAAAATAGCAAAAATAGTCCACAATAATTCTTCTATCAGGTATCCACAAATATGCAAATTTTCTGCTTCAGGAGACAAAAAGGTGACTTTCGTGATTATGAATGCTTATTGGTGACTTCCGTGCTCATTCCCCCTCAAGGGTCCCCACTCACCGAATCCACACACCCCCTAAGGGGTTATGGGCATGTAAGCTGTATTCCACTTTATTGTTGAGGATTCCACCGCTCGGCTGTGTCTTCAAAAAGTCCTCCACAGGATTTTATTCGTTATTAAGGAGGAAAAGCTCTTGTATCCGGTGGTCGTTCCTCAAAGGAAAAAAAAAACACTCATGGTGTAGTATATCTGGTATCTAGAACACTTTTTTTGTTTGTTGTTGGGGGAAGGGGAGCAGGCTAGAGCCACACTTTTATTAAACTCTTTTCAGAGCTGTAAAAAATATATAGTGGGAGACCTATAGCCACTATTTAAAATATATACTTTATTGCAAAAAAATATATGCAATAGAAAAATCTTCCAAACAGAGAAAAACTTTTCCACAGAAATTCTACAAAATTTTTTTTTGAAAAATAAGTTTTTTCACAAAAATACAAATATATAAAAATGTACAAAATACAAAAAAATATAAAAATTATAGATAAAAAAATACAAAATCTGTGTTATAACTCTATCATATAAAGCCTATTTTCAAAGTCATTTCCCTCCTTATGAGATGGGGAGCTGGGCTGGCATATCCTCCAGAGTGCCACTCTCTATATGTATTACATCCCCAGGGGAACCGCTTCCCAGAGTATTTAGGCTATTATAGACTGAATTTAAGAAATAGTAAAAAACCGTAAATTAATAAATCCTTGGCGCCCTCGCGCTAAAGGACACAAAGGAAAAAAAGCACACCGGTTTGCCAAAACCAAAACAGACCCCCTCGAGCGAGCGGCGTGCGTTCCAGCTGCGCTCTAATGGGTCAGGTGCACCGGAAGTGACGTAGTGTGCGTAATGACGCTGCGCTCTAATGGGTCAGGCGCACCGGAAGTGACATAGTGTGTGTAATGACGTTGCGCTCTAATGGGTCAGGCGCACCGGAAGTGACGTAGTGTGCGTAATGACGCGTAATGACGCTGTATAATAAAGGCTACCTTTGCCCCATTGGACAGGAAGTTTTGGGGCTGGAGTTCCAAATGAATGGTGCACTGGCTAAGGAACTGCCTGCAGGCCTTGGAATCCTCAGAATAACCGGACAGAGCAGGTGAATGCAAAGAATTTGTGGCTGCAGCTGTGACTGGAATAGGTGCAGCAGCAGATAGCGGTTGAGGTTGTTGAACCAGGTGTCTTAAGGAGGCCCAAATCCTGAGGGAGTCGCATCACCTGGGTCAGATTAGATTTCTGGGTCTTAAATCTGTGGATTATGCCCTGCAGCTGATCATTGGCAGGTAGCGGCACATTAGCTGGTTCAATGGCTGATCAAACTATCAGGTCACTTGAGGCCAGGTGACAGATGCGCAGCGCTGGGGTCAGGAGTGCCCCGCTAAGGTAGTGGACCTTATGGCTGACTGCCACGGATGGAGCTCTGGGTAGTTCAGGAAAGCAGGTCCTCTGGAGCACCAACATGGATCCCTTGGAGCTAGAGCATGAGAATCCCCAGGGCACGGAGTCTAAGAGCCAGCAGGTGTTCACCAGAGCCCCTAGTGGTGGGGATGGACTTCGCTGCAACTGGCTCCAGGTCGCGGCCCCCAGGGTCTCCCAGCTCATGCTCACGGTAGGCTACTGGAGGATCAAGAAGTAGCAGCAGACCGGAACAACAAGGGATAGTCAGGAGATAACCCAAAAGGTTGGAGCAATGAGAAGACAAGGGTAGACAAAGAACACGCCAAAGGTCAGGGTATGAAGCAGACAAGGAAAGTCAAGAACAAGCCAAGGTTGGTAAACTGGATCAGACATAAAGCCCATGGCAAGAAGCACACAGGAAGCCAAACACACAATATTGATCAGCGAGGCTGTCTTGCAGTGCACAAGTTAATATAGTGTTCCCAAGTAGAGGCTGGGGTGAAGCCATGCTTGAGAGAAGATCACTTAAGCAGACAAGTGTTAGAGTGCAGGCCCTGAGGCTTATACACAACCAGAGGTAAGCAGACAGACAGGGCATGAAATTATTACTGCAGATTCATAACAGATAGATTTAGTTTGAGAAAGTAGTGTGATATCCAGACTGATATGTCTGTTAGTAAATTAGTGATATGTGAGGAGACGGAGGGAGTGAGCTGAGGGGTAGAGAGATAAATTTGGATGTCGTCGGTGCAGAGATGGTATTGGAAGCCATGGGAGGCTATCAGCTGAACCAGGGAGGAGGTGTAGATCGAGAATAGGAGAGGTCCAAGAACAGAACCTTGAGAAATGAAGAGGAGAGCAGGAAGTAGAATTGTAAGTAATGCTAAAGGTGCGGTTGGATAGGCAGGAAGAGAACTAGTACAGTCACGCAGACCAGAAGTGTTTAGTTTTTTTAGGAGGGGGAGAGGGTCAACTGTTTCAAAGGCAGAAGAAAGGTCTAGAAGTAGGAGTACATTGGTTTTTACTGTTAGTAGATCGTTTACTAGTTTTAGGAGGTTTCTGTGGAGTGTTGAGGGCGAAATCCAGACTGAAGGGTATCAAGAAGGTTATTCTTGGTGAGGTGGTCACTCAGTCAGTTGTAGACCAGACGTTCAAGGAGTTTGGATAAAAAGGGGAGCAAGGAGATGGTGCGTAGGTTGTTAAGATTGGTGGGGTCCAGTGAATGCTTTTTAAGTAAGGGGAGGACTAGTAAATGTTTTAGAGAGTTGGGGAAGATGCCAGAAGAGAGGAAGAGATTGAAGATGTGAGTTAGAGAGTGGAGAATAAAGCCAGAGGGTGAATGTAGCATTTGTGAGGGAACAGGATCCAGAGGGCAGGTGGTTAGTTGGACCTTAGCAAAAAAGTTTACCAACCTTGTCTATAGTGCTGGGGTTTTGAAAGAGGGAAGTAATGATTGTACCTTGTGGGCGTGTAGTGTTCATAAATGAATAAATCACTTAGCATTCCTGTCTGTGGTGACAGTGTGTGTTACAGATGTTTATTCTAAAATCATAATTGGTATTTCAAAGATTATGAGTTTCTGCCTCTCTGTTAAAATGTGGTGATAGCTAAAGGGTTAATAGTTCAATTAACATAGCCAAGTGACAATTGCTCTCAGGCTGCTGGCACCTAGATTTTGATTTCGCAAGCTGGAAAATCTTTGTGCACGGTGCAGCTAAGAGTGGCATTATTGCACAAGTAACAACACGGTGTGAGATTGACCAGTCCTTTGTCACGAGTTGGTGAAGTGGGCAGGGATCTGATACCCACATTGATCACATATTGATGATTTATTTAATGTATCAGGTTTGTTCCTCTTTTCCTAGTCAAAGGAAAAAGCCACTGCAATTGTATGCATCAGCAGAATAAAATATTTTATTTAGAGCAGAGGAATACAGCCATGAACATGTCAACATGTTTCAGCCATTCTGGCCTTACTGATGATTTGGTCTTCTTTTCTCCCTAAAGGACTGATGTGGGTATTCAATACTGCAGAAAGGGAGGCTTATATCAGTGTCATTCTTTTCAGTGTTGTACTGTGAGCCCATGCCAGATTTGGTTGATTGACAATGGCCATTCTTTAACCCAGAAAATAAGGGGGAGGGGAAATGGGGCAGGGTTGGAGAGAAGGTAATTATTGCAGCAAAAGCTTTTTTTTAGTTTATACCTGCTGATCAATAGATTTTTAAGTAATTTTATGAGGCCTGAGTTCCACTTTAAAAGATTAGAAAGTAAATGTATCAAAAAAGAGAGCATGACTGAATGATTAATGACAGAACTGGGGAGAAAAAAGAACATGAGGGAGAAAAGAGAGTGAAAAGGGGAGATAAAGAGATGGAAAAAAATAAAAAATAAAGAGCAAGGACATATGCAATATGAGGAGTGAGTGAAAGGACATGAAAGAGGGAGCACAAGACGGATAAGGCTGGAGCGAGAGAGGACTCAAGTGATACAGAAAGTGAGAGAGAGGATATGAGTGATACAGGGAGTGAGAGTGAGAGGATATGAGTGATACAGGTAGTGAGAGAGGGGGCACAAAAGAGAATGAGGGCAAAAGTCACACAGGAAGTGTGTGTCAAAAACAATGAACCAGACCGAGACAGAAGTACAATTAAATCACACTTGTTTATTAATAAAAAATAAAATGGCAAATAGAGTAAGCGTAGTCAAAGCATAGCCAGAGTCCAGTGTTCAATAACCAGATTGGGTAATCAGCCAGGCCAGAAGTCAGGGATCCAAGTGGAGTAACAGCAAGCAGGGAAAGGAGCCAGAAGGGATGTCAACAAGCCAGTCTTTAAACAGAACCACAGGAGATGGTTTCTTGTGATGTGACCAAGGCGAAGGCAGAGATGAAGTGAGCTGGACAGCTTTGAGTAGGATCAGGAACAGCTGGGTGACTGTGGGGAGAGATGAGAGCTGGCAATTAGCCGACAGCTGAGCAGCCAGCCCAGAGAAGGAAGGGCTACTCCTAAGGGAGTCCACAATGGATTGTACCTCATACTCCTCATGGTTCTCAACCTGAATAGGGTGAGGCACCGAGGTGGTAAATCGGTTACAGACCACGAAACCCATTAGAGATACGCATACTAGGAGGAAGGTCCAACGCATAAGCCACTGGGTTAATCCTGCAAAGGATACGGAAAGGCCCAATAAACCAAAGTCCAAACTTCAGTGAGGGAACACAAAGTCAGAGGTTGCGAAATGACAGCCAGACCCTGTCCCCAACCTGGTAGGAAGGTGCAGGCAGGCATCTGCGGTCAGCATGGAGTCTGTACCTATCATTAGCATGACGCAAAGCCTCCTGGACTTGTACCTAAGTGGAACGAAGACCACGCAGATGCTCCTCTAATGCAGGAATACTCTGCGGAACAAACGAGTCAGGCAATATGAAAGGTTAGAAACTATAATTCGCCATAAATGGAGATAATCGGGCAGCAGAATTCAAGGCACTGTTGTGAGCAAACTCTGCCCATGGTAATAGGTCTGACCAGTTGTTATGGTGGTCAGAAATATAGCAACGTAGGAATTGCTCCAAGGACTGATTGGCTCACTCTGCGGCCCCATTAGACTGCGGGTGATATGCAGAAGAAAAAGCAAGCTGGATTCCCAACTTCCTAAGTGGAATACAATGACACATCTTAGAGAACCAGTCAACCACCATAAGGATAACAGTGTTGCCTTGGGAGTTGGGCAACTGCACAATGAAATCCATTGATAGATGAGTCCAGGTCCATTGGGTATGGGTTGTAGGAGGCCCACAGGAAGGTGTCGTGGAGTCTTACTCTGAGCACACACAGAACAGGCAGCTACAAAGGCAGTAACATCAGCCCGTAGACTAGGCCACCAAAACTGTTGGGAAATGGCCCAAATGAGTTGATTCTTCCCAGGATGACCAGCTGCCTTGGGAAAATGGTAAGTCTGGAGCAAGGCAGTACGGAGACTCTCTGGGACACTGCAGTGGTCACAAAGTTTCTCAGGAGGAGCATGGACCTGAGCAGCAATAATTTTGTCACCCAAACGAGAAGTAAGACTGGTGCGAACTGTAGCCAAAATACGATCAGGAGAAATCACAGGAACCGGTACCGACTCGGAAGTGGAGGAAAATTATCGTGACAAGGCATAATCTCTTACATTCTTAGTACCGGGTAAAAATGAGACAATGCAATTAAAACTCGACAAGAAAAGAGCCCATCGCGCCCTTCTGGAAGAGAGGCAATCAGCCTCAGACAAGAATATAAGATTCTTATGGTCAGTAAGAATAATAACCAGCACAATGGTACCTTCAAGGAGATGTCTCCATTCTTTCAGGGCTAAAATGATCGCCAACAGCTCTCTGTCACCAATTTTATAATTGCACTCAGCAGGTGACAATTTCTTGGAAAAGTAGCCACACGGACGCATAGCACTCTCAGAGTTAGGACGTTGAGCCAGAAGGGTGCCAACTCCAGTCTCAGAAGAATCAAATTCTAGGATAAAAGGCAATGCAGGATCAGGATGTGATAACACAGGAGCAAAAACAAAGGCAGCCTTAAGAATCTCAAAGGCCTTAATGGACTCCGGAGACCAACTCTATGAGTTACCATCCTTTCTGGTTATATCAGTCAGGGGCTTGACCAGAGACGAGAAGTTACGAATAAACTTCCGATAGTAGTTGGCAAAGCCCAGGAAATGCTGCAGAGGAAGTAAACCTACAGATCAAGGCCACTGTAGGACTGCCAAAAGTTTCTCTGGGTCCATCAAAAAACCAGCAGTGGAAATGACATAGCCCAGGAATGTAACCTGTTCACAATGGAACTCGCACTTCTATAGTTTACAATAGAAATTGTTCTCTCTTAGTTTCTGAAGCAGGTATCTGTGTGGTGGCTCTCCAGGGACTTGGAAAATATGAGGATATCATCGAGATAAACCACCACACATAACTGCAACAAATATCGGAGGACATCATTCATTTCTGGAAAACTGCTGGACAGCTTTAAGTAGGCAGGTCAGACGAGTAGGATCAGGGACAGCTGGGTGACTGTGGAGAGATGAGAGCTGGCAATTAGCCGACAGCTGAGCAGCCAGCCCAGAGAAGGAAGGGCTAAGCCAGCCCTGACAGTGAGAGAGAGGGCATAAGCAAAACAAGGAGAAGAGACAGCATGAGTACTTAGAGATAGGGTACAAAGGATAGAGGGCATGAAAGGGTGCAAGAGGGGACATGAGCAAGTACGGGAAAGAGAAAAAAAGAGAGCATAAGAATTAGAGAGAGACAATGCAAAAAGAAAATGCACTTTAAGCCCCATACACACTATCAGTTTTGCTGCTGATTTTTTCCTTCAGGTTTACTGAAACCATGTAGTGCAAGGGCCTGTCTGATTGCATACAAATTGAAACTCCTAAGGTTTGACCTCATATTATATGGTTTTGGTAAATCTCGAGGAAAAACTCAACTAGAGCATTGCCAATGTGAAATAGCAATTAAACTGAACGCAGCTGAAAATTTTGATGCAAAAGCCACAGAAGACTCCAGAAATTGATCTGTTATAATTACGAAGGAATGCATAAAACAGAATATTACATTGATATTGCCCCTTAATGCAAACAGCCAAAGCCATTTTTCTATGTTTATCTGCAAAGTTCATTAACCTCCTTGGCGGTATGATTATTTCTGATTTTAGGTGCTGAAAGTGGTACAATTATTTTGCATGGAAATTTGGCGTTTTATATTGTAGGCCTGCAATTCTTAGGAATAACTCTCTTAAATCTGTTCAAACAAGAGTCTAGTAGACATCCCGGGTATGATAAAGTTTATAATATAATAAATAACTATAAATAATGATAAAAAATAATAATAAAATTATTCAATAATGTAATCAAATCCAAAAACACTGAAATTTGCTCATTTGCAGAATTGTCGCTGTCATTAGATTTTGTGTTTGATGACGGATCTCCCCACAAATCGCTATCGCTCAATTGTGCAAGTGATTCTAATTTATTATCGCTGTTTTCTAGCTGGTCTAAAATCACTTTTGACATAAAGGGACACTTTTTGTTGCTATGGACAATCTCCAAATTCCAGGCAGAAAAAAACTGTATTTATAATATAAAAGTGCATGCAGGGCACTGGACAGACCACTAGGTACAAAGGGGTTGTGTATTTTTTTTTATACAGTACTGTAATCTGTAAGATTACAGTACTGTATGTGTATTGTATATTTTTACTTTTTTGAATTTGGCGCCGATCTCCGCTCCCGTGCGTCGTAACGCCGCAGGGAGCAAAGCTCGGCGGCACTCGGGCACTGTGTGAATCGAGGGGAGGACACACACATCGGGGGGACATTGCTGGATCCAGGGGACAAGGTAAGTAAGTCTCCCTGTAACCAGCGATGTGATCCCGAGTCTGGCTTGGGGTTACCACTCGTGGTACTGAAATTCCAGCCCGAGCCAGACTCGGGATTACCACCAGGGAGGTTAAAACAATCACATTCTCAGACAGTTTACCGGAAGAAAAGGGTAAAGAGGTTTCAAGGCCCCCCTTTTCCAAATGGGAGCATAGCAGCGGGAGTTTCAAGGCTCCTCTTGTGTCAGGGGCTTGTGGCTTTTGGGGAGCCTTGTGACTGCTGGGACGGGTATCCTTGAACATTTTTAGAAGGTTCTGGCCCCTATATAAAGGGGTACAGACAGGGTCTAATGCCTGTCACCCGTGTACTGTATTGCTGCAGAGTTCAGGTAAAAGAATTTCCCTATTGAGCCCACAGAAAAATATCCCCTAAGGCAGCATGAAGACCCTGCTTTAGCAGTTTATCGAGCGGGCCGAAGGCAGCGAGGGTTGGTGTAGAAGATGTTTTGCCTTACCTGGAGGTGAAGAAGGGATATTGCATCTTCTGTATGGGCAGGTAATTCAGGGACTGCTGGGATTAGTAAAGTTACAAATATAACTGTGGATGGCCCTGAACTTGCTTCAGCTATGGTTCCTTCCCAGGGCAATTCAGTGTTGCATAAAGTACCTGAGAGCTATAGGAAGGAGGCTATGCCTTGCATATTGTCTCCCTTGGGTGCCCATTTGCCCATCACTACAAAAGAAAAGATCTGGCATTGGGAATACATGTAAATTTTATTGTTACTCCCTTCACAAAATAATATTATTCTAGGTTAGATATAGATAAAGGAGAAGAGGATAAAAATAAGCCAATTGCTAGAACTTTTAATAATTGGCTTCAAGCATTTTCTACTTATGCAAATATTATGTGTGAAAAGTTTCCATCACGGAGCTCTGGCCTCTTTCAGAACATAGATATCATTTTAGAGGCATATAGGTATTTTGGAGGATTGTCATGGCACTTTTACGATGAATCATTTAGACAAAAAATGGTGCTACATTCAAATATACAAAGATATGGGACTTTGGTTGAATTTATTCGTACCTCAAAAGCCCCCAGCATCTCGTAAAAACAACCTGTTACCTTCAAATTTTTCAAGTAAATATAGGAAAGGCATTTGCTTTTTTTTAATAATGATAAATAATGATAACCAGTGCAAGCAGTCAAATTCTTGTAGATTTCGACACTAGTGCCCTCTTTGTTTCTGGGCCCTATCCTATCAGTAAATGTTTTAAAAAATTGTCAACTAATATGCAGCAGGTGAACAAGGATTCCTTTCTTAAAAGCCAACACCCCAGTGATTCTGGCATCATGGTTGCGTCATTACGTCATTGTTCAGATCAATTGATGGCTCAATTGATCTGTAAGGGCTTCCAAGAGGGTTTTAAATTGCCAGAATTTAGTGGTTCTGGCTGTACATTCATTGAAAATTTAAGATCAGTTCATGAGTTATCTGTTATTGTTAGAGAAAATGTTTTAAAGAATTGCAGGAAGGTAGGCTATCTGGCCCTTTTGATGTCCCTATGTTTGTTAATTTTCGATTGTCTCCTTTGGGCAATGTTCCCAAGAAAGATCCAGGGAGTTGAAGGCGTATTTATCACTTGTTATACCTGTATTTTCTGAAAGCTTCTCTTCCTTTGTTGAATGGGTAGTGGCAAAACTAGTACATTCAGGCAATCTATTGCATTATCTCGATGATTTTCTATTCTTGGGTCCAGCAGAATTCTGCTGACGTTAGGAATTTATTGTAGATATCTTTTGATATATGCAAGCATTTTGGCATCCCTTTAGCGCATAACAAAACCGTTTTCCCAACTACATACCTAGATTTTTTAGGTATAACAAATGATACCATGTCTATGGAGTTTTGACTTCCTAGGGAAAAGATTGATAAGATCTCAGTGTTAATATGATGTATTCTCGGCTCAAAGAAAGTCACATTGAAAGTTATGCAGAATTTATTAGGCCTCCTCACTTTTTCAACTAGGGTACATCCCATGGGCCGTATATTTTCAAGAAGGTTATATTTAGCTATTTCAGGTTTAAAAAATCCTTATTCTCATATCAGGCTGACCTATTATATAAAAGAAGATCTATTGGTTTGGTAAAAAATTTTATTAAATTTTAATGGGAGATAAGTTTGGCAAGAGGATTTCATTTTGGACCGAGATTTTCAGCTGTTTATAGATTCTGCAGGATCATTGGGATTTGCTGCGATTTGGCAAACCCACTGGTGTGCAGAAAAATGGTTATTAGATTGCAAACTCAGGGGTTTGCTTAAAAATATAGTTAAAAATATAGTTTTATTGGAATTATTCCCCATATTTGTAGCAATTAAAATCTGGGGTGACTATTTTTGTGATAAAATGCTCTTATGTAGGGTGTTTATATGCCATAAATTGCCTTTTTACCTGTCTAAACCAGGTATTTTTTTTTACGTTATTTAGTTTATAAGTGTTAAAGAGTTAAATATATGGCTTAAAATAATAATAAAATAATAATAATTATTTGATAGCGGATGCCCTTTCTCGGTTTCAAATTGTTTTTACTAGTTATCACCAGAAGCAGACATGGGAGGCTCCCGCCTTCTGATGCATCTGCGCTGGGACAGCTCTTATATAACTGAGGGTAGGGCCACCCAGTGACCCCGCCCCCTTTGATACCATGAGGATTTTCCCATGGCTTCCCCGTGGTGTCAGAGGGGGTGAGGCCATCCAGTGATGTAAACAGGTGACCCCGCCCCCTCTGATGCCACAGGGAAGCCATAGGGAAGTCCCCATGGCGTCAGAGGGGCAGGGTCACCCGGTTACAGTTATATAAGAGCTGTCACAGCGAACACACGTCAGGCAGCAGGAGCCTCCCATGGAGGCGGGTCGGTCACGGCTTTTTTTTTCTTTTTCGGTCCGTCGGGCGGCTGGGAAGTTACTTCATGGGACTTTTTTAAATAAAGGACTTATCCCAAGCTGTGTCTTGTCTTTTTTACCATTTTGACACTTTTTTCGTGAAATGGTAGGGGTGCATTTGGTAGGGGTACACCCCGTTACCAATTCACAGGGAGGCTGGGATCTGGGGGTCCCCTTGTGAAAGGGGGCTTCCAGATTCCGATAAGCCCCCCATTTGCAGACACCTACAACCACCGGGTAAGGGTTGTGGGGATGAGGCCCTTGTCCCCATCAACATACATGTGGCCTGGTATGGTTCAGGAGGGAGGCACCCTCTCACCCCCCTCTTTTCCTGCAGCCTTTCAGGTTGCGTGCTTAGATAAGGGTCTGGTATGGATTTTGGGGGGACCCCTACGCAATTTTTTTTACATTTTGGCACAGGTTTCCCCTTAAAATCCTTATCAGACCTGAAGGGTGCACGCCGATGTACGTAGGCAGAATGGCACAGCTGGGCAAATGGACGTACCTGTACGTCCTGTTAAATTTGCCGCTGTGCCATTGCGTGCTGCGGCGCCGGCCGGGACGAGTTGGGTCGTGGGTCCCGCGATTGCCTCATGGAGAGGAAGAACGGGGAGATGATAATGTAAACAAGCATCTCCCCGTTCTGCCTAATGACAATGTCACTGATCTCTGCTCCCTGTGATCGGGAGCAGAGATCAGTGACATATCACACATAGCCACACCCCCCACAGTTAGAATCACTCCCCAGGAAATACTTAACCCTTACACTGCCCCTAGTGGTTAACCCCTTTACTGTCAGTGTCATTTACACAGGAATCAGTGCATTTGTATAGCACTGATTGCTGTATGAATGACAATGGCCCCAAAAATGTGTCAAAAATGTCTGATGTGTCTGCCATAAAACCCTGATCACCACCATTACTGGTAAAAAAAATTATTAATAAAAATGCCATAAAACTATCCCCTATTTTGCAAAAAATATAACTTTTGCGCAAACCAATCAATAAACGCTTATTGCGATTTTTTTACCAAAAATATGTAGTACAATACGTATTGACCTAAACTGAGGAAAAAAATGTTTTTTAGATATTTTTGGGGATATTTATTATAGCAAAATGTAAAAAATAATGCATTTTTTTCAAAATTGTTGCTCTTTTTTTGTTTATAGTGCAAAAAAAACCACAGGGGTGATCAAATACCACCAAAAGAAAGCTCTATTTGTGGGAAAAAAAAGGACGTCAATTTTGTTTTGGAGCCACGTCGCACCACTGCGCAATTGTCAGTTAAAGTGACGCAGTGCCGTGTCACAAAAAGTGCTGAGGTCTTTGGCCAGCAAAATGGTCCAGGGCTTAAGTGGTTAATATTCATACCAGACCCAAAGGGCCTGGTAATCGACAGGGGATCCCATGCTCTTTTTTTCAATTATCTGTATCTATATTGCCGAGACCCAACAATTCATTACCGCCACAATAAGTTTTAAATTACATTTTGCTGTGGTACTGTTCTAAACACGGGAAAAATGCGCCACTTTACAGGCACAATATAGACATCCCCCAGGCACGATATTTAAAGGAATATTTCATTTTTATTATTTCACTTTAAGCATTAAAAAAATCACTGCTCCCAAAAAAATAGCCATTTTTAAAAAACAAATTTGCATTGATACAGGGTCCCCAAACACATTTTGTGATAATATCTTGCATATAAGCCTTTAAAATTAGCACTTTTGATTTTTCATGTTAATGTCCCATAGACTAACGTGTTCCGACAGCTTTTGAATTTGCCGCAAACGCTGCATAGTGTTCGCTATGAGGCATGCTTATTTAACCACCTGCCCACTGGGCACTTATACCCCCTTCCTAACCAGGCCAATTTTCAGCTTTCAGTGCTCTCACATTTTGAATAAGAATTACTCAGTCATGCAACACTGTACCCATATGAAATTTTTATCCCTTTTTCACAAAAATAGAGCTTTCTTTTGATGGCATTTAATCACCACAGTTGTTTTTTTTTGCGCAATAAATGATAAACTATAATTTTTCTTTGTTTCTGTTATACAATTTTGCACATAGTAATTTTTCTTTATAAATATTGGCCAAAATTTATACTGCTACATATCTTTGATAAAAATAACCAAAATCAGTGTATATTATTTAGTCTTTGTGAAAGTTATAGAGTGTACAATCTCATTTCTTGAGACATTAACAAGCCAGGACAGTATGAATACCCCCCAAATGACCCCTTTTTTGAAAGTAGAAATTCCAAGTAAGAGGCATGGTGAGTTTTTTGACGTTATAATTTTTGCCACAATTCTTTACAAAATGAAGGGGGTTTTTTTTTTTCACAAAATCATCATCTTAACAGGTTTTTTCTCTCACACGGCATATGCATTCTCACAACAACACCGCAAAACACATTCTGCTACTCCTCCTTAGTATGGCAATACTACATGCGTGAGATCACAGCCAGGCCACATACAGAGGCCCAACATGCAAGGAGCATCGTCAGGCAATCTAGGAGCATAAATGCACAATGGAAACACCCAGAAAATGACCCCATTTTGGAAAGCAAACACCCCAACACATAATCTAAGAGGCATAATAAGTCTTTTGAACATGTAATTTGTTTCCACAAGTTTTTAGAAAATGTGGAAAGAAACTGAAAATGCATTTTTTTTACACAGTGGTCAATTTATAAGATATTTCCAACAGATAGCATCTACATAGCAAAAATTACACCCCAATACACAGTTGCTACTCCTCCTGAGTATGGCGATACCACATGTGTAAAACCTTTCCATAGCCTAGCTACATACAGAGGCACAACATGCAGGGAGCACCATCAGGATGAGCACTGATATGGCATGGATGTGATACAGATGAGCATGGATGGGCATGTATGAGGCACGGATGAGGCACAGATGGGCATGGATGGGCATGTATTAGGCATGAATGGGGCATGGATGAGGTACGGATGGGCAGGGATGAGGCATGTATGAGGCACGTATAAGAGGCACGTATGAGGCAAGGATGGGCATGGATGAGGCATGCATGGGCACGGATGAGACATGGATAGGCAGGTATGAATCATAGATGGGTACGTATGAGGCACAGATGAGCACGTATGAGCATGGATGGACATGTATGCAGCATTGATGGGCATGCATGCCTCAAAGGTGGGCATGCATGTGGCACATATGGGCATGAATGAGCATGGATGGGCATGAATGATCACGGATGGGCATATATGAGGCACATATGTATAAGCACGGATGGGCATGTATGAGCAGAGATGGGCATATATGAGGTACATATGGGCATGTATGAGCACGGATGGACATGTATGAGCATGTATGAGGCACAGATCAGCACTGTGCTGCATCGGCTCCATCCTCTCCTCATACGCTAAACCAATCATTGCAAGGAGAAGAGAGTGCTCAACCGGACATGCGCCAAGTTGTTGACAAGTGATCGCTCTGTCATTGGTCAGAGCGATCCCGTGGTAAAGGGCTGCTGTCATCTGCTAGATGCTCATTACTCTTTTTTCTTTTGCTTTACCCAGTGCTATCTGGGGAATACCCACATACAGTTATTAATCTGAATGCACAGGATATGTGGTTTGCTTTGTTTTTTATGCATTTTTACATTGAAGTTAAGCCATCCATGACTTTTGTTCGCTTGTTTAAATTTATTACCCAATAGGATACATTGGCTAATGCCTTTATTTAATATGCTTTTAAAGCAAACCCATCTTTCCTCCTTGTTCTTTGTTCCTAAGATTTTTTCCCAATTAATGCCTTATAGCAAGGTTCATAGTTTAGAGAAGTTGGCTCTTTTGAAATTCAGTGTCTTTGTATTCCCCTTATGTTTCCTATTTGTGTGATTTATACTGAAGCCAATTGGCCTATGATCGCTGTTACCTAAATTGCCCCATATATCCACATCCATGATCAGGTCTGTATTGTTGGTAAACAGTAGATCCAGTAATGTTTTTTTTCTAGTTGGTACGTATACCATCTGACCCTTAAAATTGTCCTGCAAGAACTTTAGGAACTGTCGAGCCTTAGATGAATGCGTGGCACCCTCTGCCCAGTCTATATCTGGATAATTAAAATCCCCCAATTTGATAACACTTCCCATCCTTGCTGCAATCCAATTTGTGATAGGAGATCTATCTCCCCTTCCTCCCTCGGGTTAGTATTATTTTCCCCTTAGCTTCATTCCTTTGGAGCTCTACCCATAAGAATTCCACCTCCTCCCTAGCTCCCTTAGTGATATCATCTCTCACATTCACTTGTACATTATTCTTAATATATAGGCATACCCCTCCCCCTTTTTTACCCTCTCTATCCTTGAGATAAAGGGTATACCTTTGAATGGTTGCCAGCCAATCATGAGAGCTGTTGAACCAGGTCTCTGAAATTCCCACAAAATCCAATCCTCCTCATATAATACTATCTCTAGTTCATCCATCTTGTCCGCCAGGCTGCTGGCATTGGTGAACATGCCACATAGTTTAGACTTGTCGCATGTTATCCTCTTATTGGCTATTCCGAGATTGCAACTAGGACTTGCTACTAAACTTACCTTGGGTTTATGTGCTTTGGTCAACCTATCACTAATGCCCCCAATGATACCCTCTGGAATATGTTCCGCGCTGACTATCTCTACCTCTGGACCCTCCCTTGTCACCTAGTTTAAAAATCCCTCTAACTTTTTGCCCATCTTCATTCCCAGCTGATCTGCACCCTTCTCATTTAGGTGCAGTCCATCCCTTCTATAGTACCGGTTATTGACAGAGAAGTCCGCCCAGACCTCCAGGTACCCAAACCCCTCCTTACTACACCACCTCTTCAGTCACTTGTTTAATTCCCTAATCTCCCTCTGCCTTTCTGGTGTGGCTCGATGTACTGGTAGTATTCCTGAGCATACTACCTTGGAGGTCCTTTTCCTCAATTTAGCTCCCAAGTCCCTAAAATCATTCTTTAGGACACTTCATCTGCCTCTGACTTTGTCATTGGTGCCAACATGCACCATGAAGAAGAGAATGAGCGCTGAATTTCGAAATTTCATAATTTGCTGTGTCATGAATGTTAATTCTTCATTAAGAAAGCTGGTTTACAAGACCGACTGCTTCCAGCTAGTTCCTTGGTTTCAATCATGCGTGTTTGTACTTTTGACTTTTGTGTGACGTATTTGTGTATTGACCATACAAAAATTGTATGGTCCAAAAAAAGTGAAGCCGTTGTCTGCCGAAAATGTATTAGCCTGTCATCCAACATTTGTTGGCTGAAAGTTGGACAACAATTGTCAAAAAGAGTGTACTTAGGGTAAGACTTTAGGACAACAGTCTTTCAACAGACAATCCCCTGCCAACAATCGTACCATGTGTTGAGGCTTAAGGGATGTGGCCACAGTAAGCAGACCAACAAAACCTCACCCTTTCATGTAATTTATTTACTAATTAGGTGACTTCTGAAGGCAATTAGTTACACTAGATTTTAGTTAAGGGTGCCAGAGTAAAGGGGGCTAAATACAAATGCACACCACACTTTTCAGATATTTATTTGTAACAAATGTTGAAAACCAATTTTCATTTTCCTTCCACTTTATAATTATGTGCCACTTTGTGTTGGTCTGTCACATAAAATCCTAATGTAGTGGGTACTGCAGCCAAAGACTTACATTAACACAAATGGGATGCATGTACATTAACACAGATGACTGCATGTACACAGACTTTCCAGCCTGAAAGAGGGGATAAAACTGTCTGTCATGTATGCATGGGCTATTTCACCCCCCTTCCTGTTTTCACTGACTGAGTAATGTAATGTGAGCTGACACACACAGAGCTGTGCATTCAGCAGCCTCTCTTGTGCCCCTATTGGCCAGAAGAAGAAAACAAATTAAAGGCACAATTACAACAGCGAATGGGAGAGACTGTACTGAACTGCAGGGAGAGCTGCAATGGATTCTGGGACAGGCAGTTCCTACACAAAATGGCCCCATAGACTGGTATACAGGGATAAATAAAAATCCCAGCAGGTTTTGCTGACGGGAATATAAAAGATTCCCTTTTGTGTCCTGAGGTAAAGGTCAGTAGATAAGGGAGTAAGAGAGACACAGACGTGATCTGAGAGCTGCTGTTATTCACAGAGGGTATTCATCCAGCAACAGTTCCAGAGGTCAGTGTTCTGATCCGACCATGGTTCCGGGAGTTGGACAGCGATGGACATCCGGCCTGAGAGGGATCCCAGCTATATCTGCAGGTGTTCCTGAGGGCGTGGGCCAATCTGGTTAAAAGGTGGCCAGTCTGGCCTTTTGGGGAACTGGTCGCTTGATCCTTTGGTCGCAGGATGGGCAAAAGGGCTTTTGCCTGCCAGGATACTTTCAAGTACCTCTTTGTTTATCCTGCTCAACAGGACACCAAGTGCACCAATGTCAGGCTATCCGAAGATCCTGGATATCTCCATAGTGAGGACCCTTTCTGTTACTCTTTCAGTATAAGCAATTTAGTGATTTCAGTGACTACCTTTAAAGGGGAACTCCCATGGTAATTATTAACCGATTCAGCCCTGGAAGATTTTACCCCCTTTCTGACCAGAGCCTTTTTGCGATTCGGCACTGCGTCGTTTTAACTGACAATTGCGTGGCCATGTGACGTTGCACCCAAACAAAATTGACGTCCTTTTTTTCCCACAAATAGAGCTTTCTTTTGGTGGTATTTGATCACCTTCGCAGTTTTTATTTTTGCGCTATAATAAAAAAAGAGCGACAATTTTGAAAAAAATCTGTATTTTTTACTTTTTGCTATAATAAATATTCCCTAAAAATATATAAAAGACAAATTTTTTCCTCAGTTTAGACCAATATGTATTCTTCTACATATTTTTGGTAAAAAAATATCGCAATAAGCGTATATTGATTGGTTTGTACAAAAGTTATAGTGTCTACAAAATAGGGGATAGTTTTATGGCATTTTTATTATAACTTTTTTTACTAATAATTGCAACAATCTGTGATTTTTATGTGACTGCGACATTATGGCAGACACATCGGACACTTTTGACACAATTTTGGGACCATTGTCATTTATACAGCAATCAGTGCTATAAAAATGCACTGATTACTGTGTAAATTACACTGGCAGGGAAGGACTAGGGGGCGATGAAGGGGTTAAGTGTATCCTAGAGAGTGTTTCTAACTGTGGGGGGGGTGAGCTACAACTCACATGATAGCGATCACTGCTCCCGATGACAGGGAGCAGCGATCTCTGTTATGACACAAGGCAGAATGGGGAAATGCTTTGTTTACATAGGCACTTCCATGTTCTGCGGCTCCGTGACATCATCGTTGGTCCCATGGGCATGGTCACCCTGTACGCACCCACTAGCCCCTCCAATTAAAGGGGACGTACGGATACGCCCATTTACCCACCGCTGCCATTGTGCCGACATGGTTAAAGTTATAAAATTGCATTTGTGGCCCTTCGCCTCACGTTAAACTGTGTAGGCCTGGGATTTCGGGATCTGAGGGAAACAGACTGATCGTTGTTATGTCAGATCAGTTCCCCTTTATGCCTGAGTGCATAGGCCATGCTAGACCTATTTAAGTTGTTTGTGTTATTTTGACGTCTGCATTTTGGGTTTGATTAACTCTATTAACCGCTTGCCGACCTTGTCCTGCACATATACGTTGGCAGAATGGCACGGCTGGGCAAAGTAATGTACCCATACGTTACTTTGAATTTCCCGCCGTACACGCACACGCCTGCCGTGAACTCCATGTACCGTGCCAGCGGGACCTGCGGACTCGATGTCCATGGGGATACCCGTGATCGTGCCATGGAGCTGAAGAACGGGGAGATGCCGATGTAAACACGGCATCTCCCTTTTCTGCCTAGTGACAGGACACTAGTCGTCTGCTCCCTGTCATCAGGAGCAGCGAACAGTGTCATGTCACTGCTATCCCATCCCCCACACAGTTAAAATCACTCCCCAGAACACACTTAACCCCTCCCCTGCCCCCAGTGGTTAACCCCTTCACTGCAGGGACATTTTTACAGTAATCAATGCAATTGTATATTATTGATCACTGTATTAATGAGAATGGTCCCAAAAATGTGTAAAAATTGTCCAATGTGTCCGCCATAATGTCGCAGTCACAATAAAAAAAAAATATTAATAAAAGTGCCATAAATCTATCCCCTATTTTGTACACGCTATATCTTTTGTTCAAACCAATCAATAAACACTTATTGCAATTTTTTTTACCAAAAAATACGTATCGGCCTAAACTGAGGAAAAAAATAATTATATATATTTTTTGGGGATATTTATTATAGCAAAAGTAAAAAATAATGTGTTTTTTTTTTCAAAATTTTCACTCTTTTTTTGTTTATAGTGAAATAAATAAAACGTAGAGGTGATCAAATGCCACCAAAAGAAAGCTCTATTTGTGGGGAAAAAAGGACATAAATTTTGTTTGGGAGCCACGCTGCACGACCGTGCAATTATCAGTTAAAGTGACGCAGTGTTGAATTGCAAAACGTGCTCTGGTCTTTGGCCAGCAAAATGGTCTGGGGCTTAAGTGGTTAAAAACCACAGTTTGCCATTCTTGACTACTGAGTTACCAGATCACTATTGGTTTGATTGTGGAAAGTCTCCCAGTAAACAAATTTCCTGTTCACTAAATGTGTGTCTGTTTTACTGTGTTTGCAAGTACACTGTTTGCTAGGTGTGCCAGAGGGGCTGAGACAGTTCTTAGGGGTTGAGACGCAGAGTAACAGACTGAACAAACTTAAGCTCCTTCGGGGGTATCGCTACATTAATAAAATACATTTACGTTTTTGGTTGTAACATGACAAAAATGTGGAAAATTTCAAGGGGTATGAATACTTTTTTAAGGCACTGTATGTAATGAATACAAGAAAAGGGGAAGGTTTGTGTAGTTTAAATTAGGATAGCAGCCTAAGCTAGCAACACTGCTCTTCCATAGATACAGTACTGTAACTCAAGGGTAGTATGTCTGTTATTAGCAGGGTCATCAGGTAATGCTGCAGAAAAAAATGGCTATAAATGAAAGTAATGCCTTATCTAAGGACAGCAAGACTGCAATATATTATATTTTTTTGTTTACATACACTTTAATATACATTTTATAGAAATGTTTCAACATTCATTATTAAATTTTTTGCATGAGAAATCTGTACAGAGCTCTTCAATACTACTCTTTGCCTTAAACAATATACAGCAGACAGAAGATTATTCAAAATGACTACATGCAGTCAAAATTTTGTATTACATGAGTAATTTATCATTATCTAAGTAGGCAACTGCTGCAAGTCCACTTTTCTTGGTATCAGACTTCCTTTTGACAAACCAGCATCAAAGGGCAGTTCATAATGTTCTTGTTATACTTACAGAGTTTTATTAAATAGAGGAGAACAATAGTTAAACGGGCAGAGAGATTCAAAGAGAATGGTATGAACTGTCAGTCTTTAATGAAAACAAAATACTGTTTTTTTTTTTTCATTATAAGACCTCCCAGGCCACAACATTTAATGACTGTTTGTATTTTGAAAAGTCAAATACCACCAGCTTTTTATACTGGCATTTCCAAATTAAAAGCTAAATTAAAGCTTAAGTGTCCAATTGATTGCAAAGCAAGATAATTTAATAATGGAGCAGGAAAGGCTGCCTCACTAAGACAGCAAAGCCCTGAACTTAGCTCTTTTCAGATCTGTCAAGAAAGTTTATAAATAATAAACGCTTAGCCTGCTTTATTAGGAAAAGTGCCAAGGTCTGAGAATGTGCGGTATAGAGAAACCAAAGTTAAATTTGAAAAATAAAAGAAAAAAGATGCAATCAATCCACCATCTCCATGGAAATGAAAGAACAACCCCTGGCCAACTCACTGTTCATTAGTTCAACACAGTTAAAATATCATTTGGCTATGAAGACAAGTTTTCATAAGCTTTATGTTCAAAACAGCGTGTTAGAGGAAAATGACTGGCATAAACATGACACATGGTCTGGTTAAGGTAAATGACTGCACTGTAATTGATAGAAAGTACCTCAAGCACGTATCAAATAAAAATGTTGGGCCTTGGGGGCCTGACCATACAAAGCTTTCAATGTGCCATTAAATTAGAAACCAGATTAAACAATTCTACGAGGCTGTTGAGGTGCTGAATGCAATGATCACAGTGAAATTGATAGCAATGGCAGCTTCCTGATGTCATTCTGATGCAGAGCTGTCAAAACAGAAAAGAATAAATTGCTTCTTTAACTTCAATGACAGGCAGTTTGATTGGGGCACCACAAGCAACCTGTAATGACTTCCCCAACAACCGTAAACCATGTCACATGAAAGCATGCTTTGTTTTTGAGGTTTATACTATGGAAAGTATTTGTTCAAAATTATGGAAGGATGTTAAAGTTTTAATATACTGTACATTTCTAGGTGATAATCTAAAACTTTTGCTGAAATGTGGAGACTGCAAGCAGCAACGAAGACCTCACCTGCTGCAATTTTCTTTTTTACCAGGACGGATATTTAAAGGGATTTTGTTTCAAGAAACCACAAAACTCACTCACTTATGAAACCTCTGGTTCTTGCTATATGCAGAAAGCTCCCATGTGGTTATTCACCACCTCTCCTCAACCTTGTTTTTGGAGCACAGACACAAGTTCTTAAAGTGGAAGTAAACCCATCCATAAAACAGTTTCATTCCCGACACGTGCCGGAAATGTAACACTCTCATTGGTTGTGCTCTCAACCAAACTGTCAAACCACCCAATGGCTGGTCTCATAACTGATCACATGTGCAGCATCATGGCAGTTGTAGATTAAACAGAGGCAAAGATGGCAGCTTCCTTGGCTGAAAATGATATGGGGGGTTTACTTACACTTTACATGTGGTCTGCACCATTAGCTGGCCTTAAAAAAGGAACTCTAGTGCAGGAATGCACTACAATGCTTGTGATGTCACCAAAGCCTGTCTTTGCTCTTGGTTAATGCCTCAACATGCTGCCTATAGTACAAATCTTACTAAAAGTAAACTGAATTAAACGTATGTCTGTGACACGACTTTGTCTTACCACTGCCCTGATCTCTTATCTCTTTCTAGGCTACGCTCTTGCCTGACATTTTAGTACATCAGGTGTGGAGCAGATCATAAGGCCATAATGTTGAACTGTCATGCACTGTAACTCTATTAGGAGATGCTTGGTAGACTGGGCACTCCCTAAATTCCACTTCTCAGGGATTACCACAGCTATCACTGGAAATGCAGGGGATCCACACTCAAAAAGTAATACATTGTTACATTATTTTGAATAAAAACAAGCTGAGGATTACATAGACATGAATACTATTCTATTAATATACAGTTAGTTATTTGTGTGACACTCCAGATGAACCAAAGCATGGATGGTTAACATCCTAATCCCCTCTTCCCATTGAAAATGACTATCAGACTCTTCCAACTGAGATATTCAGAGAGGCTGGAAAATCTCCATGAGCAAAACACAGAGACTTTAACCTTGAAAGCACTTATTATCACTTCATAGGGTTCTTCTAAACAACTCAATCCTTAGCCTTGTATCTGGCTTTACAGACAAGTTTAGTCTTGAAATATATATATTGAAGGTTCTGAACTCTAAAAGTATCACTGTTTCTTTGCCTTATTAAAATATATACCATTTAGCAGTAGCATAATTAATGGTGATTTGGCTACCCAAAAACAGCTGCATTTCCCCTTCTCCCCATGCCATACTATAGTCATCAGCTGCACTCTATATCACTACAACATAGTAACTGACAATTTAATTCTTTCGATTAATCCCAACATAATTGCAGGAAAGAGCAGTCATGATGTACTCATTTACTTGTATCAAGTCATTCAAACCTCTTAAAAGAGACCAAAGAAACAGCCATAGGAACCAGGATCTTAGACAAGGACTTTCACTGCTAAAAATGCCACCTAAGATTTTCAAGTTGCACAGTGGGGTAACACCATCATTTTATGCATATTATTTACATTATCTAGCTTAATTTATGGCTAACATTATTTGTGGCCAACTAAATCTGATGTCACTCATGTCGGCAGTGTGATGTATGACTTCTCTTGGTCTTTAGCAGAATGTAAATGTTTGTATCTTACCTTGTCAGGAGGAATGTGATGGCTGTTGTAACAATGTAAAACATTCCTAAGCATCTACATGCAAATACTCCCAGAATAAATCATTCCATATTGCACTGAATCCCCTGAGGGGCTTTGTACCTATGGAACCTGATGCTGTCACTACCCTTCCACATATACCTTTATCATGTTATTTATTCTGTTAGGAAAATGTACATTATAGCAGGGAGCTTTAATCCCACACTGCTGTTGATCTAATACCTTGAGAGCAGCAATCCCAGTGAAATGTGTCTTTCAAACACATATTTTGCCATACAAGACCCACAAAGTTTCTAATTATCATAACATTTCCATACATTTGTTCTGAGGGAGGTGTTTTTATATCCAGATTGACAGGGAGAAGCAAATGTTACCTTTAAGGTAGAATACTTTTTTCCCCCGCGCATTAGTTATTAGATCCTTGGTGGCTACCAAACACCAAGGGAAATATACTAAATTACTTTATTCCATCTCACATCTATTCTTCTCTATTCCCTACAGAATCGATTTCCCTGCTGTACCATCCAAATCTTCTTGAACACAGGCATCTCTTCAACTTTTACATTTCACACACATTTCAAACTGTTTTTAACCAAATATATTCATATTGAACAATGTAAAAAGCTAACAAAAAATACAAAAATCCATGGGTTCTGAATGAGTCTTCAATATCAACATTTTTATCACTCCAGATATTATAAACCTTTGTCTTGGTATAGGATGCTGTTGGTGAGAAGTATTTCACAGAAAATAATAATAATTACTACTATAGTTAAATTGCATGTTAACTATAAATAAGCAGCAGGATTTTCTTACAGTAGATAATTTGCATTGAGATTTAAGCTCCTGACCCCCAGAAGGTTTTACCCCTTTATGATCAGTATGTACTGTATGTTTTGCTATCGTGGTGCTAATGCTATTGTGCACTGTGCTAATTTAATTGGCAATTGCACTGTCATGCAACACTGTATGCAAATGAAATTTCTATCATTTATTTCACAAAAATAGAGCTTTCTTTTGGTGTTATTTGATCACCACTGGGTTTTTTATTTATTGTGATATAAACAAAAAACATATCCAATCAAATCTAATTTCATCATCAATTTAGGCCAAAATGTATTCTGCTACATGTCTTTGGTAAAAAAAAATCCAAATAAGTGTATAATAATTGGTTTGTGTGAAAGCTATAGTGTCTACAAACAATGGTACATATATTTTAAAATTGGTCATTCCTGTTGTACTGAGGGCCTCATTTTCATTTTTTTTTGAAGCTCCCCATTTTTGTCACAATTTTTTGGAAAATTAAGAAATTTAATAAAACATTTTTTTTTTCACATTTGTTTTACACACTGCCACCCGTTCAGTACAGCCTCATCATATGACTGATGTGGTAGTGATCAGGGACACTGACAGGTGACGCTATGTTAACAATAAATAAATAAATAAATAAATCATTTTTTCCATTTTGTTCATTCATAACAGCTTTGTTGACACATGATCACTGGCCTCGAGTTCTGGAATCTGCATTCCTCTATGTTCAGTTTTCCTTAGCCACAGCAGGCAAAATCATGTACATATAGGTGATTTTGCCTGCACTTGCTGCCCAGCCGCAGGACATGTGCTGTGGCTGGTCCGCAAGGGGATAAGTCATCATTAAAGAAAGATATCCTATTAGTGATAAAACCTGATAATCTGTGGCATGTATCCGCCTAAGACAAAGAACATTAAGTCTGGATGTGTGAAAAAAACACGCCTGTAATTTTTTTTTTTAAATGTAGGTTTTCTTTTATTTTACGTATTGTCTACATAACAGTGTGCTACAAAGATCTGTGGCAATGGCAGATAAAGTAAAATGGACAGTGGGGCATATCGTTGAAATTCAGCCCAATGCAAAAAACAAAACAAAACAAATTTAATATATTCCCATTAAGCTGCTTTAATTCTCAAAAGAAGCATCTCACACCACCCATCTGACCATGCTTTCTTTCTTACAGCACTTAGAATGACAGCAGGCAATCCCTGTGAGTATGAAAAAGTTGTGTTTTCCAGTCCCCACAAACCCTTGAAGTTTCTATCTGTCCTCCAGAAGATGTTTTATGGGATTTCACTTTAACAAACCAAAAACATTACTTGAACAGCTTGTTCTAGAATGAAAATGCATTGTTCCTTATCAAATATCATCAAATATATTTTTGCATGCAAAACAAAGTATAAATATACCACTTACTGGTAGTTATCACCTCTCAAAAAGATCACAATACTTTCTGTGACAATGTGTTCATCTTTATTTCTTCCTAGAAGGCCAATGCCATGGTTTTTCAGTTTTCATTAAGCGTAAGCATTTCTGAATAAAGAGGTAATCATAGATGGTGCAATGCTTGTTCAGTAGATTTTATGTTCTTGGCTGTATGTACACATGCCCTCTTTTGCTGTCTCTAATTTTTATCAAGACAAAATATATCATGCTGCCACAACTCAGTCTATCTGCTACTTTTGATTATGTAAATATCCTTTACACTCACATAAGTTACAGAAGAATTATCGTCTCTCATTAAAAAATTCCTTCCCCTAGTCCCCCTGCCAAGTCTCACAAATACCTGTTGATTCTGCCAGTTAAGTCTACTTTATGCTTCTTCTGCTGAAAGCATGACAATGCCTCTATTGCTTCAGAAATAAAAGCATCATTGTCACTTTCATGTAGGCTGTGCCTATATATACTACAGTGGGATGAGTAAATGTTGCGTGGAGCGTGTATCAGCAATGCCATTTCTGATTCACAAGCTTGTAGCTTGTCAGTCAGAAGCTTCTCCTATGCCCTGTAAATATAAAATTCAGTCACACATACAGTATCTCACAAAAGTGAGTACATCCCTCACATTTTTAGAAAATATTTTATTATATCTTTTCATGTGACAACACTGAAGAAACACTGAAGCCCTGTGTAGTGTTGTTTGCATGGACGGGGACATAGCTTGATTTAGATTGAGCAGGCAGATTATTCAGTTAGTGGCAGTGTATTTAATATATATATACATATATATATATATATATATATATATATATATATATATATATATATATATATATATATATATATATATACTCTGCAGCATCCAGTCAGTGTAGCCTTGATATCTACATTCTACAGTGCATTCCGTGGAGTACTATTTCTAATCTACTTCAGACAGTGTATTTGATATATATATATATATATATATATATATATATATATATATATATATATATATATGAGAGAGAGAGAGAGAGAGAGAGAGAGAGAGAGAGAGAGAGAGAGAGAGAGAGAGAGAGAGAGTCAGTATAAGATATATATATATAGATATTAGAAAACAAAAGGTTGCGCTTGTTTTCTATTGTATTTCGTGTATTATCTCACTTTGTGTTGCAGCTACATTTTAGATTAGCATATTGTCCAGCACAATTTTTTTCTTGGTTACTTTTGTGGTTTTATATATATATATATATATATATATACAGTGGTGTGAAAAAGTGTTTGCCCCTTCCTCATTTCCTGTTCCTTTGCATGTTTGTCACACTTAAGTGTTTCGGAACATCAAACCAATTTAAACAATAGTCAAGGACAACACAAGTAAACACAAAATGCAATTTGTAAATGAAGGTGTTTATTATTAAAGGTGAAAAAAAATCCAAACCATCATGGCCCTGTGTGAAAAAGTGATTGCCCCCCTTGTTAAAACATACTATAACTGTGGTTGTCCACACCTGAGTTCAATTTCTCTAGCCACACCCAGGCCTGATTATTGCCACACCTGTTCACAATCAAGGCATCACTTAAATAGGAGCTGCTTGACACAGTAAGGTCCACCAGAAGATCCTTAAAAGCTACACATCATGCCGAGACCCAAAGAAATTCAGGAACAATTGAGAAAGAAAGTAATTGAGATCTATCAGTCTGGAAAGGGTTATAAAGCCATTTCCAAAGCTTTGGGAATCCAGCGAACCACAGTGAGAGCCATTATCCACAAATGGCGAAGACATGGAACAGTGGTGAACCTTCCCAGGAGTGGCCGGCCGCCCAAAATTACCCCAAGAGCGCAGCGACGACTCATCCAAGAGGTCACAAAAGACCCCACAACAACGTCCAAGGAACTGCAGGCCTCACTTGCCTCAGTTAAGGTCAGCGTTCATGCCTCCAACACCAGGAAAAGACTGGGCAAAAATGGCCTGCATGGCAGAGTTCCAAGGAGAAAACCACTGCTGAGCAAAAAGAACATCAAAGCTCGTCTCAATTTCTCCACAACACATCTTGATGATCCCCAAGACTTTTGGGACAACATTCTGTGGACCGATGAGACAAAAGTGGAACTCTTTGGAAGGTGTGTGTCCAAGTATATCTGGCGTAGAAGGAACACTGCATTTCATAAAAAGAACATTATACCAACAGTAAAATATGGTGGTGGTAGTGTGATGGTCTGGGGCTGTTTTGCTGCTTCAGGACCTGGAAGACTTGCCGTGATAAAAGGAGTGGCCTAGCCAAAGTCCTGACCTGAATCCTATTGAGATGTTGTGGTATGACCTTAAAAAGGCCGTTCATGCTCGAAAACCCTCTAATGTAACTGAATTAGGACAATTCTGCAAAGATGAGTGGGCCAAAATTCCTCCAGGACGCTGTAAAAGCCTCATTGCACGTTATCGCAAACGCTTGGTTGCAGTTGTTGCTGCTAAGGGTGGCCCAACCAGTTATTAGGTTTAGGGGGCAATCACTTTTTCACACAGGGCCATGATGGTTTGGATTTTTTTTCACCTTTAATAATGAACACCTTCATTTACAAATTGCATTTTGTGTTTACTTGTGTTGTCCTTGACTATTGTTTAAATTGGTTTGATGTTCCGAAACACTTAAGTGTGACAAACATGCAAAGGAACAGGAAATGAGGAAGGGGGCAAACACTTTTTCACACCACTGTATATATATATATATATATATATATATATATATATACAGTATCTCACAAAATTGAGTACACCCCTCACATTTTTATAAATATCATATTATATCTTTTCATGTGACAGCACTGAAGAAATTACACTTTGCTACAATGTAAAGTAGCAGTGTACAGCTTGCATAACAGTGTAAATGTTCTGTCCCCTCAAAATAACTCAACATACAGACATTAATATCTAAACCGTTTCCAACAAAAGTGAGTACACCCCCAAGTGAAAATGTGTCAAAGTGTCAATATTTTGTGTGGCCACCATTATTTTCCAGCACTGCCTTAACCCTCTAGGGCATGTATTTCACAATAGCCTCATAGGTTGCCACTGGAGTCCTTTTCCACTCCTCCATGACGACATCACGGAGCTGGTGGATGTTAGAGACCTTGCTCTCTCCCACCTTCCATTTGAGGCTGTCCCACAGATGCTCAATAGGGTTTAGGTCTGGAGACATGCTTAGCCAGTCCATCACCTTTATCCTCAGCTTCTTTAGCAAGGCAGTGGTCACCTTGGACGTGTGTTTGGAGTCGTTATCATGTTGGAATACTGCCCTGTGGCCCAGTTTCTGAAGGGAGGGGATCATCCTCTGCTTCAGTATGTCACAGTACATGTTAGCATTCATGGTTCCCTCAATGAACTATAGCTCCCCAGTGTCGGCAGAACTCATGCAGCCACAGACCATGACACTCCCACCAACATGCTTGACTGTAGGCAAAAAACACTTGTCTTTGTACTCCTCACCTGGTTGCTGCGACACACGCTTGACACCATCTGAACCAAATAAGGTTATCTTGGTCTCATCAGACCACAGCACATGGTTCCAGTAAGCAATGTCCTTAGTCTGCTTGTCTTCAGCAAACTGTTTGCAGGCTTTCTTGTGCATCATAGAAGAGGCTTCCTTTTGGGACAACAGCCATGCAGACCAATTTGACGCAGTGTGCGACGTATGGTCTTAGCACTGACAGGCTGACCCCCCACCCCTTCAACCCCTGCATCAATGCTGTCAGCACTCATAAGTCTATTTCCCAAAGACAACCTCTGGATATGATGCTGAGCATGTGCACTCAACTTCTTTGGTCGACCACGGTGAGGCCTGTTCTCAGTGGAACCTGTCCTTTCCTTAAACCACTGTAGGTTCTTGGCCACCGTGCTGTAGCTCAGTTTCAGAGTCTTGGCAATCCTCTTATAGCCTAGGCCATCTTTATGTAGAGCAAAACATTTTTTTTTTCAGATCCTCAGAGAGTTTTTTGCCATGAGGTGCCATGTTGAATGTCCAGTGACCAGTATGAGAGAGTGAGAGCGATAACACCAAATTTAACACACCTGCTCCCCATTCACAGCTGAGACCTTGTAACACTAAGGCCGCGTACACACGGGCGGATTGTCTGCCCAACTAAGTTCGTCAGACAATCCGACAGACAGTCCGTTCAACTTTTGAATGAACGGACTTGACCACACACGATGAACAGACAGTCCGCTGAAAGCTTGCGCGATGACGTGTAAAGCACGTATGACGGGACTAGAAAAACGACGTACAATACACTGCAATGCAACCTTCGGCCGTGTAAATCCTTTCTGAGCATACTTAGACGGACCATACTTAGTCCATCCAACTTGCCTACACACGAGCGGACTGTCCGCTGAAACCAAGTTTGGACGGACAAAATCAAGTTTGGACGGACAAAATTACGGAAATTCCGAAAGACTAAGTCCGTCAGACTGTCCGCTGAAAAAGTCCTCTGAAGCCCACACACGAGCGGATTGTCCGCTGAAACACGGTTCAGCGGACTAAGTTGGGCAGACAATCCGCCCGTGTGTACGCGGCCTAACGACTCACATCCCACCGAGGAGGGAAAATGGCTAATTGGGCCCAATTTGGACATTTTCAGTTAGGTGTGTGCTCACTTTTGTTGCCAGCGGTTTAGACATTAATGGCTGTGTGTTGATTTATTTTGAGGGGGCAGCAAATTTACACTGTTATACAAGCTGTACACTCACTACTTTACATTGTCAAAGTGTCATTTTTTCAATGTTGTCACATGAAAAGATATAATAAAATATTTACAAAAATGTGAGGGGTGTACTCACTTTTGTGAGATACTGTATATGAAATACACTTATCAATGCTGAACACAATTAAAGTGAAAAGTCAGTCAAACAGATAAATACACAATTTATTACATGTTGTATATGCTGTTGTACATGACAAAATAGGTGTCCTGCTTAGTTATACATACACACCTCTGCTATACTGTATAGCCAAGGATATTATCTACTATTGCTTGTTGAACAAGGCTGATGATGCAGATTCCTAGTTCATTGAGCTTGTGGTGGTGTGACACTGGAAGCTGCAAAAGTGAAGCAAAAAAATAGGACTGTCACTTGCTTAGCTGTACACTTTGACATAGCATAGTGAATCACAAAATTATCTAAAAAGAGTTATAAAGTATTTGGCAGGTAAAACAGTTTATATATATTTTAAATATCTATTTAACCGTTAGCCCGTGGTTCAGCTTTAAGCAATGTCATCTTTTTAAGATCAGTTCCCTTAAGGAAGTAGCAGTGAAAGCCAATAGTAGAAATATGCTCTGTACATCAATAAGAGATGTCACAATACAAGTGTGTGATGTATATTGAGAATGTATTTTTTAAAATAAAATAAAAAGGTTGCATACCGTGCCTCTACCCATGAAAAACAAATGCTGGTCACCTCTAGAGTCAAAATAGATATACCTGAATAATGTTGATTAATTTATAGCACATATCAAATGCCAATTGACTCTAGGCGACAAGTGAGTAAATCTGTTTAAAAAAGTGACAGGTCCTGTTTGATGGCAACAAAGAGTCTCACTTAAAAATAGAACTGATCTACAGATAAAGTAATAAAAAGAGCATTTCACTGAAGAAATTGCAAAGCTGTCAGAAGAAAAATTATAAATTGAATGTGTAATCTCATGAGTAAATATTACAGTTATTGCTTCAAATGTATAACATGATTCAAACCTGAAAATTTAGAAAGAATATTCTATTGGAAATATTAAGAGCAGGTGGTTTGATGTATATGACTATTTATAACACTATAATTCAACTTCATCACTAGCCAAAATATTGGAAATGTGATATTCTGGCCATAATAGCTGAAATGTGTAATTTAAAGATGGTAAGCAGACACAAAACTTATGATGCTGCTGAAAAGAAGTGTATCGTATTTGTTTCATTTATTTTACATTTAGGATAAAGCTACTATAGATGTGTTTTCAGATTTTTGCTTCTTATGCCACATACACACGATCGGAATTCTCACTGGAAAAGCCGTGGATGGTTTTTCCGACGTGTAGGCAACAAGCTTGTGTTGCCTACACATGGTCACACCAAATTCAGACCGTCAAGAACGCGGTGACGTACAACACTATGATGAGCTGCAAAAATGAAGTTCAATGCTTCCGAGCATGCGTCAAATTGTTTCCGAGCATGCGTCGGAATTTTGCGCGTCGGAATTTCTGATAGAAACTTTTTCCTTCAGAAAAATTGAGCACATGCTCTCAATCTTTTGCTGGCCTAAATTCCACCAGCAAAAGTCTGATGGAACCTACATACAGTCACATTTTCCAATGAAAAGCTCTCATCTGTCTTTTTCTGGCCGAATTTCCGATCGTGTGTATGCGGCATTAGTGAACCACAGCTGTAATTTAGACAAATCATTTTTTGTCAATGGTTTATTCGAGATGGAACTGACAATAAATTACTTTACAGGGGTCAAGTTAGTTCAACAAAATTAAATTGGATCTGTAATATGTAGAAATAGGTAAATACAGTATAGCGTTTTCATTAAGATTTCATCTACACTCACTAACCTTACTGACTAAAACGCCTATTAGAAAACAGAATAATAACTGGAGTCACAGGGTATTTCATTTATATTGTAACTAAAAACAACAAGCCAACATAATCTTATTCTACAAAAATGATTATCAAAAAACAAAAAATATAAGCAGAGAAGTGTTGGATTTACAAGGTGATTAAATATTTGCATCCAGCTTTTGTGTGCTGTCACATCCTCTGGGAAAGGTATTCTGCCAAAAAAATAAATAAAATGAATATGTAGAGATCATGAGATCTAATGTATCAGATCACATTAATATCTTCAATGATATCTACTATGAGGAAGTTTGTTATATGCTTGTAATCTATAGGCAGCTAGATCACTTCACCACCAGTTGCCTCAGTAGGACAGGAAAGTCCTGTGATCCAGAGGCACCTGAAGTGGAAGATAGAGGATTGATAAGTGCTGTGTAGTGATGGACGAACAAATGTTCACGGTGGGTCCCATTCATTTTAATGGCAGACGAACATGAAAAACCTCCAGGTCATATTTGCAGCCACAAAATACTTACTAGCTGTGCACACATAGTCCCACAACATGGACACTGACATACCAGAAGTATTAAGCGAATCTGCGATCGACAAGCATTCTTTTTTTATCTGCGAAATTTCATCAATTCAGGAGCGCATGAAGGCCATGGAGGAGAGGCAAGGCCAGGCTATGAAGGGGGTGCAGGAGATGATCCTGCTATTGGAAAAGTTGCCATAAAATGTTAAGTTATATAAATTGTTTATACAGTTATAATGTGTATTTTTTTTGTAATATTGCTCGGTTTTAGTGTAATAGCTTGGCCTAAATCAGCCAGAACTGACAGCAGCCGGTAAATACATGTCAAATACATATAGGGTCCATTCACACGTCTGTAAAATGAGTCTGCATCCCTTCCACAATTTAGCGGAACGTTTACAGACCCATTGATTTTCAATTCCAGTCTGAAAAATTAGGCATTCACAGCCTGGATAAAGAAGTAAGTATCAGCCAGTACAGGACCCAAAAATTAGTCAACAGGCGTTCACCTGACAGCAAAGAACTTTGTATTCTGTGGCTGGAGGTTCATTAGGCATTCACTGGATAAATACGTTTCGGTCATTACAGGCCCCAAAAATTAGGCATTCAACAGACATAAAAGGCCTTTTATGCTGCTGTATTTACCTAAGACAGGGACCATGAATTGTTATGGGTGGTGGTGGATATTTGTGGCCTGTCATGTGGAATTTGAATCAAACATGGTCTACTGTTCACATGTGTTGAATTCCTCTGAGATCCATGCCTCATTCATTTTTAGAAATGTGAGGAAGTCAACACTATCGTGAGCTAGGTGAGTGTGCTTATCGGTCAGGATCCCCCTTGCTGCACTGAACGTTCTTTCGGACAGGATACTGGATGAGGGGCAAGCCAACAGTTCCATTGCAAATTGTGCAAGCTCTGGCCAGAGGTCAAGCCTGCCCATCCAGTAGTCCAGGGGTTCATCACTTCTGAGAGCGTCCACATCGGCTGTTAACCCGGTGTAGTCACACACCTGTCGGTCTAGGCGTTCACTGATGCTGGATCCGGGTGACAGCTGTCGATGGGTCGGCTGAAAGAATGATCTCATATCAGAAGTGACCAACACATATTCAAATCGCCCTCTTCTTGCAGGCTCTATTGAATTGGTACCCGCAACTGTTTCTCTGTAAATGGAAATTCCTTTGCCAGCGCACGCAAAAGCAGAATGCAGCATTTCTCTAAGCAAGGCCCGGAAGTGCTCCACTCTGACAGCCCTCTGTGATGGTGGTAACATTTCCGGCATTTTTTGTTTGTACCGGGGGTCTAAGTATGTTGCCACCCAGTACTGGTCCTTGACCTTTATGCTTTTTATATGGGGGTTCCTCTTAAAACACTGGAGCATGAAGGCTCCCATATGCACTAAACTGGAATCGATGTGGTGGCCTGGCTCCTGCTCATCATCCAGGATAATGTCCTCCTCGTTTTCCTCTCCCATCCACGGACAACAACAGGGATCCCAGAAAAGTTTAAAGCATGCTCTTCTTGCTCCTCCTCATCCGCCCCGGCACCATTCTCCTCTGACTCCTTTTCAGACTCCTGCTGTTGACTTGTCTCAGATGGAGTAGCCCCCCCCGGGAATTCATCCAGCATTGCGACTTCCTCATCTTCCTGCTCCTGCTCCTCGACAGCTTGATCAATGACTCTACGCAATGCACGCTCTATAAAGAAGGCATAAGGTACAATGTCACTGATGGCGCCATGTCTGTAACTGACCAGTTTGGTGATCTCATCAAATAGCCGCAGAAGTCTGCATGCATCGCGCATGAGCAGCCACTGGAGCGGTGAAAAAAACCAAGATCCCCAGAACCTGTCCTACCGCAGAGTTCATACAGGTAGTCATTAACTGCACATTTCAGCTGGAGCAGCCTATCAAGCATATACAAGGTTGAGCTCCATCGTGTCGGGCAGTCACAAATAAGATGTCTGATGGGCAGATTGTGTCGCCGCTGAATGTCAGCAAGGCGAGCCATGGCCATGTAAGATCTTCTGAAATGGGACGAAATTTTCCTTGCCTGCCGCAAGACGTCCTGAATCCCAGGGTATTTGACAATGAATCACTGCACGACCAAGTTCAAGACGTGTGCCAAGAAGGGCACATGTGTAATTTTGCCCTGTTTCAACTAGCTCAGCATATTGCCACCGCTGTCGTACACCACTTTATCAACTGTCAAATTGAGCGATGTTAGCCACTGATCTGCCTGTGAACGCAATACTGAAAGGAGTGCAGGGCCAGTGTGGCTCTTGGCTTCCAGGCACAACAGACGCAGCACAGCATGGCAACGTCTCACCTAGCATGTTGAATAGGTTCTGGGGATCTTGGGCGGTGAAGCGAAAGAGACGGTAGCAACGGAAAAGGAGGAGTCAGCTGAGGAGGAGAGGGAGGATGGAGTAGCAGGAGGAGAAGAAGAGGCAGGCCTACATGCAATCCATGGCAGTAGAACCAAATCTACACGGGTGCCACGGGTTACATGCTTGACGGCCGTCAGAAGGTTCACCCAGTGGGCAGTAAAAGTTATATACCTTCCCTGCCCATGTTTGCTAGACCACGTGTCTGTGGTCAGATGTATCTTGGCACCGACACTGTGTGCCAGAGATACATTTACTTGCTGCTGAACGTGACCATATAGCTCTGGGATTCCCTTCTGCAAGAAATATTTTCTTCCTGGGACCTTCCATTGTGGTGCTTCAATGGCCACAAATTTTCAAAAGGCCCCCGAGTCTACCAGTTTATATGGCAGTAGTTGGTGGGCTATCAGTTCCGACAAGCCAGCAGTCAACCGTTGGGCAAGAGGGTTATCCGGCATCATAATTTTTACACTTGAACATTTGGCCCATGGAAGCCGGCCTTTTTCCAGAAAAACGTGAGGACGGCATGATGAAAGGTGGAGTTGAGGACAATTGTGAGGAGAGAAGAGAAGGAGAAGTAGAAGAGGCTGGACGGTGAGAGCCTGGAGTGTGGCTTTGTGGGTTCTGACGTAATTGATCCCACTGGGCTCGATGATGGGAGTTCATGTGCCTTCTTAATGTGGTCGTCCCTAGGTGAGTGTTGGGCTTACCGCGACTTATGCGTTGACTGCAAAGGCTGCAGATGGTAGCACTATTGTCAACAGAGGACACGTTAAAAAAAGCCCACACATGTCCTGGGAGCACCAGATGTGACTGTACATGGTTTATGGCTCGCTCCTGATACATCAGCAGTCTGGTTTGTCCCTCCTGTGCAATATAAGTTTGGCCTGCTTCTCCTCCTAAACTGCTGGTCCATCTCTCCCTCTGAACTCCCCTCCTCTTCCTCTCTTGTGGGCACCCACGTGACGTCCATAGACACGTCATCATTGACGTCACCTTCCCCACCACTAACATTAGAGATCTCAGAGTAGGCAGCAACAGCGGGGACCAACCTCCTTGGACTGATCTGAGTACTGTTGTCAGACTGCTGAGTGGCAGGTGTTGCTACACATTGGAAAATAATTCCTGTGACTCAAGCAGAGGGTATATGGTGGTGGTGGAGTTGGTGGTAGTGTCTTTGGGGGTGCACACAGAAGAGATTGAAGAGGATGCAGATAGCGAGGATGAGGAGGGTGCAGAAGAGGAAGGCTGAGTGAACCACTCAACCAAGTCTGTTGCGTCCTTTGACGTAATTGAACGCACCTTCTGCAACTTTCCACTTTGGCTCTGGCCTGGTGCTCCTGCCCTACCCCTACCACCCCTGCGGAAGGACCTGCCTCTTCCTCTGCCTGTCATTTTTTAAATGACCCTGTGACAAAAGTCTCTAGAGAAGCGCAGTATATGTGGAAGAAGGTATATAACACCCAGCTTCAATCTGTCATTTTGGGGGGCCACTGGTCTATCAAACCAGTTATAATACTTTTTTCTAATTGCGTTTGTCACTCTTTGTAGTTGTAGTATCGCTGCAGAACCGCTCAGCATTCACAATGCTGCACAATACAAATGCACTTTAACCCTTTCATGACTAAGCCTATTTTTGGAATTTGGTGTTTACAAGTTAAAATCCATATTTTTTGCTAGAAAATTACTTGGAACCCCCAAACATTATATATATTTGTTTAGCAGAGACTCTAGAGAATAAAACGGCGATTGTTGCAATATTTTATGTCACACAGTATTTGCGCAGTGGTGTTTTAAACGCAACTTTTTGGGAAAAGGGACACTTTCATGAATAATAAAAAAAAAAAAACAGTAAAATTAGGCCAATTTTTTTACGTAATGTGAAAGATAATGTTACGCCGAGTAAATAGATACCAAACATGTCACACTTTATAATTGCGCGCACTTGTAGATTGATGTCAAAGTACGGTACCTAAAAATCTCAATAGGCGACGCTTTAAATTTTTTTTACGGTTACCAGGTTAGCGTTACAGAGGAGGTCTAGTGCTAGAATTATTGCTCTCGCTCTGACGATCGCGGCGATACCTCACATGTGTAATTTGAATACCGTTTACATACGCGGGCGCGACTTCCGTATGCGTTTTCTTTGCTTCGCGAGCTCGCGGGGACGGCGGGCGCTTTAAAAAAATTTTTTTTATTTTTTTATTTATTGTATTTATTTTAAAATGACTAAATTGTTTTAAAAAAATTTTTTTATCACTTTTATTGCTGTCACAAGGAATGTAAACATCCCTTGTGTCAGTAATAGGTGGTGACAGGTACTCTTTATGGAGGGATCGGAGGTCTAAAAGACCCCCCACCCCTCCTTTACACTTCAATGTATTCAGATCGCTGAAAACGGCGATTCTGAATACCGGATATTTTTTTTAAACCGGCGCCATTGGCAGCCGAGTAAACGGGAAGTGACGTCATGACGTCGCTTCCGTGTTTACGATGAGGAGACTGGAACGAAGCCGATTACGGCTTCGTTCCAGTTCCTCCGCAACAGCCGGAGGCGTCGGATCTCTGATCGGTGCTCCCGATCGAGCGGGAGCACCGGTAACAGCGGCGAGAGGCGGCGGGAGGGGGGGACGTCCCCTCCCGCTCCTCCGGCATAACAGCCGAGCGGCTTTTAGCCACATCGGTTGTTATGCCTGGATAGCCAATCGCCTGCTGCAAAAAACGGTACCGGGATGATGCCTGCAGGTGCGGGCATCATCCCGGTATAACCCCCGGAAGCCGAGTACGGATATCTGCGTACGCTCGGCGGGAAAGGGATAATATGCTTTCTATATTTGAAAGTATATTATAAGTGTATTACACCCCTATATACTGCACACCAAACCATAGTACACATATACCAGTCCTTAAAAGGACTTTATGTGGACCTATTAGTTAGCGATTTGTGTCACTACAGTCTGTCCCTGCTCCACACAGCAACCCTTTTCCTACACTGACAAAAGACAGAATGTGAAATGGCAGCCAGATCAGGTCTATTTATAAGGTAGGGGGTAGGTCCATGTGCTGAAATGTCTCAATTGGCTGTCCTGTACCACATGATGGATGTGTCATGGGTCAAAGTTCTTCACAATGTAAAAGAATATGGCGGCCGCGAATAGCGCCATATGTTCGCCGGTCCGACGAATAGCGAACGCGCAAAGTTCACCGCAAACTGACCTCGGGGTGAACCGCAAGGCCATCTCTAGTGCTGTGTGGCACAGTGTTTTTTGTGCTACATATGAACATTTCGATTTTTACTTTCAAAATATTTTATTTTTGAATACAGCATAGGAAACAAGATACAGGCCCACATGGCCCACAGATGACTTAACACAGCACTAGAACAATGCATAAAAATACAATTAAACAAAACAACCATATGCCTAGTTGATTCGGATCCACCCATCAAAGGGTAAGTGAGGTCCAGTAACCCTACCCAAACCAGTACTCCTTAAAGGGAGAGCACTGATCAAGGAAGGGCAAAAATCAGTGATGTCCACTGAAGATCCCTGCGGTCCCTGGGTCACTCGACACCCCTCGCGGGATCATGCTGTGCCGAGTGAGGGACCTAACCAGAGAGTCTCCGCTCATGGGAGACCATCCCTTCCGCCCCTACAATCGCCTCTGTCACTACTATGTATACATGTGAAAAATTTGAGGTCAACTGTCGGCCATCCGAGCCAAGCATGAAAGTAAAGAGGGGAAAAGAAGGAAGAAGAAGGGGTAGAGAGGGTTAAAGAGGAAAGAAAGGGGGATCCAGTAGAGTGAGCCAGATTTAAAACAAAGTTCCGTGCCAACTACCTAAGTGCCAATGATCTAGAGACAATTGCGTGTGATCATCGCCCCATTGGGGCATGAGTCAAGGAGATGCCCATATGAAGAGCCCATGGTTCCCAAACAATGTCAAATTTAGAGCGGGAGTCAGAGATTATGCTAGCCATTTTCTCTTGTGCCATTATCCAGGAGATTTTTCTCTGAGCAGCCTTGACAGAAACAGAGGGCTGTTTCCAAGCTTTTGCAATGGTGAGTTTGGCTCCTATCAGAACAAATCGTATCAGTTTCATAGTATGTCTTGAGGTCTTGACAATTGGTGCATTAAGGAGAGCGATGGTAGGGGACCTGGGGGCTCGGAACCCAGCGATCCCATCAATAATTTTAAAGATTTTTCGCCAAAAGGGGCGTAACCTGGGGCACTCCCACCATATGTGGGCCAGAGTGCCCGTGAGGCGACAACCCCTGAAGCACAGCGGGTCAGTAGAGGGGTACATGCTGGCCAGCCTAGCTGGGGTGTAGTACCAACGTAGCATAACTTTTAGACTGGCCTCTGCTAGAGACGTGTTTAGGATTCCTTTGTAGGACAATGAGATCGCCGTGTGCCAGGGCCCCAGGTCCCAGTTAAACTGCAAGTCCTCCTCCCATTTGAGCATAATTGAAGTCTTAGATTTGGGCTGCGTCAGTGAAGAGTAAATGCAAGAGATACCTCCCCTCTGTTCCGGACCCTGACCACACCATGTCTCATACTCTGTGAAGCTAGGAGGGAGAGGTTTTTCGGTCCAAATGGAGTGTAGAAAGTGAGAAATTTGATGGAATCTGAATCTCTCCGTCAGTGGTAGATCTAGATTCTTAATAAAGTGTTTAAGAGGGAAGGGTCCTGACCTAGAGAAGAAATGCCCGATCCGGTACAGCCCTTTGTCCAACCACCATTTGAAAGCTGAAATATTTTGACCTGGGGGGAAAGCTGGGTTATTAAACAGGTGTGCTAACGGTGTGACCGGAGACGAGATGGAGTTCAAATTGCGAGTCTTATCCCAGAGGGCTACAGAGTGTGATAGAGTAGGTGCTAGTATCGGGGGTCTCTCTTTTGGAGAAGACCACATTAGAAAGTCTAGAGTGTGGCGTGGGGCGGCATGTCTCTCAATCCCAACCCAGTCCGGTTTTTCAAACATAGAGTAAATGATCGAGATCTGCGATAGCCTGGCTGCTACGAAGTAGTGTTGGAGGTTGGGAAGACCGAGTCCTCCCTTCTTCCTGTGATGATATAAGATGCTTTGGGGAATCCTGTACCCCTTCTTGCCCCAAACGAACTGAAGCAGCTTACTCTGGAATGACTTCATATGCTTTCTGATGATAGGAATGGGTAGGGAACGAAATAAGTACAGGAGTCTGGGCAGGAGGGTCATTTTAATAGAATTATCTTCCATAACAATGAGAGATTGTGACCGGCCCAAGTGTTAGGATCTGAGGCTAACTTGGAGAGCATAGGGGGGTAATTGGTGTTGTACAAGGATTCGATTTTAGTTGTTAAGTTCACCCCTAGATATTTGATGGCTGTGTCATTCCATTCAAAGGGAAAGGACTGACGCAGTTGGTCAACCATTTGCGGCGGTAGAGAGATGTTCATAGCCAGGGATTTGTTATAATTCACTTGTAGTCCAGAGATCTTAGAGAAATCTCCAAGGGTTTGGAGAAGATTCGGAAGGGAGGTGATAGGGGAGGTGATGAATAAAAGGATATCATCCGCGTATAGCCCACATTTATGTATTTGCGGCCCACAGTTTACCCCTTTTATATTATGATTTTCCCTCAGAGCGATAGCAAGAGTTTCAATTGCCAGGGCGAAAATCAGCGGGGAGAGAGGACACCCCTGTCTGGTCCCTCTCGCAATCTGTATAGGCTCAGAGTAATGACCCTGAAGCCTTATTCTGGCTTGGGGGGTGGAATATAGGGATTTGATCAGCCCCATGAACCTATCTCCAAAACCCCATCTTTCCATGAGCAAAAGGAGGTAGTTCCAAGAAACTGAATGAAAGGCTTTTTTTAAATCTAACGAAAGGAGCATACCTTCTTGTTTAGGACCACCGTCCCAATTTGATTGTAAGATCGAAATAATATCAATGGCCCTTCGGATTTGGTCTGGCCCTTGCCTTCCAGGGATGAATCCCACCTGATTTTTATTGACATATAGGGAAATGAAGGAAGCCAGTCTGTTTGCTAGCATTTTAGTTAGGATCTTAAGATCACAATTAATAAGGGAGATCGGGCGATAATTGTCTACAATTTCTGGGTTCTTGTCTGGTTTGGGGATCACAGAGATAAAAGCTGAGTTAAGGAGTGGATCAAGCAGGTCCCCTTTGGTCTTGTGATTACAAAATTTGGCCAAATGCGGGGCTAAAGTGTTTGCAAACTTTTTGTAGTAGGTGTTAGATAACCCATCTGGCCCAGGAGCTGAGTTCCCTTTTAACCCCTTAATAGTATCAAGTACTTCCTCTTCCATAAAGGGGACCTCAAGGACGTCCCTGTGTGCATTAGAAATACGAGGGATAGGTAGCGTGTCTAAGAAGGAGTTGATGTCGTCCTGATGATCAGACTTGGGAGCAGAATAGAGATTAGCATAAAAGTTTTGGAAGGCTTCCAGAATTTTCGCTGGATTTGACGATAGGCCTGTCCCTGGAAGTCTTATATGGGGCATAAAGTGAGATCTCGGTTTGGGGGACAGTTTGGAGGCGAGCATAGTACCTATTGTATCCTTTTGAGTGTAGAATTTATTACCACTCCATCTAATACTTTTTTCTGCCCGGGTCGTGAGGACCAGGTTGAGTTCCAGCTTTATTTTATCTAATTGAGGGATGTTTTCTCTTAGAGGGTTTTTTTTATGTTTCGCTCTGAGAGCTGCATATTCCCTTTCTAGTCTAGCTATGTCGGAGGTTCTTTCCTTTTTCAATTGTGTGGCCAACTTTATGAATTCACCCCTAATAATGGTCTTATGCGCCGCCCAGACTGTCTCCATAGACGTGTCTTTAGTAGTGTTGAGTTTGAAGTATTCCTGTAGGGCTGATTCTATACTGGGGATTCTGCTAGGATCCGTAAGGAGGGATTCGTTAAGTCTCCAGGTTTTGAAGCCCGGGGACTGGTTTGTGGGTGTATGTACAGTATCACTATCGCGTGATCTGAGAGGACAGTATCTTTAATCAGTGAGCGCTCAGCGGAGGGAAGTAAGTGACTTTGAATGAGAAGGTGGTCTATCCTGGCATATGTGTTATGAGGAGCCGAGTAATGCGTGTAGTCCCTGGCGGTCGGGTTTAGTTCCCTCCATGCATCCGTCAAGCCCTGAGAGTGCAACAGTTTTACTATTCTATGGCTGACTTTGCGCGGGCGAATGAGCTGTTGTCCTGGAGGTTTAGTTCTGTCTAGTTCCTGTTCAAAAGCAACGTTAGAATCCCCTCCAAAAATCACTTTACCTTCAAGCATGGGGTTAAGGGTGTGGAAGAGTTTCGCAAAAAACTTATCTTGCCCCTTGTTCGGGGCATAGTATGACACCAAAGAGTACAATTGCCCTTCCACTAGGCCTTTCACCAAAATAAACCTGCCATCAATGTCCCTGAAAACAGAAGTCAAAGAGAAGTCGCAGTCCCTAGCAAGGAGAACCGCTACCCCTCTTGTCTTGTTCTCGGCATTCGCGAGGAAAAAATTAGGATAGTGAGCGTGCAGGAAAGATGGGCTGTACCGGATCGGGAAGTGCGTTTACTGAAGGAATACAATATCTAATGAACATTTCGATTTTTAATACTGGTGCTGACACATTTGAATTGTCTGAACTGTCTGAACTATAATTTTGCCTTATGTATTTTACCATATTGAGAAGTAACATGTTGCACAACCCATTGAAACAAAAATGGATCAACAGAAGCCATATTTGGCTGATGTGTGTCATTGGGGAAACACAACTCTTCGTCAAATAAATGCTTCCTATGGATGGGGAGTTTCTTAAGTGTGCTTTAAGATCCCACACAGGTTATTTAATCCCTAGTTGTCAAGACTGCACTAGGCTTGATTGATACATACTTGTCAGCTAAATAAAAAACTATTAAATATATAAAACAGCTTTACTTAATTTCTCTAAAATCTTTAACTGCAGAAAACGTATACAATTTTATAGGAAAAATAATAATACTAATAATGCATAGATAAGTATTAACCACTTCAGCCTCGGACCATTTTGCTGGTCAAAGACCAGACCACTTTTTGCGATTCGGCACTGCGTCGCTTTAACTGACAATTGCGCGGTCGTGCGACGGGGCTCCCAAAAACAAAATTGGTGTCCTTTTTTTCCCACAAATAGAGCTTTCTTTTGGTGGTATTTGATCACCCCTGCGGTTTTTATGTTTTGTGCTATAAACAAAAATAGAGCGACACAAGTTCCTCAGTTTAGGCCGATACATATTCTTCTACATATTTTTGGTAAAAAAATTGCAATAAGCGATTATTAATTGGTTTGCGCAAAATTTATAGCATTTATAAAATAGAGGATAGTTTTATGGCATTTTTATTAATAATTTTTTTACTAGTAATAGCAGCGATCAGTGATTTTTATTGTGACTGTGACATTATGGCGGATGCATCAGACATTTTTGACACATTTTTGGGTCCATTGTCATTTATACAGCAATCAGTGCTATACAAATGCACTGATTCCTGTGTAAATGACACTGGCAGTGAATGGGTTAACCAGGGGGTGGCAGTGTAGGGGTTAATTGTGTCCTAGGGGCGTGTTACTAACTGAGGGGGGCGTGGCTGTGTGTTAATGAACACTGATCTCTGCTCCAATTACAGGGAGCAGAGATCAGTGTCATTTGTTGCTAGGCAGAATGGAGAGATGCTGTTTACTTCTGCATCTCCCCGTTCAGCCTCCCCGTGAGAGGATCACGAGTATCCCCGTGGTGATCAAGTCCATGGGACCCGCGACCGGATTCATGGGGGCCCCGACCGGCATGCGCACGCCGCCGGTGGTGCGCAAGCAATGGCAGGGCGGGAATTTCAAATGGACGTACCTGTATGCCAATTTGCCTACCCGTGCCATTCTGCCAACGCACATCGTCATGCGCTGGTCGGGAAGTAGTTAAGATTCTACAATTTATCTTTTATCTTTACAGCTTATCTTTCGTCCTCCCCAAGTATGGACTAGGTTCATTAACATCTAACATTTCCCAGTATTTAGATATTGTCCTTGTCAGAAACCATGAAATCAGAAAGACAAGAAGTACAGTTAAATCACACTTGTTTAATAATAAAAGCAAAAAGAACAAATGTAGTCAAAACATAGCCAGGGTTCAGTAACCGGAATGGATAGTCAGCCAAGCCAGAAGACAGGGATCAATGTAGTGGAACAGCAAGTAGGATCTGGAGCCAGAAGGGTTGTCAGCAAAGCCAGTCTTTGAAAAGGAATGCAGGAGATGTTTCTTGTGATGTTGATCAAGGTGAAGGCAGAGACCCTCTGGACTGGACGGCTTAAGTAGGCAGGACTGACGAGCAGGATATGAACAACAGCTGAGTAACTGTGGAGAGAGATGGGATCGGGAGCAGTGATTTTAATAATGCTTAAAGTGAAACAATAAAAATTAAATATTCCATTAAATATCATGCCTGGGGGGTGTCTATAGTATGTCTGTAAATTGGTGCAGTTTTCCCGTGTTTAGAACAATACCACAGCAAAAATTACAGTTCTAAAGGAAAAAAAAGTCATTTAAAACTGATTGCGGCTGTAATAAGTTGTCGAGTCTCGGCAATATAAATAAAACTTGGAAAAAATGGCATGGGTTCCCCCCCAGTTCATTACCAGCCCTTCCTGTGTGGTATGAATATTAAGGGGAACCCTGCGCCAAATTTAAAAAAAATGGAGTAGGGGTCCCCCTTCAGGTCTGGTATGGATTTTAAGAGGAACCCTGCGTCAAAATCAAAAAAATGGCATAGAGGTCCCCCCAAAATCCGTACCAGACACTTATCCGAGCACACAACCTGGCAGACCACAGGAAAAGAGGGGGGATGAGAGACATAGTGCCCCCCATCCTGAACCATACCAGGCCACATGCCTTCAACATGGGGAGGGTGCTTTAGAGTAGCCCCCCAAAGCATCTTGTCCCCATGTTGATGGGGACAAGGGCCTCACCCCCATAACCCTTGCCCGGTGGTTGTGGAGGTCTGCGAGTGGGGGGCTTATTGGAATCTGGAAGCCTCCTTTAACAAGGGGACCCCCAGATCTCGGCCTACTCCTATATGAATTGGTAAACGGGTACATTGCACCCCTACCATTTCACAAAAAAAGTGTCAAAAATAGCAAAAAAGACAGGAGACACTTTGGGATAAGTCCTTAATGAAAAAATAAAAAATAAAAAATAAAAATATCCCTCCGGGTGACGCTTCTTCTCTGTGACAGCTGTTATATAGCTGAGGGTGGGGCCATCCGGTGAAGTAAATGGGTGACCCTGCCCCACCTCTGACTCCACGTGATGTCAGAGGAAGGCGGGGTCGCCCGTTTATGTCACCGAGTTGCCCTGCCCTCAGCTATATAACAGCTGTCATCGACAAGAAGTGCCACTTGGGGGGAACCTTCCATGGAGGTGGAGCTGTTGCAGTTTTATTTTCTTTTTCTGGCTGGTCGGTGGCGTAAGATGGATTTACATCAGGGACATTTTTTTTATCTTTTAATAAAGGACTTGTCCAAAAGTGTCTCCTGTCTCTTTTACTATTTTTGGAATTTTTTTGTGAAATAGTAGACCCCCACAACCACCATGCAAGGGTTGTGGAGATAAGATCCAGCATGTTTTGGGTGGGACCCCAAAACATCTTCCCCATCTTGAGGGCATGTGGTCTGGTACGGCTCAGGAGGGAGGAGCTCCCCCGCCCCCCTTCTCCTGTGGTCTGCCAGGGTGCGTGCTCAGATAAGGGTCTGGTATGGATTTTGAGGGGGCCCAAACACAATTTTTTTAATTTTTGGTTTGGGTTCCCCTTAATATACATACCACACCCAAAGGGTCTGGTAATGGACTGGAGGGAACCCATGCTATTTTTTTCAATGAGTTTTATCTATATTGCTGAGGCCCGACAATTCATTACTGCCGCGAGCAGTTTTAAATTACTTTTTCCTTTAGAAATGTAATTTTGCTGTGGTATTGTTCTAAACACGGGACAGATGCTCCACTTTACACCCATACTATAGACACCTCCTTGGCATGATATTTAAAGGAATATTTAATTTTTATTGTTTCACTTTAAGCATTATTAACCACTTCCCGACCAGCGCACGACGATGTACGTCGACAGCATGGCACGGGCAGGCATATTGGCGTACATGTACGTCCAATATTCGTTGCCGCCGTGCCATCGGGAGCGCGCCGCCGGCGGCGCGCTCCCGCGCTGGTCGGGACCCCCGTGAGTCCGGTCGCGGGACCCGCGGACTCGATCGCCGCGGGCATCCCCGCGATCGTCTCACGGAGCGGCGGAATGGAGGAAATGCTGTATAAACAACATTTTCTCATTCTGCCTAGCAACTAGTGACGCTGATCTCTGCTCCATGTGATTGGAGCAGAGATCAGTGTACACTAAATGAAAGCCCAACCCCCCCACAGTTAGTAACATACCCCTAGGAACACTTAACCCCTACACTGCCACCCACTGGTTAACCCTTTCACTGCCAGTGTCATTTACACAGGAATCACTGCATTTATATAGCAGTGATTACTGTATAAATGACAATGGTCCCAAAAATGTGTCAAAAATGTCCGATGGGTCCCCGACAATGTCGCAGTCACAATAAAAATCGCAGATCGCCGCCATTACTAGTAAAAAAAAAATAATAAAAAATTATTAATAAAAATTCTATAAAACTATCCCTATTTTGTAAACGCTATAACTTTTGCGCAAACCAATCAATAATCGCTTATTGCGATTTTTTTACCAAAAATATGTAGAAGAATACGTATCGGCCTAAATTGAGGGAAAAAAATGTTTTTTTATATATTTTTGGGGGATATTTATTATAACAAAAAGTAAAAAATAATGCGTTTTTTTCAAAATTGTCGCTCTATTTTTGTTTATAGCGCAAAAAATAAAAACCGCAGGGGTGATCAAATACCACCAAAAGAAAGCTCTATTTGTGGGAAAAAAAGGACGTCAATTTTGTTTGGGAGCCACGTCGCACGACCGCGCAATTGTCAGTTAAAGCGACGCAGTGCCGAATCGCAAAAAGTGGTCTGGTCTTTGACCAGCAAATTGGTCCAGTCTGAAAGTGGTTAAAATCACTGCTCCCGAAAAAACTGACTTTTTTAAAACTTTTTTTGCATTGATAAATGTCCCCTGGGGCCAAACACTTTTAATGACAATAACTTGCATATAAGCCTTTAAAATGATCACTTTTGATTATTCATGTTCGTGTCCCATAGACTTTAATGCAGGGCCCTATCGTGCTGGTGGCGAGACCGGCGCCCGCCGGGGGCACGTGCCGAGGGGGGGCGCTGTCTCAATCACTTCAGCAGGACAGACTGTACACTGTACCGCAGCGGTGGGCTGGCGGAGGCGGCGCCGAGCACTGCTGCTTGCTGCTGGCACTGCAGAGTCGCTGATAGGAGGCGGGGGGCGTCTCATCTCCCTTTCCCTCCTGTGTCGGCTTCAGATGCTGGAGGGAGAGAGAGCGCTCTGGTGCAACTACAATAGGCTGAGCTGTGTGTCTCTCTCACACAGTCAGCCAACGCTGACAGTTCCACTGCTCCTCTTCTTCCCGCCCCTCTACTCTGTCTGCCCCGCCCACACCCCCTGCGTCTGCCCCGCCCACACATCCCCGGGGAGATGTGAAGGAAGGGAGATTTAAGAGCTGCAGGCAGCCTGGCTGCTCCTGAGCCTCATCGTGGGGTGAGTAAGCTCACCCTCTCTCCTGCCTTCTAGTGTGTATAGAAACGAATTTAAGGGGTGTTCTGTGGACTCATATGCAAGAAGGGGGCTTTGGTGAGCAGAGACCCCCTGAAATCAGCATTCTCCTTTACGTTAGAGTCCACAGAGCTCCCCCTTACAGTAAGTGGGGGCTCTGTGCGGACTCTGATGTAAGGTGGCTCAGTGCCGACACTGATGTAGGGGGCTCAGTGCGGACTCTGATGTAAGGGGGCTCAGTGCGGACTCTGATGTAAGGGGGCTCAGTGCGGACTCTGATGTAAGGGGGCTCTGTGTGGACTCTGATTTAAGGGGGCTTTGTGTGGACTCTGATGTAAGGGGGCTCTGTGCAGACTCTGATGTAAGGGGGCTCAGTGCGGACTCTGATGTAAGGGGGCTCTGTGTGGACTCTGATGTAAGGGGGCTCAGTGTGGACTCTGATGTAAGGGGGCTCAGTGCGGACTCTGATTCCTCCATGCAGCCACTGAATGCTTGCAGGAATGAGAGGAGGAGAATTGAGCATTCAGCAGCTGCATGGAGGAATATAGAAAGCTAATTTCCTCTATATGCCGTCACCCTGCTGATTCTCCTATCCAACTTATTTTACTGCCCCCCCCAGTTCACGTTGTGCTTCCTGCCCCCCGTGCTCTCCTCCCCCACCACACACTCCAGCCCCCCTCCCACAGTTCTCTCCACCCCTGTTCTTTCTGCCCCCCTCCAGCTCTCCCCATCCTTCTCCAGTCACCATCCCAGTGCTCTCCACTCCCCCCAGTGCTCTCCACTCCCCCCAGTGCCCCCTGTTCTTTCCCCCCAGTGCTCTTCACTCCCCCCAGTGCTCTTCCCCCTGTTCTTCCCCCCCAGTGCTCTCCACTCCCCCCACTTCCCCCCGTTCTTCCCCCTAGTGTTCTTCACTCCCGCCAGTGCTCTCCACTCCCCCCAGTGCTCCCCCCCATATTCTACCCCCCAGTGCTCTCCACTCCCCCCAGTGCCCCCCTGTTCTTTCCCTCCCCCAGTGCTCTTCACTCCCCCCAGTGCTCTCCCCCCTGTTCTCCCCCCCAGTGCTCTCCACTCACCCCAGTGCCCCCCCTTTTTTCCATCCCCCAGTGCTCTTCAATCCCCCGGTGCTCTCCACTCCCCCCAGTGCTCCCCCCCTGTTCTCCCCCCAGTGCTCTCCACTCCCTCCAGTGCCCCCCTATTCTTCCCCCCAGTGCTCTCCACTCACCTCAGTGCTCTTCACTCCCCCAGTGCTCTCCCCCTGTTCTTCCCCCAATGCTCTCCCCTCCCCCCAGTGCCCCCCGTTCTTTCCCCCCAGTGCTCTTCACTCCCTCAGTGCTCTCCACTCCCCCCAATGCTCTCCCTCTTGTGCTTTCCCCCAGTGCTCTCTGCTCCCCCCAGTGCTCTCCCCCCCGTTCTTCTCCCGAGTGCTCTACACTCCCCCCAGTGCTCCCCCTGTTCTTCCCCCCAGTGCTCCTAACTCCCCCCAGTGCTCTCCCCCCTGTACTTCCCCCCCCCGTGCTCTCCACTCCCCCAGTGCTTTCCCCATTCTTTCCTACCAGTGCTCTTCACTCCCCCCTGTGCTCTGCACTCCTCCCAGTGCTTTCCCCCTGTTCTCCCCCCAGTGCTGTTCACTCCCCCAGTGCTCTCCACTCCCCCCAGTGCTCCCCCCCTGTTCTTTCCCCCCCAGTGCTCTCCACGCCCCCAGTGCTCCCCTCCTGTTCTTTCTCACCCCCCAGTGCTCTCCAGCTCTCCCCATCACTCTCCAGCCCCCACCCCAGTGCTCTCCAGCTCCCCATTCTCCCCACCCTGTTCTTTCTGGCCCCCTGGTGCTCTCAAGCTCCACCCATCGCTCTCCAGCCCCCCCCCATGCTCTCCACTCCTGTTCTTTTTGCCATCCCCAGCACTCTCCACTCCCCACCCCTATACTGTCCAGTGCCCCCTGCATTTTGCCCCCACCCATGTGCTCTCCAACCCTGACAGTGCTCTCCACCCCCCATAGTGCTCTCCAGTCTCCAGTGCTTTCCACCCCTGTTCTTTCTGGCCCCCACTGGTGCTTTCAAGCTCCCCCATTGCTCTCCACTCCCCCCTGCTCTTTGTACCCCCCAGTACTCTCCAGCCCCCATGCTCTCCACCCCTGTTTTTTAGCCCCCAGTGCTCTTCGCCACCCCACACTCTTAGCCCCCCCAGTGCTCTCAGCCTACCGTGCTCTCCATCCCTGTTCTTTTTGGCCCCCTCAGTGCTCTCAAGTTCCCAGCGCTCTGAGCTCCCCACCCCTGTGATCTCCACTCCCCCCTGCTCTTTGCCCCCACCCATGTGTTCTCCAACCCCGCCAGTACTCTCTGCTCCCCCTTCTCTCTAGTTCCCACCCAGTGCTCTCCACTTACCCAGGACCAGAGGACAGGCTGACTGGGGCCAGAAAATGGGGACAGCTGAAGGTGCAGGTGGCCAGGGACCACTCCATCTCACAGCAAACAGATCCTCTGGAAGGAGCACCGTCCCCATCCAAAACAAGAACAGACCCTGCCTGCTGCTGGCCATCATGGATATCCTTCTAGCATGCAAGGTACAATACCGAGCATCAACAACACACCTTCCCACAGACAGGGACTGCAGACTGGGACATGGGGCACAGGAGGGGCTGCAATGATGGTCACAGTGAGGCTGCATTGATGGGCACAGTAAAGCTGCATTTGATGGGCACAGTGAGGCTGCATTGATGGGCACAGTGAGGCTGCAATGATGGGCACAGTGAGGCTCAAAGGTGGGCATGGTGAGGCCGCATGTATGGGCACAGTGAGACTGCATTCACAGGCAGAGTAAAGCTGCATTTGGTGGGCACAGTGAGGCTGCATTGGTGGGCACAGTGAGGCTGCATTGATGGGGACAGTGGGGCTGCATTTGATGGGCAGTGGTGAGGCTGCATTGAGCTCTTGCATCAACCATCTCCTGTAGCATGTCTGCAGTCTTTGAGGGAGTCTGGAGAGGAGCCAAGAGTGGGAGCACTGCCGGGATGGGGGACATGGGAGAAGACACACTTGTGTGGACTGTGGAGAGGAGACTATAGGATGAAACCAGATCCACCAAGCTGGAGCAGACTGACTGAGCCCTACACAGTGCACCTGAGAGGAGGTCAGTGACAGTGACGCCAGGGGGGGTCACTGATGTAAGAGGGAGTGAATACAATAATGTAAGGGGACACTTATATAAAGGGTTTCCGCCTTATATTAGTAACCCACCCCCCTTACCTTAGTGTATTCTTTCTGAAGAAGTTGGTCCTCCCCCACGTTCTGAGTTGCTGGAGTCCCCCTTGATGATTGACCACTTACCACTTTTAACTGGTATTAACTGGTACACTATATATATAAAGCCCTATGTGATTTCATATCTATATATAATACACTCTTCATCAAATGTGCTTTAAAATGTATGGTTTTCCCTTTCATGAACAAGAAAATAATGAGGTTATGCTGTTGGGCTGGTATAATAATGCTGTGGGGCTGGTATGACATTTTTTCAAGGGCTGGTTTTTATTCCAAGTCCGGCCCTGCTGCTGTCCCTCCACCCTTTCAACCTCTGCAGCAATGCTGGCAGCACTCATACATCTATTTCCTAAAGACAACCTCTGGATATGATGCTGAGCACATGCACTCAACTTCTTTGGTCGACCATGGTGAGGCCTGTTCTGAGTGGAACCTGTCCTGTTAAACCACTGTATGGTCTTGGCCACAATGCTGCAGCTCAGTTTCAGGGTCTTGGCAATCCTCTTATAACCTAGGCAATCTTTATGTAGAGCAACAATTTTTTTTTTAGATCCTCAGTGAGGTCATTAAGGGTGCCATGTTGAACTTCCAGTGACCAGTATGAGAGAGTGAGAGTGATAATACCAAATTTAACGTACCTGATCCCCATTCACACCTGAGACCTTCTAACACTAACGAGAAACCCGGAAGGCAAAATTACTAATTGGACCCAATTTAGAAATTTTCACTTTGGGGTGTACTCACTTTTGTTGCCAGTGGTTTAGACATTAATGGTTGTGTGTTGAGTTATTTTGAGGGGATAGCAAATTTACACTGTTATACAAGCTGTGCACTCACTATTTTACATTGTGGGCATGGTGAGGCCGCATGTATGGGCACAGTGAGACTGCATTCACAGGCAGAGTAAAGCTGCATTTGGTGGGCACAGTGAGGCTGCATTGGTGGGCACAGTGAGGCTGCATTGATGGGGACAGTGGGGCTGCATTTGATGGGCAGTGGTGAGGCTGCATTGAGCTCTTGCATCAACCATCTCCTGTAGCATGTCTGCAGTCTTTGAGGGAGTCTGGAGAGGAGCCAAGAGTGGGAGCACTGCCGGGATGGGGGACATGGGAGAAGACACACTTGTGTGGACTGTGGAGAGGAGACTATAGGATGAAACCAGATCCACCAAGCTGGAGCAGACTGACTGAGCCCTACACAGTGCACCTGAGAGGAGGTCAGTGACAGTGACGCCAGGGGGGGTCACTGATGTAAGAGGGAGTGAATACAATAATGTAAGGGGACACTTATATAAAGGGTTTCCGCCTTATATTAGTAACCCACCCCCCTTACCTTAGTGTATTCTTTCTGAAGAAGTTGGTCCTCCCCCACGTTCTGAGTTGCTGGAGTCCCCCTTGATGATTGACCACTTACCACTTTTAACTGGTATTAACTGGTACACTATATATATAAAGCCCTATGTGATTTCATATCTATATATAATACACTCTTCATCAAATGTGCTTTAAAATGTATGGTTTTCCCTTTCATGAACAAGAAAATAATGAGGTTATGCTGTTGGGCTGGTATAATAATGCTGTGGGGCTGGTATGACATTTTTTCAAGGGCTGGTTTTTATTCCAAGTCCGGCCCTGCTGCTGTCCCTCCACCCTTTCAACCTCTGCAGCAATGCTGGCAGCACTCATACATCTATTTCCTAAAGACAACCTCTGGATATGATGCTGAGCACATGCACTCAACTTCTTTGGTCGACCATGGTGAGGCCTGTTCTGAGTGGAACCTGTCCTGTTAAACCACTGTATGGTCTTGGCCACAATGCTGCAGCTCAGTTTCAGGGTCTTGGCAATCCTCTTATAACCTAGGCAATCTTTATGTAGAGCAACAATTTTTTTTTTAGATCCTCAGTGAGGTCATTAAGGGTGCCATGTTGAACTTCCAGTGACCAGTATGAGAGAGTGAGAGTGATAATACCAAATTTAACGTACCTGATCCCCATTCACACCTGAGACCTTCTAACACTAACGAGAAACCCGGAAGGCAAAATTACTAATTGGACCCAATTTAGAAATTTTCACTTTGGGGTGTACTCACTTTTGTTGCCAGTGGTTTAGACATTAATGGTTGTGTGTTGAGTTATTTTGAGGGGATAGCAAATTTACACTGTTATACAAGCTGTGCACTCACTATTTTACATTGTAAGAAAGTGTAATTTCTCCAGTGTTGTCACATGAAAAGATATAATAAAAGATTTATATAAATGTGAGGGGTGTACTCACTTTTGTGAGATACTGTATATACCCCATGAGCAGTCCATATAAATAAATGCATGCCCAAAACTATTAATCAGATTCATATAAATGCTAACACTACCTCAGGGTGGAACAGTCTCTACATAGGTCCAACTCCCCTCGCAATAGGCCACATACAAGGAACACCTAAAAGATGTATCTACTTATATTGGTCTATTAGCCAATTGCAGTCCGGGTATCAGAAGGGGGTGGAGCCATAAACAAGCATCCCCCCAGTTCAATGGCACGCGGTAGAGTTTCCACCAAACGGCCCAGAAAGAATGAAGGAAGATCAGCGTCTTGGGACACCCGCACCATGTGGTGATGTCACACCGCTGCGACATGGACACAGCGGATGTGGCGTGTGGTCTGCGCCAGCCTGCATCAAAGTCCTGCGGCACAAACCCGACATCAAGGTAGCTATGGAAACTGGCCCCACCGATGCTGGGAACAGAAAGCTGAACACGTCAGAAGAACGCGTAACGGCCCCCCTGCGCTGGGTGAATTGAGAGTGGTAGCTGGTAGTGAGGTCCATCTGAGTATCAAATGTGGACATCGAGGGCACATATGTCAGATAAATGGATCAAAATCCTAAGGAATGGAAACAGTTACAATATATTACATCATAGGTACATAATTACAAAAAAGGCACACCATATTCAAGTCCTGGGATTACATATTGATCACTAAAGAAAAAAGTAAACAATGGGAAAGGACAGAGGAGAAAAGGAGAAAATTCGATACACATTAAGCTATGAACCTGAATGTGGTTGGTATCACTTTTTGGGAAAAACGTAATAGGCTCCTAGACTTACTAGTTGGACAAATCTACTGTCTAAGGTAGCTGATTCCCATTCAAATCCCCCTGACGTAAATCCCTCCAGGAAAGGTCTTAAAGAAATTGCACCATTTAAGTTTGGTGCTTGAGTTGCATTGGAGCGAAAAATCCACCTTTGTTCCAGTTGTAATAAGGACTTGTTCCAGTCGTTCCCCCCCCCCCCCCCCCCCCATACCTGGGCATATGCGGTCAAGGATCAGGAAAGAGATCCTTGGTGGAACACCATCATGTATGTCCGTTACGTGTCTCCCAAGGGAGGGGCTTGGATTACATGTTTTCATCGAAACTATATGACGGTAAGCTCTTTGCCAAAATTCCTGAATTGTTTTCCCCATGTAGAAACAGGCACACACACAAAGTAGAATGTAAACAACAACAGGCATCTGACAATTTGCAAAATGCCTAGGTTTGTATCGTTCGCCATTGGGTAATCTAATATCTTTCGAAGTATTAATAAACCTACAGTAATTGCAACCACCACAGGTAAAAGTTCCTGTGCATTTGCAAGGATCATTATGACCTTCATTCTTGAATTCACTCGAGATCAAATCAAAAGTCTCGCAAAGATTTGGCTCTTTTGAAAGTGAAGGATGTGGTGTCTTTTACAAAAGCACCTATGGCGGGGTTCATAGTTTGAACATGCCAATATTTATTGACAATGCCCTTGATAATCGCCTGCTGGTTTGACCATTTTGTTATGGAAATAGGGTTCTTTTTGTTTTTTTTATTTTTTGAGGATGGATTATACAAAAGATCCTTACGTGTCCTAAGGATGGCCCTCTTGTAAGCCCTTTTGAGGCACATATTGAAAGGACCCCATAGGAGTCTATTCCTGATTAAATCCGCCTCATACTTGAACGTTGAATTATCTGAACAATTCCTCCTTATCCTTAAGTACTGACTATATAGAATTGATGAAACGAGTGCCTTGGGATGGAAGCTACTGGCATGCAGAATGGAATTGCCAGCCATAGGTCTCCTGTATAAGCTGCTACTGAGTAGACCATTTGCATCCTTATGGATGACAGCATCCAAGAATGTAATGGAAGATTTGTCCCGTGTCATAGTAAAGGTCAAATTAAAATAGTTTCAAGCAGTGAAAGAAAGATATCCAATTGGTCGTGGGGGCCGTCCCACATGAGGAAAACGCCATTGATATACCTATACCAGATAACGACGTTCCCTATGAGGGGGGCCAATTTCTCTGACTGACCAATCATAAGTTTTCACTCCCCCAGGTACAGATTAGCGTACGATGGGGCACACAAAGTCCATCGCAACACCCTGCACCTGAATTCAAGGGCACAAAGAAGAAAATCATTGGTCTTTTTTTCAAATCGACTGTTTTGGGAAATGATGTGTCAAATGCAGGTGAGGCCTTTGTCATGAGGTATGGAACTGTATAGAGCCGCCACATCTATTGCCACTATGTCTGACGTGGGGGAGATGTACAGACCATCAATGTTCTGAAGCAGATGCATTGTGTCATGACTGTAGCTCAGTAGATTTGCCACATAAGGACGTAGATGTCCATCAAGGAATCTACTGCGTTTTTCTGTTATAGATCCATTTCCGGATATTATAGGTCTCTCTGATGGATTTTTCATGCACTTGTGCAATCTGGGTAACAAATAAAAGGTAGGTACTCTAGGTAATTTAATCTGTATATAATCCCACTCTGATTTGGTGAGGATATTTTGAGCATATGCTTGGTCCACCCGAGAGTAAAACTCCTGGTGGAATTTCTCAATTTTAATTGATGGGATTTTACAATTCCACCTTTTATTGTTTAGCATATGATTGTACATATCCACATACATTTCATTGTTAATTATAACAATATTTCCCCCCCTTGTCAGAGGGCTTTATTGTTATACCTGAGTTCTCTGTCAAAGTCTTGAGGGCATCTCTTTCTATTTTGGATAAATTGTCCTGACCTTGATGTGAAGTCTTTACAAAGGCCTTCGGCGGCGAGATTGACAGGTCGCTGGCCCCATAACCTGGTATGGACTTAAAGGGGAAACCCTACGCCGAAAAAACGGCGTGGGGGCCCCCCCAAGGTCCACATAAGACCCTTATCCGAGCACGCAACCCGGCCAGTCAGGAAAGGGGTGGGGACGAGCGAGCGCCCCCTCCTGAGCCGTACCAGGCCGCATGCCCTCAACATGGGCGGTGCTTTGGGGAAGGGGGCGCACAGCCCCCCACCCCAAAGCACCTTGTCCCCAAAGCGCCGGGTAGCGTGCTCAGATAAGGGTCTTATATGGACCCAGGGGGGACCCCCACACCGTGTTTTCAGTGTAGGGCTCCCCCTTTAAGTCCATACCAGGTGACAGGACCAGTGAGGTGTCAATCTCGCCGCCAAAGGTGGTGACATTGACCTCCTGCGCTAGTCCCGGCTACCTGGAGCCACGCTCAAAATGAACAGGCTTTTCTCCGTGCGGGAAAGTCCATTAATTTCAAAAGCACGGCCGACTAGCACACACACGGCCATATTGTCTGTTTTTTTGAGTCAAAACTACTTTCTAAGTCCGCCAAAGCCCACACATGGGTGGATTGTCCATTGGACTCGAGTCCGCCGGACTTTTCCGCCGGATAGTTTGAACGTGTGTACGTGGCATAAGTGTTCTAGGTTGATCTGATCAATAAGATCTGGAGACACATTTTCCTCTAGGAGAGCAATCAAGGTATTGAGGACCTTCAGTTCAAATTTGGGTTTAACAGGTACCTCTTTGGAGGACATCTGTTTGAGTATCAATTTTCTTGTAAACGGTTGAAGGTCCTATGGTCATATTCCTGGGCATTTTTGGTTCAGGAGGAGGATATCAGATTTATATTGTAAGCCATCTTGAGCAAATACTTACATTCTTAAATTCTTACATGCATCCAATGTACACCCAAAAGCATTAAAAAATGGAACAGTATCTCCAACTGAGGAGAAAATGTACTAAGGAGGAAGATTTTATCAAAAGAACATTGTTTACAAAATGGATATCGAAGAAAGGTCCTTCAAAAAAGCAAACGATAAATATAGGAAGTCTCTGATTTATGAGAAAAGAACTACAGTGAATGCCAACATTGTCAGATTCTTCATGTTTTAAACAAACAAAGGCATCTCCTTTGGATGACTCAGTGGTTGATAAATTATTATTATTATTGTTATACAGGATTTATATAGTGACAAAAGTTTGCACAGTGCTATACAATATAACAGAGGACGGTAACATTACAACACAGTTTAATACAGAAAGAATAGAAGGGCCCTGCTCTGGGAGCACACAATCTAAAGGAGGGGTGTGGTGCAAAAGGTAATAGTTGCAAGGGATAATCTGATGAAGGTGACTTAAGTACAGTCTTTTAGGTGGAGGTAGGGTAGGCTTTAGTGAATTAATTCATTTTCAAAGATCGCCTAAAGGCAGACAAAGTAGAAGCTTAACCACTTTCAGACCGGACCATTTTGCTGGTAAATGACCAGAGGTCTTTTTACACTTTGGCACTGCGCTGCTTTAACTGGTAATTGCGCGGTCATGCAATGTTGTACCCAAACAAAATTTGCGTCCTTTTCTTCCCACAAATAGAGCTTTCTTTTGATGGTATTTGATTGCCTCTGCGATTTTTATTTTTTGCGATATAAACGTAAAAAGACCGCAAATTTTGAAAAAAAATGATATTTTCTACTTTTTGTTATTAGAAAAATCCAATAAACTCAATTTTAGTCATACATTTAGGCCAAAATGTATTCAGCCACATGTCTTTGGTAAAAAAAAAGTCAATAATTGTATATTTATTGGTTTGCGCAAAAGTTGTCACATCTACAAACTAAGGTACGTTTTCTGGAATTTACGCAGCTTTTAGTTTACGACTGTCTATCTCATTTCTTGAGGTGCTAAAATGACAGGGCAGTACAAAACCCCCCCAAATGACCCCATTTTGGAAAGTAGACCCCCTAAGGAAATTGATAAGAGGCATGTTGAGCCCATTGAATATTTTATTTTTTTGCCTCAAGCGATTGAATAATGACAAAAAAAAAATTTTTTTTTTTTTTTTACACAAAGTTGTCACTAAATGATATATTGCTCACACATGCTATGGGCGTATGTGAAATGACACCCCAAAATAAATTCTGCTGCTTCTCCTGAGTACGGGGATACCACATATGTGGGACTTTTTGGGAGCCTAGCCGCGTACAGGGCCCCGAAAACCAAGCACCGCCTTCAGGCTTTCTAAGGGCGTAAATTTTTGATTTCACGCCTCACTACCTATTACAGTTTTGAAGGCCATAAAATGCCAAGATGGCACAAAACCCCCACAAATGACCCCATTTTAGAAAGTAGACACCCCAAGCTATTTGCTGAGAGGCATGTTGAGTCCATGGAATATTTTATATTTTGCCACAAGTTGCGGGAAAATTACAAACTTTTTTTTTTTTTTTTTTTTTTTCACAAAGTTGTCACTAAATGATATATTGCTCATGCATGCCATGGGCATATGTGAAATGACACCCCAAAATAAATTCTGCTGCTTCTCCTGAGTACGGGGATACCACATATGTGGGACTTTTTGGGAGCCTAGCCGCGTACGGGGCCCCGAAAACCAAGCACCGCCTTCAGGCTTTCTAAGGGCGTAATTTTTTGAGTTCACTTCTCACTACCTATTACAGTTTTGAAGGCCATAAAATGCCAAGATGGCACAAAACCCCCACAAATGACCCCATTTTAGAAAGTAGACACCCCAAGCTATTTGCTGAGAGGCATGTTGAGTCCATGGAATATTTTATATTTTGCCACAAGTTGCGGGAAAATTACAAACTTTTTTTTTTTTTCACAAAGTTGTCACTAAATGATATATTGCTCACGCATGCCATGGGCATATGTGAAATGACACCCCAAAATAAATTCTGCTGCTTCTCCTGAGTACGGGGATACCACATATGTGGGACTTTTTGGGAGCCTAGCCGCGTACGGGGCCCCAAAAACCAAGCACCGCCTTCAGGCTTTCTAAGGGCGTTACAGTTTTGAAGGCCATAAAATGCCAAGATGGCACAAACCCCCCCCCCCAAATGACCCCATTTTAGAAAGTAGACACCCCTAAATTTAGGGGTACACTAGTGAGACTAGGTAATAAATGGCGGGTGCCCTGAAACTATAAAAAAATAACTAACCAACCAGCGTCACCTGTAACAGTTATATGGTGATCACTGGTGAAAGGGTTAACTAGGGGGCAATCAGGGGGCTTTATGCGGTAGTATATGGGGGTCCCTGGCGCTATAAAAAGCTGCGGCGAACCTAAATACCTACCTGCCTAACTAGCGTCACCTGTGACACTAATACAGCGATCAGAAAAACGATCGCTTATTAGGCTGGGTTCACACTGGAGCGATGCGGGAACGCCACGAATGCGCGGCGGGTTCCCGCATCGCATGCCTCCCGGCGGCAGTTCACACTGCCCTATGCGAACTGCTGGGAGTGTCAGTGAAATGTTAATGACACCCCCAGATCAGTTCGCATATCGCAGTGCGATCTGCAAACTTGGATCGCATGGTGTGAACACCCATGCGATCCGATTCTGCTGCGGACCAAAAAAAGGGTCCCGTGCGAGTTTGCGGCGGGTGCGGCGGGTGCGACACGAATTCAGCCATACTATCTGTATAGCTGAACTCGAATCGCACAGAGATCGGATGTGATTTGCACTGCAGTGCGGTGCGAATCACATCCGTTCTCATAAACCGCTGCAATGTGAACCCAGCCTTAGTGACACTGGCGACGGGGGGTGATCACGGGGTTAAACCTTTATTGGGGGGGTTAGGGGGGTACCTTAGAACTAAAGGGGGCTAACCCTAACTGCCCTAACAGTTATTAGTCACAAATGACACCTGCCGGGTGATCAGGGGGTTAAACCTTTATTAGGTAATAAATGGCGGGTGCCCTGAAACTATAAAAAAATAACTAACCAACCAGCGTCACCTGTAACAGTTATATGGTGATCACTGGTGAAAGGGTTAACTAGGGGGCAATCAGGGGGCTTTATGCGGTAGTATATGGGGGTCCCTAGCGCTATAAAAAGCTGCGGCGAACCTAAATACCTACCTGCCTAACTAGCGTCACCTGTGACACTAATACGGCGATCAGAAAAATGATCGCTTATTAGGCTGGGTTCACACTGGAGCGATGCGGAAACGCCGCGAATCCGCGGCGGGTTCCCGCATCGCATGCCTCCCGGCGGCAGTTCACACTGCCCTATGCGAACTGCTGGGAGTGTCAGTGAAATGTTACTGACACCCCCAGATCAGTTCGCATATCGCAGTGCGATCTGCAAACTCGGATCGCATGGTGTGAACACCCATGCGATCCGATTCTGCTGCGGGCCAAAAAAAGGGTCCCGTGCGAATTTGCGGCGGGTGCGGCGGGTGTGGCGGGTGCGGCGGGTGCGGCGAATGGCTGAACTCGAATCGCACAGAGATCGGATGTGATTTGCACTGCAGTGCGGTGCGAATCACATTCGTTCTCATAAACCGCTGCAATGTGAACCCAGCCTTAGTGACACTGGCGACGGGGGGTGATCACGGGGTTAAACCTTTATTGGGGGGGTTAGGGGGGTACATTAGAACTAAAGGGGGCTAACCCTAACTGCCCTAACAGTTATTACAGTCACAAATGACACCAATGCAAAAAAAAAAAAAAAAAAAAAAAAAAATGACATTGGTGTCACTGTGACTGGGGGGCAGGGGTAATTGGGGGGGTGATCGGGGGGTAAAGGGGGGGTGTGAGTGTGCCTGGCATGTTCTACTGTGTGTGGGATGTGTTGGTGCAACTCACTGATCCGCTCTCCTCCGTGTCGGAACGAAAAATACCGACACGGAGGAGAGAATACATCACTTCCTCTCCTGTGTTTACATTACAGGAGAGGAAGTGATGTCACCGGGGATTTCCATTCGTCGGGAGCGATCGCGAGGGGGTGGCCATGAATGAATGGCCGTCCCCTCGTCCGGGATCGCTCCCGAACGAAAACCGACCGCCGCAGGCACCGGGCGGGGGCCCGATCGGGCCCCCGACCCGCGGGAGGCAAAGCACGTACATGTACGTGCTTATGCCTGCCCGTGCCATTCTGCCGACGTACATCGGCGTGAGGCGGTCGGCAAGTGGTTAATGGACATACTAGAGTAGGGAATTCCAGATGATGAGAGAGATTCTGGAAAAGTCCTGGAGATGAGCGTGAAAGGAGATTACAAGGGAGCTAGAGAGCAAGATGCCTTTGGAGAACCAGAGACCAGGGAGGACAATTTAGGCAATATCTATGGAAGTAACGAAGTAATGAAAAGCAGAAAAGGTCAAATGAGATTTCAGTCAGAAAATATCATCTTGCAAAAAGAAAAGGGGCAAAGGGTGAAGAAGGGAATGCAAATGGTAAGAAAAGCCAATGTAGAACCAATATTTAAAAAGGGCCCAGAATATATCCCTGGGAATTACAGACAAGTTAGCCTAACATCAATTGTATGGAAGCTCTTGGAGGGGATGATAAGGGACTATATACAAGATTTTAGTAATGAAAACTGTATCATTAGCAGTAACCAGCATGGATTCATGAAGAATCATTCTTGCCAAAGCAATCTATTACATTTCTATGAGGAGGTGAGTTGCCATCTAGATAAAGGAAGGCCCGTAGACACGGTGTATCTGGATTTTGCAAATGCATTTGACACAGTTCCCCATAAACCTTTACTGTACAAGATAAGGTCGGTTGGCATGGATCATATGGTGAGTACATGCATTGAAACCTGGGTACAAGGGCGAGTTCAGAGACTGGTGATACATGGGGAATACTTGAATGGTCAGAGGTGGATAGTGGGGTCCCACATGGTTCTGTGGTAGGATTAATCCTATTTAATTTGTTCATAAACGACCTAGAGGATGAGGTAAACATTTCAATCTCTGTATTTTCAGACAATACTAAGCTAAACAGGGCAATAGGGATGAGCTTCGAGTTTGAGTCAAACTCATGTTTCGACTCGAACATTGCCTGTTCGCTTGGTGAACAATTTGGGCTGTTCACAGCAAATTCGAAAAGCCGGAACACCCTGCACAAGTCTATGGGAGAAATCTAAAGTGCTAATTTTAAAGGCTAATATGTAAGTTACTGTCCTAAAAAAAGTGTTTGGGGACCTGGGTTCTGCCCCAGGGGACATAGATCAATGCAAAAAAAAAAGTTTTAAAAACGGCCATTTTTTCAGGAGCAGTGATTTTAATAATGATTAAAGTGAAACAATAAAAGTGTAATATTCCTTTAAATTTCGTACCTGGGGGGTGTCTATAGTATGCCTGTGAAGGGGCACATGTTTCCCGTGCTTAGAACTGTCATTTCTGCAGGAATAAAAGTCTTTTAAAATCACTTGCGGCTATATAAATTGTCGGCTCCCGTAATACAGAGAACACTCAATGAGTGTTCTCTATATTATGGGAGCCGACAATTCATTTATTGATAAAAAAAAAAAAGCGTGGGGTTCCCCTAAATTCAATTACCAGGCCCTTCAGGTCAGGTATGGATATTAAGGGGAACCCCGTGTCAAATGTAAAAAAAAAATTGACGTGGGGGTCCCCCTAAATATCCATACCAGACCCTTCAGGTCTGGTATGGATATTAAGGGGAACCCTGCATCAAACTAAAAAAAAATTACCTGGGGGTCCCCCTAAAAATTCATACCAGACCCTTTATCCGAGCACGCAACCTGGCAGGCCGCAGGAAAAGAGGGGAGGATGAGAGAGCACCCCCCTCCTGAACCGTACCAGGCCACATGCCCTCAACATTGGGAAGATGCTTTGGGGGTCTGTGACCCCTTAAAAGCACCATGTCCCCATGTTGATGGGGACAAGGGCCTCATCCCCACAACCCTGGCCGGTGGTTGTGGGGGTCTGCGGGCAGGGGGTTTATCAGAATCTGGAAGCCCCCTTTAACAAGGGGACCCCCAGATCCCACCCCCCCCTTTGAAATGGTAAGGGGGTACAAATATTTGTTGATATACAGTATCTTACAAAAGTGAATACTCCCCTCACATTTTTGTAAATATTTTATTATACCTTTTCATGAGACAACACTGAAGACAACACTTTGTTACAATGTAAAGTAGTGAGTGCACAGTTTGTATAACAGTGTAAATTTGCTGTCCCCTCAAAATAACTCAACACACAGCCATTAATATCTAAACCACTGGCCACAAAAGTGAGTACACACCTATGTTAAGATGTCCAAATTGGACCCAATTAGCCATTTATCCTCCCCAGGGGCATGTGACTCGTTAGTGTCTAAGGTGTGAATGGGGGGGCCGGTGTGTTAAATTTGGTGTTATCGCTCTTTCTCTCTCATACTGGTCACTGGAAGTTCAACATGGCACCTCATCACAAAGAACTCTCTGAGGATCTGCCTAGCCTAGGCTATAAGAAGATTGCCAAGACCCTGAAATTGAGCTGCAGCATGGTGGCCAGGACCATACAGCAGTTTAACAGGACAGGTTCCACTCAGAACAGGCCTCATCATGGTCGAGCAAAGAAGCTGAGTGCTCATGCTCAGCGTCATATCCAGAGGTTGTATTTGGGGAAATAGACGTATGAGTGCTGTCAGCATTGCTGCAGAGGTTGAAGGAGTGGAGGGGTCAGCTTGTCAGTGCTCAGACCATACGCCGCACACTGCATCAAATTGGTCTGCATGGCTGTCATAACAGAAGGAATCCTCTTCTAAAGATGATGCGCAAAAAAGCCTGCAAACAGTTTGCTGAAGACAAACAGACTAAGGACATGCATTACTGGAACCGTGTCCTGTGGTCTGATGAGACCAAGATAAACTTCTTTGGTTCAGATGATGTCAAGCGTGTGTTGTGGCACCCAGGTGAGGAGTACAAAGATAAGTGTGTCTTGCCTACAGTCAAGCATGGTGGTGGGAGTGTCATGGCTGCATGAGTGCTGCTGGCACTGGGGAGTTACAGTTCACTGAGGGAACCATGAATGCCAACATGTACTGTGACATACTGAAGCAGAGCATGATCCCCTCCCTTTGGAGACTGGGCCGCAGGGCAGTATTCCAACATGATAAGAATCCCAAACACATCTCTAAGATGACCACTGCCTTGCTAAAGAAGCTGAGGGTAAAGGTGATGGACTGACCAAGCATGTCTCCAGACCTAAACCCTATTGAGCATCTGTGGGGCATCCTCAAATGGAAGGTGGATGAGCGCAAGGTCTCTAACATCCACCAGCTCCGTGATGTCATCATGGAGGAGTGGAAGAGGACTCCAGTGGCAACCTGTGAAGCTCTGGTGAACTCCATGCCAAAGGGGGTTAAGGTAGTACTGGAAAATAATGGTGTTCACACAAAATATTGACACTTTGTGCCCAATTTGGACATTTTCAGTTAGGTGTGTACTCACTTTTGTTGCCAGAGATTTAGACATTAATGGCTGTGTGTTGAGTTATTTTGAGGGGACAGCGCATTCACAAGCTGCACACTCACTACTTTACATTGTAGCAAAGTGTCATTTCTTCAGTGTTGTAACATGAAAAGGTATAATAAAATATAAAAAAAATGTGAGGGGTGTACTCAGATACTGTATACTAGATGATTTAGTTATTCATTTTTTAATTTCAGATATATCACGTGCTTTCTCCTGAAAAGTGGCTCCAAGCCATGACACGCGTAGAGATAACATATGCAGTGTTTTATATATTTTATATTCCTTATGTGCTTATCATTAACTATGTGCTCTTACCAACCAAGATAGGGATCCATGAGGCCATAGGCCAAGCATGCAATAATTTAGACTATCTATATGTGTGTATATATACATCGACATTGATGAATTGTGAAATAACCTTGTGATATTAATTGCTACCCATGTTAGCATCATGTTAACTGTTTTTAAACAAGACATTGAGATTATGTTTGTACACTCATGTATATACATTAATAAACATTCATCATATTCATCAAGTTCTTCTTTTACAACCACGTGCTTGAAAATAAAGTCCCAACCCCTCTGTTCTGTTTTTCTCTGGGTAAATGATGGTGGTGATCCAAGGAGATGAAGGCTTTCTGGGTGTCATTCAGGATATCTGTCATCCTCTGCTGTATCATAAAGCCCATTGTTTGTTGCTTAAGCTCTGCAAAACATAACATTAGGTGCCCAAGTTTTCCTGATTATTTGTCTAGTGGCTAGGAGTATGAAGGTTATGAGTTTTCACTCATGTTTGAATAGCAAACTAGCCTATTGACCACTTCGCGCCTGCTCTATAGCCAAAAGACGGCTACAGAGCGGATGCTAACTGCCGGCAGGCCATCCCTGGACGTCCTCCTGTTTACTTCCCTAATGCGCGCCGCCGCGGGTGCGCATCGGGGAAGTTCTGTGTTTGCCGTGTCCCTCGGACACAGCCAATCACAGATCGTGCTAAATGGCCAATCACAGCGGCCTTTTAGCACTCGATCAGGCTATCCAATGGGAGGTGATCTCATATGTAAACATATGAGATCATCTCTCATCGCCGACTCCCCTCCTCACACAGAGACAGCGTGTGAGGAGGGAGAGCTTCCGTGCTGCAGCTGCAGCATCTGTGAGTTCACACACACACACAGTAAAACACACACAGTAAAACACACACACAGTGAAACACACACACACGCATGCCCACCTGTCCCCAGTGCCACCTATCAGTGCCATCTGTCCCCTGTGACACCTATCAGTGCCATCTGTCCCCAATGCAGCCTGTACCCAGTGCCACCTATCAGTGCCATCTGTCCCCAGTGCCACCCACCTGTCAGTGCCATGTGTCCCCAGTGCCACCTATCAATGCCACCTGTCCCCAGTGTCACCTAACAGTGTCATCTGTTCCCAGTACCACCTGTCCCCAGTGCCACCTATCCATGCCACCTGTCCCCAGTGCCACCTAACAGTGTCATCTGTTCCCAGTACCACCTGTCCCCAGTGCCACCTATCCATGCCACCTGTCCCCAGTGCCACGTGCCACCTGTCCCCAGTGCCATGTGTCCCCAGTGCTGCCCGTCCCTAGTGCCACATGTCTCCAGTGCCACCTGTCCCTAGTGCCATGTATCCCCAGTGCCACCTGTCAGTGTCACATGTCATCAGTGTCACGTATCAGTGCCACCTGTCAGTGTCACGTGTCATCAGTGCCACATATTAGTGCCATCTGTCATCAGTGCCATCTGTCATCAGTGCCACATCAGTGTCACGTGTCATCAGTGCCACAGATTAGTTCCATCTGTCATTGGTGTCGAGTGTCATCAGTGCCACATATTAGTGCCATCTGTCATCAGTGCCATGTATCAGTGCCATCTGTCATCAGTGTCACATCAGTGTCACGTGCCATCAGTGCCATGTATCAGTGCCATCTGCCATCCGTGCCACGTCAGTGTCATGTGTCATTGTCCTGGTGCTCCAGGGCCTTCAAAAGTGTAATAGGTAGTCAACACGTTAGATGTGTAATATATGCTCCTAGAACATGTGACAGCACTCCCTGCATGTTGGGTCTCTCTAAGTGGCCAGGCTGTGAAAAAGTCCCACACATGTGGTATCATAATACTCAGGAGGAGTAGCAGAATATAATTTGGGGTGTAATTTGTGGTATACACATGCCATGTGAGAGAAATAACCTATTACAATGAAAATTTTGTGGGAAAAAAAAATAAAAAATAAAAAAATCTTCACTTTGCAAAGAATTGTGGGAAAAAATAACAAAAACCTCACTATGCCTCTTACTAAATACCTTGGAATGTCTACTTTCCAAAAAGGGGTCATTTGGGGGGTATTTGTACTTTCCTGGCTTGTTCGGGTCGCAAGAAATGAGATAGACCACCAGTACATCAGATGTGATCAATTTTGTATGATTCGCACCACCGCTTGTAGACTCTCTAACTTTCACAAAGACCAAATAATATCCACTAATTTGGGTTATTTTTACCAAAGATATGTAGCAGTATAAATTATGGCCAAAATCTATGAAGAAAAATGTATCATTTGCATAATTTTATCACAGAAACAAAGAAAAATGCGGTTTTTTTTTCAAAATTTTCGGTCTTTTTTCATTTGTAGCGCAAAAAATAAAAAACCCAGAGATGATCAAATACCACCAACAGAAAGCTCTATTCGTGGGAAAAAAGGACAAAAAATTAATTTGGGTACAGTGCTGCATGACTGAGTAATTATTATTCAAAGTGTGAGAGCACCGAAAGCTGAAAATTGGTCTGGGCAGGAGGGGTGTTTAAGTGCCCAGTAGGCAAGTGGTTAAAAAGGACCTTCCAGGATTCTGAAGACATCCTCAAATGCCATAAGGAGAATGCAAGTTTCATGTGATCTGTAACAAGCAAGGAGAAATAATGGTTGATCTGGAAAAAGCAAAAGGTCTCCAATAGTGCCATATATAATTTTTCACACAAGCATGGTATAGATTTGATACCAACAATCCCCAGTAAATTGCAAATATATTTTGCATCTCTGGAGGCCCACCAGTGGAAGGTCATTGGGTTTTTGTAGGCCAGGGAAAAAGTGGGCAATTTACTATGCCTGATTTTGTCCTACTGTGGAAGGCATAATGTTGAGTCAGTAATCAAGGGCCTGTCTCTCACTGGTAATGACATGAGATTGTAAATAAAGATTGGTGCACTTTCTATCTTAAAAGAAATCATAGGGGTAATTAATTTATAGCTTGGATGGATAATTTCTGGCAATTAATATTTTAGTTGCTATTTTTGGCCAACATTGGTTCCAAAAAAACTTTTTTGTTCAGTTTAACACATAGGATGTGGCTAGGTAAGGGATAGGCAGGACCCTAAAGAAGTAGAGAAATTTACATGTACATGATTTTGAGTTAGTGGATGTTGCCAATGCATAGATGAATTCACAGATATGACAGATTATTTATCCATAAAAATGTGTAATTGGATTGGGTTTGCACGGCCATGGACTTTTTTGCTTTGTTAAGCAAAGATCATGAGTGTGTGCATCTGTGTGGAGGGAAGAAATCTTTAACCACTTCAGTCCCGGAAGCTTTTAGCCCCTTAATGACCAAAGCATTTTTTGCAATTCGGCGCTTTAACTGACAATTGCACGTGCAACGTTGTACCCAAACAAAATTGACATTCTTTGCACTATAAACAAAAATAGACTGACAATTTTGAAAAAAACAATATTTTTTACTTTCTGCTATAATAAATATCCCTAAAAAATATATAAAAAGAAAAGTTTTTTCAGTTCAGGCTGATATGTATTCTTCTACATATTTTTGGTAAAACAAAATGCAATAAGTGTATATTGATTGGTTTGTGCAAAAGTTATAGCATCTACAAAATAGGGGATAGATTTATTGCATTTATTTTATTTATTATTAATAATTTTTTTTTTATTAGTAATGGCGGTGATCTGCAATTTTTATTGGGACTGTGACATTACGGTGGACAGATCAGACACTTTTGACACTATTTTGGGATAATTGACATTTATACATCAATCAGAGCTAAAATGAACCCCTGATTACTGTGTAAATGTCACTGGCAGGGAAGGTGTTAAACACCAGGGGGCAATAAAGGGGTTAAATGTGTTCCCTCAGTGTGTTCTAACTGTAGAGGAGTGTGGGCTACCTAGGACAGGACAGAGATCCCTGCTCCTGATGACAGGGAGCAGTAGATCCCTGTCATGTCTCTAGGCAGAACAGGGAAATGCCTTGTTTACATAAGCATTTGCCCATTCTGCCTCTCCTAATCACAATCACGGGCCACCGACAGACATGTGGACACGATCCTGGGGAGTGGGACAGGCATGCGCGTGCGCTGCATAAAGTGACGTGCAAGTAAGCCCTTTTGCTCACCCATGCAATTTTCGTACATCGACATGCGGCATTCGGGAAGCTGTTAACAGGATATTATCCACAAATAACATAATTATCTGAATGAATGTCTCAATCACAACACAGTCAGGAGTCAGGAGTCAGGAGGCCTTCTAGCTTGGTAATTCTATCTGGTATTGATGCATTTAACCAAGCCTTAGTTATTGTCCCTACACTGCAATCGCCTAATTTCTATAAATTCAATAGAAATTCTGTATGGGGTCATCCCTTTTGCTGGAGAGTGATACGGCTTCAACCATTCATGTATCCCTGTTCAACAGCCCCTCTTTTGCTACATCTCCTTTCTGGGGCAACAATGCCTGTATTGTTAGCCACAAGGATCCTGGAGCTCTAATAATCCCAATTGGTATCTGCTTAGTGTGATGAAATGCTTTACTAGCAAGGTTCTGACACATTGGGGTTGATTTACTAAAGTAGGTAGGTAGGATATTCGCTTTGCTTTTACCACATTTACTTAGTTCAGTGAATGTGGTAAAAAAAAATCAGTTTACACATAATAGCAAAACTCATCAGATGCAAGGAAAATTTATTTTTCTTTTTATTTTATTTCTTGCGCATAACTGGATGATTGAAGCCAACAGAGCTTTACCTCATTCACTAAGCTAAAGTAGAATCCCCTACACAGCCTATTCACTTTTAGTAAATCAACCCCATAGTGTCAATATGAAGTCAATCCTGAGAGCTGGTTCACACTGGGATGACTTGTCAGGCGACTTAGATGCCTGACAAGTCGCGTCACGTTCTGTACAATGAAACTGTTCTAATCGGAGCGACTCAAGTCACTCCAACTTAGAAAAATGTTCCTGTACAACTTTGGGGGCAACTTGAGGCGACTTGCATCAACTTCTATAGAGATGTCATTTTGCAAGTCGCCGTTGCTGTCGTGTCCAAGTCGCCTGGGGCAGTCGCGCTGCAAGTCGTGCTGCCTCAGTGTGAACTGACACTGATGGTTGTATGTAATGTTGCAAAATTCGGTATTTATAGTCAATAAATAAAATAACACAAAAAAGACAAAGCACCATTAAGAGTCCATTCACACAGGGGCAACACGACCTTGAGCGAGACTTTGGGAGGCAACTTGGACACGACTTGAGTCAACTTACTAGTATCATAGCACGACTTGAGGCAACTTACAAGGCAACTTGAAGTTGCTTCCAGGACAGGGGACTTTACCAGGGGTCAATCACATAATAATCAGCTCTGTGGGAGGGAGGGGTTTGCCTAGAAAACTATTTTTACTTCTTGGAAAGTTGCTTCAGTTAAGACAGGGGATCAGACTTGGAGGCAACTTCTATTGAAATCAATGGGTACAAGTTGCCTAGAAGTTGGATTGAAGTAGTACAGGAACCTTTTCTGAAGTCAGAGCGACTTCAGTAGTGTACATTAAGACGGCTCTCATTCACTTACATTGATTTTATCATGTTGCGTGACTTGAGGCAACTTGGGACGACTTTGAGTCAGATCCAAAGTTGCTCCTGTGTAAATGGACTCTTAGGTTAAATCTTTTTTTTTTTGTTTTATAAAGAATGGAGAAGGATTAGAACACCTGTCAGGTTTTCATTGCTGTCTATGCCCTCATTAGGTAAATGCACTCCGTCTACATGTCCTGTTTATCACGATCATCGAAAGTGAAAGTAAAAGAAAATCACAAATTTTGGGTTGACATCAGAACACTAATAGAGGGGGAATCTTGCAGTGGGGACACTCGTTCTGGTGATCCTGGTGACACACCATTGTTCCCTCACTTTATAAGGATTTCCTCTCACTTCCGGTTTGGGCTGTGGAATAGTAAGTGAAGGGAAAATATCCCGAATAGGACAGAGATAGCAAAAAAATAACCTACAAGTGTTATAACCTTCCCTTACTCTATAAAAAAATTGACTCTATAAAAAGTTTTGACTTTATTTACACTTTAGGGGATGTACTGGGCCAAAACTCCTGCACCTGTGTACACCATCATTATGTGCAGGATATAAGGAGGGTTATACAGTAATAGATAGGTTTCTTGGTTCTGCAGTCATGCAGTGAAGTAAGTTGGTATAATAAATTACAGTTCTGTAGTGCTTTCTTTTGTAATATCTATCTTTTGTACTATCTACCAAGAATAAAGAACAAGCACGGCACCTGTATTCAAAATCAGTCCAATTCCATTGGTGTCCATTTATAAAACAGAGATCAGCCGTGATCCTCAGGATCACGGCTGATCTCAGAGGTGTACCAGTTTATGTAGCTGATATAAGTAGTAGAGAACATGTTCTCTGCTTCTCATCACATTACAAATGGCATTTTTATAAAAGTGAGATCTGAAGATCCATCTCACAGTCGTTACAATGAAATATCTCTCTTCTGGACTCACCAGCTCAGAGGTGGAGAATCTGGAGGAGAAGCTGGGAAGGCTTCTTTCTCCCTAATATCAGCACCAAAGGAATATTAACAACGTATTCACATATATATTGAATATATATATATTTCCTTAGTTATCACATGGCTGAAAACATGTAATTACATGCTCTTTTAAACCTTAGTTTTACTTTTTAAACTCAGCTGCACCATAATCTCACAATATCTCACGAGATTACAAGCAGCCCACGCACTTTTAAAGTGATCTCAGTCGTTTTCAGAGGAAAGAAACACTTCTCTGTTCTCCCTCTGAGAACTGATGTTCTCAGCTTCATGAACCACCTACAGAGGAGATAATTTTCCTCTGAGAATTGTCGAGAACTGAACTAAGAAAAAACTTCAAATTTTTATAAATGTACACCAAACTCCTTATTGCTATGCATTCCCTTCCAGGAGCCAAGCTTCACTCTCAGACTCCAGCTCTATAGAGCAAACTAGTGCGATAAATTTTTCTGGAACCTTGTCTGATAATATAAATGGATTTATTTTTAAATTGTCTTTTTCATTTCGAAATGTTTCACTTGACTACAAAACTAGACATCTCTCAGTTTCAATAGATAAATTGTTATTTTTTTTTTATTATTGTAGTAGAAAAAGAAAGTTACATGCCATTTCCTGACATTCAAATATCAAGCAACACTGATGTTACAAAATCAACATTTGTCATTTATGTTTTCCAACCTCACATCCTTGAGAAGAAATCAGTAACAACCTTCTGTTTACAATCTTCAACACTCAGTCAGATCTGTGTTGCATCTGCTTTCACCACTAGTACAGTTCTCAAGTTGAGATCAAAGGAGATCATGATGACATCGATCTATGCTGATGCACTTTTAAGAGGAAGCTAATTCCTCTTTCAGAGAGATCACTGGGCCAGAAGTAATGTGTGAGACTGAGATCTTTTTTATATATCCATGTTATATGATCAATGAATGTTTGAGAACGTGGGGACTTGGATATAAAAAGCAGTAGATATATAGGCCTATCATGAAATTTAGATTTTAGTTAAAATACAGAGCTTATTTAAGCAGCAATTAAAAGAGCTTTTGAGAGTGAGCCGAGAATGAAATGATAGATGTAAAGAGGTTTACTTAATGGGGATATTAAGTAAACTGCTGGTGAAAATGCCCATTTATCATTTGCTGATTCCTAATTGGTTTCCTTTTCCTGCCTGCATGTGGCATTTTCAGAAGAAATTGCCATCTTATAGTGTGATTCTAGCAAATGTAATAAATCAAGCCAATAGATTTTAGCTAATTTAAATGGAGGCCAAATTAAAGCCAAATCCAGCAATAGCCTGTGTAATTAATGTTCATTAAACTTTTCGCTTAGCTTAGCAGATGAGAAGGATTATTTCAACGCACCACTCAAGTTGACATTTTAAGACTGTTCACAGAGCACAAATGTTTTCTTCTTGCCAATTCCAGAGACTGAATGTTAAAAAGGCAAAAATTAACACAAGAGCATGAGCTTGAGTTCCTGGCAACACATATACTTTTTGAAAGCTATTATTATTTATTTTAGTCATGTTTTTCATTTAAAGAAAGCTATTTACTGCTTCACATTTTTATTTTGTACACTCTACTAAGTTAAAATTGTGTGCTTCAATCTGCATGATTTTGTCAGCCAAGACAACAAATGTTTTGTATTTTTTTTTTTTTTTATTGACCAGTTATTAGAAAAATAAAGTAAAATGAAAAATAACAGCATGGTTCGATTAATATCAGGATAAAGATGATAGCCGTTTCACATCAAGATGTTTTTAATGCGGAATTTCCTATGCTAACCTAAACAAATTCTAAATCAGTTTAATATTAGGCTCCAAGAAAAAACGTTTATCACAAACATAAAGAATATGTTCAGACAGAACTTATATTAGTTTTGGACAGAGTTTGGATTAGAACACCTGTCTAGATTTCATTGCTATCTGGGCCTCAGTTAGACGGATTTACCTTTATGCCGCGTACACATGATCGGAATTATGGTCGGAAAATGGTCTGATGGTTTTCCCGATGGAATTCCGCTCAAGCTGTCCTACCAAATTCCGACCATCAAGAACGTGGTGACATACACCACATATGATGGGATTAGAAAAAGGAAGTTCAATAAACAGTAGCCAATAGATTCCATCTCGTAGTTGAATCTGAGCATTGATGTGAGTTTTTGCATGTCGGAATTGCATACACATGATCGGAATTTGCGATAGAAAGTTTTTCCATCAGAAAAATTGAGAACATGCTCTCAAATTTTTGCTGGCGGGAATTCGGCCAGCTAAATTCCAATGGAGCATACACATGGTTGCATTTTCTGATGAAAAGCTCTCATCGATCTTTTGCTAGCCGAAATTCTGATTGTGTGTACGCGGCATTAGACTCCTTTCACACTGGGGCATTTTGCAGGCATTTTAGATCTAAAAATAGCACCTGTAAAGCATCTGAAAATCACCTCTTAAGCCAGCCCAGTGTGAAAAAACCTGAGTGCTTTCACACTAGAGTGGTGCGCTTGCAGGACAGGAAAAAAAGTCCTGCAAGCAGCATCTTTAGGGCGGTGCAGGAGCAGTGTTTATACCGCTCCCTCCCACCCCTGCCCTTCGGAATGAATGGGCAGTGCTGTCAAAGCACCTGCAAAGCGATTCAGCAGCTCTGCAACACGGGCGCTATTAACCCTTTATTCGGCCATCGCTATAACAGCACCCCAGTGTGAAAGGGGTCTTACTTCCTGTCATGGTGACAATGGTTTCAACAGACATCAAGTAGGGGAATGTCTGCAACAGGAACATAGGCAGCATTTTTATCACAGTTTTTTCTCTGTGAGAGATTTTCTCTTACTTTCTTTCTGGTGAAACTATTGTTACAATAACAGAAGAATAGATTCATTCTCTCTAACAGAGACATGGATAACAGTAAAACGAAACAGGGGACACTGACTATACCTTACAACTAAAAAAGAAAAGAAAAATTTGCTGGACATTCACTTTACTATTTAGCCAGAAGATATTTAATTTTAAGTCTGTGTCACTTTTCAGTACTACAAAAACTTTCAAAAATCAGATGCACACATCAAAAGTTAAAGTACATTTAAATGATACTAGTTTGCTAAAGCACCATGCACAACTGTTATTTTTAAAGTAATATACATGTTTTTTTCTTTTTTCAGCCTATTTAGCATATCTTCTGGAGCCCCTTTGAAACTGTCCACCTGCATGCAATCCATCAATGGCTGCATTGCATATCTGAGGGTTACTTTCCAAAGTAACAACAGTGGACCACTGTGGTAATGTGAATTGAAAAGTCAGACAAAACAGAAGGAATGGCAGATATTATTTTAATGAAAGTTTCTAATTTAGAAATACATTATTAACATGTTAAAGCTAATATAAAGATTTTAGTAATTTTGTTTACATGCTTTAAATGAGCTTTGATATGTCTGTTGAGATTTACTGCAAACAAAAGAAAAAAGAACCAGCAATTATAAGCCCAATGTTTTTATTACTTCATTGATGAGAAGTAATAAGCTTCAGTGAAATTCACCCGCATTGGCTGGCTTTGTAGTTTAACTGTACACCAGGAGCTTTGAAGGTAAAATGGCTTAACAGCTAAAAATAATAAATGCACTTTTTTTTGCATGTGTGTTTATTTCTTTTTTTCTTAGGGACCTGCAGAGCCCCGCACCCGCATTCAGCAGATCATGGGTACAAATTCAGACTCCTGCAGACTCTTGGTGTGGCTTTTTGCCCATACCTCTCATAAGGACAGACATTGACTAAAATGCAGGAAGTGTCAATGACCTACAAGAGCGCTCATTAGTACCCTAGCAGTTCATTGAGAACTACAAGCCAACTGCCATGGTGGAAGAGGTGATTTGTAGTTCATTCATTCTCAGATTTATGTGAATGAATGATGCAGCTGTAGTCCCGCACAGCAAAAGTTTTTTTAAATTGTACCAGCGAGTGTGGGGAAAAGATCCCCTATTTGCTGTCTCAATATGCAATTGGGGATGAAGGAGGCTGCTGAATTAGTAACATGTTATATGTTACACCCTAAATACAAGTGTAACGTGCTACTAAAGATGAACATATACTTTAAAGGATGACTTCATGTCCTTTTCGATAATACTTGTACTGTTGAATACGTTTCTGCATTTACAAAGGAGAGTTGGTATATGGGTTCATTTTTGTTGTAGCAAACAATTAAAAACACATATACTGTACCAGTCTTAAGTTTAACCACTTGCTTACTTGGCACTTAAACCCCCCTCCTGTCCAGACCAATTTTCAGCTTTCAGTGCTGTCGCACTTTGAGTAACAATTGTACGGTCATACAACACTGTACCTAAATTAATTTTTTTTCCCCAAAAATAGAGCTTTCTTTTGGGGTATTTGATCACCTCTGTGGTTTTTATTTTTTGTTAAAAAAATGTAAAAAGACCGAAAATTAAAAAAAAAGGTTTTTTTTTATATTTTGTTATAAAATTTTAAAACAGGTAATTTTTCTCTTTCATTGATGTACGCTGAGGAGGCGTCACTGATGGGCACCGATAGATGGCAGTGATGGGCACTGATGGGTGGCAGTGATGGGCATTGATGAGTGGCAATAATGGGCACTGATCAGTTACACTGATAGGCATCACTGCTAGCTGGCACTGATTGGCACCACTGGTGGGCATTGATAGGTGGCACTCATGGACATTGATAGGTGGCACTGGCATTGTGGGCATGGGCAGGTGGCACTGGCAGGGGGTACTAGCGTGCACAGATGAGGCATAATTGCCTCTTCCTCTTCGGGACCAATGTCCCTTGCAGATGAGCCGTTGATCAGCTTTTTTTTCTCCTCGCACTGTTAGCATGAGGAGGAAAAAAACGATTTTCGAGCTTATGTTTACATCATGTGATCAGCTGTCATTGGGCCAATACTCGGTTCAATGATCACCTGAGTCTCAGTGACTCGGTGATCACAGCGCGCTCCACACACGTCCTGCAGGGCACGCGCAGGGAGTGTGCACAGGGGAGGCCATCATATGTCAGCCTCCCAGAAATTTAGGTCCATGCTGTGGCCGTCATTCGGCTATAGCATGGACGTCAAGTGGTTAAGGATAAATATACCATATATATTTTTTTTTTATAAAATTACTTTACCTGTGCATGCCCCTTTACAATAACAACCTCACCAAAATATTGATGTCCTCTGAATAATGGACACTTTACAGACACAATATATTGTTATCAGACAGATTTGGAAGTTTAATATATAATGTTTATATAATTACAATGAGGCATAGAAAACTTCTACAGCTTATTGTGTCAGTCAGAAATGAAATGAGCAGATGTTATTGTTGATCCTACTATGACCTCAAATGCCTGAGTGTTTTCTGGCAACTGCTTCTATTGTTCTCCAGACAGACCATACTTTTACATGTATAGTCAAATCTGTAATCCATCAGGTGACCAACACCTAATGTAGGCTAGACAACACAATATAAAAAAATAAAAAAAAATTGGTAAATATTTACTCTTGGATATGTTCAGAAGTTTAATTTACTTTTCTACTTTGGCTAGCAACCATTATTCCTGACAAGCAGTATTAATTAAAAACTGTCCCTGTCATATAGAAGCAAATATTGAGGCTTGCATAATACCCTGGATATGTCATCTATGTTTGTTTCAGAAACCATACCTTTGTACTTTGTAATAAGTTGGTCTGTTATACTTTTTGCCCTTTGTACATTAATGCCAAGATAACCTGCTAACACAATTTCAAATTGCTGGGTGACAAGATTGAGGATGGATTTATATTGTGGGCATTTTTTTAATTAAAGGACCTGTCAAAAACCCTATGTGTTTGTTATTTACCTTTCACTTTTCTTTGTGTGAATGAGTAGAGGTACTATGTACCCCTTATGCCGCGTACACACAATCAAACAAGCGGGTGGAAAAGTCCGGCAAACTCAAGTCCGCCGGACAATCCCCCCGTGTGTAGCCTCCGGCATACTTTTTTGACCCGAAAGTACGGCGGACTTAGAAAGTAGTTTTGCACTCCAATCTTCCCGCCGGACTCGCATTTCGGCGGACAATCCGGCAGTGTGTGTGCCAGTCCGCCGTACTTTTGAAATGAGCGGACTTTTCCCGCCCGGAGAAAAGTCCGCTCATTTAGAGCGGGTCTCCAGGTAGGCGGGGCCCGCGAAGGAGACGTCGCTGGCCCCGCCACCTGGTATGGACTTAAAGGGGAACCCCAACGCCGAAAAAAAATCGGCGTGGGGGTCCCCCCAAGTCCACATCAGACCCTTGTCCGAGCACGCTACCTGGCCGGCCAGGAAAGGGGGGACGAGCGAGCGCCCCCTCCTCCTGAGCGGCGACAGAAGACCGGGCCACCGCCTGTAAAAGAGCTAGAAGAAGGCGCGGTGGCCCGGCAGAAGAACCGAAGAGGGGGCACAAGACCCCCGAAGTCGGAAGAAGAGGGCGGCGGCGAGGAAGAAAGCCGTACTCCTCCACTAGTAAAAGAGCTACAAGAAGATAGCGGAGGAGTCCGGCGAGAAGACCCCCAAAGACGGAAGACCCCTGGAGCTGTGCAATAAACAATTTTATCTTGTGTGTTGTGTTTTTTTGGTACTTTATTTTACAGGTGAATGGATAGGGGTACATTGTACCCCATACTCATTCACATAGGGTGGGGGGCCGGTATCCGGGGGCCCCTCTTATTAAAGGGGGCTCCCGGATTCCGATAAGCCCCTCGCCCGCAGACCCCCACAACCAACGGCCAGGGTTGTCGGGAAGAGGCCCTTGTCCACATCAACATGGGGACAAGGTGCTTTGGGGTGGGGGGCCGCGCGGCCCCCCCTTCCCCAAGGCACCCCCCATGTTGACGGCACACAGCCTGGTACGGCTCAGGAGGGGGGGCGCTCGCTCGTCCCCCCTTTTCCTGGCTGGCCGGGTAGCGTGCTTGGACAAGGGTCTGATGTGGACTTGGGGGGACCCCCACACCGATTTTTTTCGGCGTTGGGGTTCCCCTTTAAGTCCATACCCGGTGGCGGGGCCAGCGACGTCACCTTCGCGGGCCCCGCCTACCTGAAGACGCGCTCAAAATTTTATTTCCTCCGCGTGTGTGGGCGAGTCCGTTCATTTCAAAAGTACGGCGGACTTAGTACGCCGTATTAGTCCGCTGAAAAAGTGCCATGTGTGGGCAAGTAGCCCGTTCGGAAAGTCCGACGGACAGTCTGACGGGAAGTCCGCCAGACTAAGTCCGTCGGACAGACGGCTACGTGTGTACGCGGCTTTACTCATTCACATGTAGGATAATATCTGGAGGTTCTCTTATTATTAAAGGAGGCATACAGATACCAATAGCCCCTCCCTTACAACCACTGGGCCAGTTTTGTGGGGAAGAGGGGTCCTCATCCTCATTAACATGGGGTCAAGGTGCTATGCAGCGCCTAGAGGCGAGTCTGTTCGCATTGTGCACTATACAAGTATTTCATTCATTCATTCATTCATGCAAGGGGTTCCCACCACTAAACAAGCAAAGTTCAGTCCAAACCTAAGCTTGGACTGAAACAGCAGCTCACCCCTATTGACCAGTGATGGAGCCTCATAGGTAGATATGAGGAACGCTTACTCCAGTGTCGAAGCTGTACATGAGTAGCTGGAATAAGTTGGTATTTTCGTTTCCCTCAGCAGCTGAATAGTGACAGAGAAGGAAATGAAAAGTGAGTGTGTGCATTAAAGAGACCCCTTTTTTCTTGGTGCCAGCAAGCCACTCATCACATGAACAAATGCTATTTGAATGCTACATTTTTTCCTAAATCATGTATGAAAAGTATCATTTATCCAATTTTGGAGAGGTTTTTCCTTCAGTGGTTTTGAAAAAAAACCTTGACTGCAATTAGCTCTGTGTTAAATCAGGGATAGCTGTAATTATCACCAATTCACAGAACTAGTATACTCTTTTAGACAAAATCAAGACTTACAGTATCTGACAACGTTTTCCATGGAGACAAAATAATTCAAAGAATAATAATAAGTCAAGGTATCTTGCCACATAAAATTGATGTGGTGCCATTTACTGTCTGGTATTCCTTGAGGACCTGAACCAGTACATTTTAACATTCTCTAGTGCAAGTCTGGCATTACTGTAATTCCAGTCTGCCACCTGATAGTAGGAAGTAGCCCAGTAACTAGTGAAACCAGGCACTTTTCAAAGGTTGTAATTATATAGATGGAAATATTAAGATGCTTCACCTGAGTAACTGTGACATGGAAATTACCTTTTACTTGTTTTAACCAACTTACACCAGAGTGCAGTGGACACAGAACAACTCTGATTTTCAGATCAGATCAATCAGATTCAAGATCAAAAAGGCTTTTTTTCCCTGTTATTATGCCATTATTAGCGTCTACATACACTTTAACACTATCATATACCTTTACATACACTTTAATACTATCATATACCTTTACATATACTTTCACACTATCATATACCTTTAACATTTTCAGTGGTAATAACAGTAAATATATAAATAAATACATATATAACAGTGCAGAGTTAACCAGAGTAGTGTTTAAGCTATCCTTCTCCTCTGACTAAATTTTTATTATTTTTATGTTCTCTATTTCTGGGTAACTTTGATGCCTAAAATAACTATACATTACAAACCTTCCTTTTGGTGTATTAAACAAATATATGTATTATTTCTTCTATTTAGGCAAAGGCTATTTAAAAAGGAACAGAAATGATTTCTTTTCGTCGGTGCTGAATTGTATACAAAATGAAAATCACTACAACAGTTGTAAAATCATAATATAATTACTTTGGATACAATATTAAAGTTTTAAATTAAATTAGCCCGGCTCCATTTATACATATTATATTTCATGACTCATTTCCTTGAGGCTTTATTCAACAATTATTTTAAAAAGAGCATATACATATAAAATGGTAGGCTAAGTAATTTCTAACAAAAATGTAAAAAAAAAAAAAAAAGAGAAAGAAACTAATTGAAAGACATCAATGTTCAATGGCTCCGATTTACTGACTGCCAAAGTTATTCATAGGAAAGACGACTCACAAATCCAAGCATGTGTTCTTAATGGGAAATAACAAACATAATTTACTCCTTGGCTTCCCCAACCTGTCCCGGCTCAATAAATCATACTACAAGTCTGCTATGTAAGATTGGAGTCCTTCTTTTAAATGCAGCCTCTACAAAGTGATTCCAGCCCTGATTTTCCTTTAATTTCAGTTTGCCATCCTGCTTCTGTAAATGGCCAAATTAGCCTTCTCAGAATATCCCAGTTGTTTTAGGATTTAACTTTTAGATTTATTTTTCAGCCCCACAGATCCAAAGCAGTTCACTGTGAATTCTGTAATTAAATCAAAACAAAGTTATATTGTAATTATACAAAAAATAATATGTTGTGCTTCCTGATTCATTCCTTTAAAAATACTGGGATCCCATCAATAACAATTTTGTATGTGTAGGAAAGCAATAAGCTGTGACAAATTAGAGGATTAACATCTGGAAATAACACATGTCTGTATCTGATAAAAAGAATGATATAAGCATCACTTTAAGATGGGAAATAATTGCTATTCAAATTTTGTATAAATAATAATAACAGACATTAAAATGTCTCAATAGAAAAGGTCCCTCACTTTTTATATCCTTGTCACACCATTGCTTATATCAGCATGTAAGGCAATAACATCATTGCAGGTTCAAGTGACTGCTGACTGTCATTATGTTTCACTTCACCATTCATGACATGTTATATATTAAACAAGGTCTTTAGGACAGTTTCCAAGATAGTAAAAGATAGCTAACTATTGCTTAACCAAATACATGTTGAGTCAATCATTCACACACAGTATTTCTAAATGATGTTAGTGGTGCCTCCACAAAAGCTTGTGCTAAAATTTAATTCTCAAGACCTAATACCAAACTCTGGAAAAGTATTTAACAGAAAATACATATATATATATATATATATATATATATATATATATATATATATATATATATATATACTATAGTAATCCTGTAGTCTATTTTAAAAGGGTTAAAGAGAAAGGAACTGGGCTACAAAAAAAGGAAATATAAACAATAAAGTGAACAAACATGTGCCAATCAAATATACACATATAATGGTAATGCTTGAAATTGACCTGCAAAGAAAACAATGTAAGTGTATATGATCCAGTGAACACACATATATAGAAAAATATTTAAAAAATATTGAGTGAAAAATAATCCAATATGACAAGTGATTAAATGGTGAGCAAATGTTCAGCAACGATAAACTTTTGAGGAAAAATTAACATAAAAATCCCTGCAGCATCGTTGAATAAGTCTTTGCATAAAGGGTTATTTTCAAACTGAGAATCTGAGTATATAGACACTCTGTGAACAATCTTCTGTATTATGAAGCACTGTGAATCCACCACCATATGAACAGGAGGCTTACAAGCTGGACAAGCTGTGGAAGCTTGTGACCTATACCCGGCCAGGGCCTTTGGGTCCTCCTCACACCACCGATGGTAGCTGAATGAGCTGTAAAAGCTTGTGGCCTGTACCTGGACCGGGCCTTCAGGTCCTCCCAATGCCTCCGATAACCACTTTAGCCAGGCACTCCTATAGGCTCTATGGAAGTCAGGATTCCAACGGGTGGCCACAAATATAGTGTCAATGGGTAAGTATTGAGCTTGTTTCCCTCCAGGTTTAACAGCAGTTCCTCCTCTTTAGATCTTAGTAACAGTCTTAGATGGTTATTTACTAAAGGCAAATCCACACCGCCATACTGCAGGGGGAAAAACCACAGTGCATAGGCTGGCTGCCATCACATAAGTTCATTTTGACTGTGGCACCTGTTCCTGACACAGGTAAAGCTGTCCCTTATCTACTGCCCTTTTTTTAATGTTCATAGTTTTCAAAGGATAAGATGCACACGGTATCTGAAATAATAATAGAAATGGCATAAACACAGCCTTTGATAGTGCTGAGAACACTGGTCCAGACCTAACCATTTTATCTGCCACAGTATTTTGTAATTTTTTTAAGTTATTTATTTGTAACAATACTTAAAGTTTAGCATGTGTTTATCATTTTCAATTGTTATTATTGAAAAATATGTGTTATATTTTCCTATGCAAGGTCATACCTTCCCAGCTCAACAGGGACAGGGGCAGGGATAGTAAGGCTTGAAATAAAATACTTTGAAGCAGTAACTTTCATTAACTAATCAGTGTCCAAACTGGACATGGCTGGAAGTGACTCTGCACTTTAGGCATAAGCCTGCGCTGTTGTGGGTTTGATGTTTGAGAAGAGCTTTACTGCAGATTGGGAAATTTGTGACTGCAAGGACTGGTTTTGAAAATTGCAGTGAAAATTTAGTGAGGTGCTAGAACAGTGGCAGCCCATCCATAGGGGGCACCTGGGAACTGCCCCCCCCCCCCCCAGGCAGTCACAAAAAAAAATTGAAAGAAATTTTTTTTTTTTTCAAATGGCCGTTTAAAAAGAAAATTTGAAAAAAGTGCTTAAGTGCACTGTGTCTTTAAGTGCACTATGGGAAGCGGCACATCAATGCAATCACAAGATTGCAGACGAGGTGCTTCATTTGTGGGGTTTTAACCCGCCTTGTGGCGCAATGAAAAGCGCCGATCGGCATCCGCCCGGTTCCCATAGTATGTATTACTATGGCCGTGTGCTTTGAGTGACAGACTAGTTAGTATGTCCCTTCCGGTTTTTCCTGTGTCAGACCAGTGCGTCTGAGCTGAGGAGCGGACTTCTCCTATTGCCGCTGTCTTAAACTTCAGAGAGAAAACAAGCATCTAGTTGGAAATCCACAGGAGGGGGGCAGAACTCAATAATTCCACTGATACTGACACTGCCAAACTGAGACACAGCAACACCAGTGGAGATAATAGAAGCATTGACGATCACACAAGGCTGGTCTCCTTATTTCTACAGGATGGATGAATGGAAGGCTGTGTGTTTAACAAGTGCCGATCATCAATGCTTCTATTATCTCCACTGGTTTTGCTGTGTCTTGGTTTGGCAGAGTAAGTGGAGGTACTTGTTAAACACACAGACCAAGGGAAGCCTCCCCATCCATTCATCCTGTAGAAATAAGGAGACCAGCCTTGTGTGACTGAATACACACCAAAATAAGACATCCTTCCCAGCCAGTGTATGGAAGGAAGGAGCCAGAGGAGGTGTCAGGAGAGTTGCCTGTCACTAGGCATGGATTTTCACTCTTTAACTGTTTTTTCCAGGACTTTATTATTTATGTACTAGGTCTAATCATTAATTCACTTACCCTGTTTCCCCTAAAATAAGACCTAGCATGAGTGTCGGTGATGGCTGCAATATAAGCCCTACCCCCCAAATAAACCCCATCCTCTTTCCCCAAAAATAAGCCCTACCCTGAGAATAAGACATAGAAGAACTTTAACTAGGGCTTATTTGGGGGGTCGGGCTTATATTGCAGCCATCGTCGACAATCACGCTAGGTCTTATTTTAGGGGAAACAGGGTAACTATTGGATTATGTCATTTTATTGCATGTTTTGATTTATTTATCTCACTAGATTCATTGGCATTCTGAGATATTTTTTATGTAGAGTTTTTTACAGCGCAGCTAATAGGTTTTGGAATTGTTTTGGTGTGGGTATCTCACATTTTTTGGTTGCAGCAGTTAATTATTATTTGTTAAAATATTTTCGAGGACAGTGCAGTATTACCCTTTTCTTATTACTAGCCATGGATTGCAGCCTGCTCAGGACAGAGCCTCTTTAACAGACATGTAAGTCCTCATCACTGATCTGTGTGTGTCCATCCCACCCAATATATGTCCCTCCATCCCACCCAGTGTCTATCTCTCCCTCCCACTCAGTGTCCATCCCTCCATCCATCCATCCCACTCAGTGTCTATCCATCTATCCATCCTACTCAGTGTCTATCCATCCATCCCAATCAGTGTCGATCTATCATCCATCCATCCATCTCACTCAGTGTCTATCCATCCATCCATCCTTCCCACTCAGTGTCTATCCATCCATCCATCTCATGCAGTGTCTATCTATCCATCCATTCCACTCAGTGTCTATCTATCCATCCATCCCACTCAGTGTCTATCTATCCCTCCATCCATCCCACTCAGTGTCTATCCATCCATCCATCCCACTCAGTGTCTATCCATTCATATATCCATCACACTCAGTGTCTCAGGGCGGCACAGTGGTGTAGTGGTTAGCACTCTCACCTAGCAGTAAGAAGGGTCGCTGGTTCAAATCCCAACCATGACACTACCTGCCTGGAGTTTGCATGTTCTCCCTGTGCCTGCGTGGGTTTCCGCCGGGTACTCCGGTTTTCTCCCACAAACCAAAGACATGCAGGTAGGTTAATTGGCTTCTGTCCCAAATTGGCCCTAGTATGAATGGGGACCGTGGATTGTGGGCTCCTTGAGGGTAGGGACCAATGTGAGTGTGTAATGTACAGGGATAGGGACAATTGTAGACACTCAGGTTGAACTGGATGGACTGGTGTCTTTATTCAACCTTACTAACTATGAAACTATGAAACTATGAAACTATCTATCCATCCTTCCATCCCCCTCAGTGTCTATCCATCTATCCCACCCAGTGTCTATCTCTCCCTCCCACACAGTGTCCATCCATCCATCCATCCCACCCAGTGTCTATCTCTCCCTCCCACACAGTGTCCATCCATCCATCCATCCCACCCAGTGTCTATCTATCCATCCATCCAACCATCCCACCCAGTGTCTATCTATCCATCCATCCATCCCCCCCAGCCAGTGTCTATGTATCCATCCATCCATCCCTCCTACCCAGTGTCTATCTATCCATCCATCCCTCCTACTCAGTGTCTATCTATCCATCAATCCCTCCTACTCAGTGTCTATCTATCCATCAATCCCTCCCACCCAGTGTCTATCTATCTATCTATCTACAGTATATGTCCATGTATCTGTCTGTCTATCTATTTATCGAACTATCTGTAGGCCCTATTGCGGGCAAGTGACTAGCGGGGGGGGGGGGTTGTTTAGGGCTTTGTTTGCGCCCCCATCAAAAAAATTGAGCAACAGCCACCACTGTGCTAGAATGATAAAGACATTTCTGGAACAGACAGCCAGTAGTTTAATCAAAACAAAGCTAAAAGTTATATTTGAAACTAATAAAAATATTAAAATGATAGAGATACAATAAAATAAATTACAAATTTCATATACAGTATAAAATAAAAGTGTATTATCCAAATATATTGTACAGACTCGCTCCACAGTATGTAAGCCTTTTGACAAAGTGCAGTTTCAAAGGGAGAAACCAGGCAGGTATTTCATTAAGCAATCAAAAGGAAAGTGTATTATTTCAGTGACAAAAAAACAGACATATGGCATGGATTCAATGCATACTACATATGCAGCTTTAGTAGGGAGATATCAGCATATTTTACATTCACAGCATCATGTCCACAGGATACTTTTCTAATATGTATGTTCAGCTGCGTAATTACCAAGAGAATGTGTATTGTACAGCATAATTGGCTGATGAAGGGAATATCACACGGTATATCAAGCTTGCATACAGTGATAATTGAGTTTTTGGTGTGTTTTTAGCATTTTCTAGGCTCAAAAGTAATAAATAAAATGTTTCCCTTTAAAAACGTTAGATGAAAATGCACCTAAACGTGGGTAGCTGCTTTTAGCCGCATTTAGCCGCATTTAACCACATTTGGCATTTGAAATGCCTCTAAACCCAGCTTCTGAATGCATTTTTTTGGGTTCCAAAAAAAGCCTCTAAACGCAACTGCCTAGAAACTACTATAAACGAACCTACATACGTGTATTGATAACATAACATAGAGAGCTCAGGAGCAATTGGAAAAAATGCCCAACTGCTCCTAAATGTCCATTTACCAGCAGCAGTGTACATGAGGCCTAACTTTGAAACCTACTATTAAACCTAAAATATATTACTGTATTGAGTTAAAAAATAAATATTTGTAAATTGTGCCTTTTTTGAAGGAATGCAAATCTATAAATAGGTAACTTACATTAAAAATGTAGAGGCTGGCTTCACACGCATGCATTGTGATCATGCCCTATATGGAGTACTTTATGTGTGCTACGTTGCTGTTCATTGGGATGCATGCATTTTTAACACAGCGCACAGCAACATGTTGCAACGTGCTGCCATACATTGAGTTGAGTGAATATAATTTTTAAAAAGTAAAAAAAAAACAAGCACAGCCATGTGATGAAAACAACACACTGCAATGCACATGCACATTACACATAGTGCACATGTATTATGCATTAAAATGTGATGTGAATATGCAATTATTGCGTTGTACGTAAGCACAAATATAAAAACCCAAACACACCATAATTAACTTTAGAACAGTTTGGAACAATGTCCAGTGTGTCTGTGTCTGCACCCTCACTGCAACAATAATGATAATAGCAATTAGGAGCCACTAATTATTCCACAAAATGTTGCTGTGACTGAGTACATTCCCACAGCAAGTCTAAGGGAATATCGTAGAGGATGTATGGTTTAATGAGTCGGCCAACTGCATGCAAATCTGTTCTGCCATAACCCTTACATTCAAGGCAGTGAAAGGGTTACACATTTTGAAATAAGGACACAAAACTGCCAGTTTGTTTAACCACATGCCGACCATGATATAGCTGAAAGACAGCCACAGCGCGGTTGTCCAGTTCTGGGAGGACGTCAATAGACGCATTGGGTGCGCTCTGTGATTTCTGTCTCCTTCAGACACAGCTGATCATAGATCAAGGTAAACAGCTAATCACAGCTGCCCTTTACCATGAGACCAGCTCTGTCCAATCACAGCTGATCCCATGTGAACAAATGCCGGTTATCTGCATTTCCTTTCCTCAGCTCTGTCACTGTGTGAAAGCCAGCAATCCTGTGACAGCACACATTTACACTGATAATCATAGCACTGATCATTAAGGATGAGCTCCGGCATGTTCACATGGTCCACGTGCAGTGCCTGCCAGGAAGTCAGCGCAGATCTGTGCTAATCACAGGCAGTGAGACATTGCCCCGATGTGCAGCTGCAGAAATCGGGCAATGTCTCACTGCCTGTGATTAGCGCAGCGCTACGCCGACTTCCTGGCGGGCTCTTCATGTGGAGAATGCGAACACGCCGGAGCTCATCTCTACTGATCATCAGTGCCCCATCACTGTCAAGCAGTACCCATCAATGCAGCATACGGGATGTATGGGCACACAGATACACTGACAAGTCTGCAGGAAACCTGCAGCGATCTCCTGATGGTGTAATGCTTTACAGGCTCCAAAAAAATGTAAAAACTTACATTTTCTACCTTCGAAAAAATGTGCATTTACAATTTTTTTTAAAGGGAACTTATCCTTTTAAGTGGAACTAAACCCTCCTATAGTTTTCAGCCAAGGAAGATGCCATCTTGGCCTTTGTTTCAGCTGCAGCTGCCATGATGCTGCACATGTGATTGATTATAACACCATTTGATGGTCTAACAGTTTAGTTGAGAGCACAACTAATGTGACAGTTACATTCTCAAAATGTACAGTAAGTGTTTTTGAAACGGTTAAATTGATGGGTTTATTTCTGCTTAAAAGGATCACCTTTTGTAAAATGTTACATTTTATACCCAAATCCAGGGTGTAACATGTAACATGTTGCAGATGCACCAGCCTTCACACAACCCCCAAGTCCCCATTTTCACAGCAAGCCAGGTATCTTTCCACAGACTGTTTGCAATAGCCCTGCTTTGCATCCAAGATTTGCTGATCTCAGGTGCAATGCTTTGCAGGCTCATATTAAAAAAATAATAATAATACTTGCAGTATGCGGTGACTCATTCTGCTCTGATTGTACTGTGGTAAAGGCTGCACCTCTGACTATTTTATCATTATTCCCTTTTTGTAAGATTTCTTGTCTTGCTGAAGTACACAATAAAAATGTAACTTTAAAAAAAAATAAAGGCACATTTTTTTACCAACAAAAAAAGTGCATTTATTTCTTTATTTTTTTCAGGTGAACGTATCCTTTAAATTAACTCTGGCTGACACACTGTATGTACACTGTATTACGAAAAGTATTGGGACACCGGCCTTTACACGCACATGAACTTTAATGACAGCCCATTCTTAGTCTTTAGGGTTCAATATTGAGTTGGCCCACCCATTTGCAGCTATCACTGCTTCAACTCTTCTTTGAAGGCAGTCCAAAAGGCTTAGGAGTGGGTCTATGGAATGTTTGACAATTATTTTAGACGCTCATTTATGAGGTCAGGCACTGATGTTGGACAAGAAGGCCTAGCTCGCAGTCTCCGCTCTAATTTATCCCAAAGGTGTTGTATCAGTTTGAAGTCCGGACTGTGCAGGTCAGTCAAGTTCCTCCACCCTAAACTCACTCATTCGTGTCTTTATGGACCTTGTTTGTGAACTGGTGTGCAGTCATGTGTGGAACAGGAAAGAGCCATCCCCAAATTGTTCCCACAAAGTTGGGAGCATGAAATTGTCCAAAATATCTTGGTATGCTGACCCCTAAAGTAGTCCCTTCACTGGAACCAAGACCAACCCTTGAAAAACAACCTCTCACCATAATTCTCCCTACACCAAGTGATTTGGACCAGTGCACAAAGCAAGGTCCATAAAGACATGGATGAGCGAGTTTGGGGGGGGGGGGGACTTGACTGTCCTGACCTCAACCTGATAGAACACCTTTGGGATGAATTAGAGCGGTGATTGAGTCAGGCCCTCTGACTCACATAGATGCCTGACCTCACAAATGCACTTCTGGAATAATGGTCAAACATTCCCATAGACACACTCCTAAACCTTGTGGACAGCCTTCCCAGAAGAGTTGAAGTTGTTATAGCTGCAAAGGGTGGGCCAACACAATGTTTAACCCTACGAACTAAGACCAGTGTGCCTAAAGGGAGGTGTCCCAATACTTTTGGTAACATAGTGTATGTACAAACTTTGTATGTATTGCCTTTGATTAATGGGTAGTCAAAACAGCAGCCGCAGACTATAATGCAGGGGTAGGGAACCTCGGCTCTCCAGCTGTTTTGAAACTACAAATCCCATCATGCCTCTGCCTCTAGGAGTCATGCCTGTGATAGTTAAGTTCTTGCAATGTCTCATGGGACTTGTAGTTTGAAAACACCTGGAGAGCCAAGGTTTCCTACCCCTGCAATGCATCAGTTACACCAGCCAACTGCAGCTTACCTGATAGATAACACACACAGAAGCATAAAAATAAGTAAATTATATATGTAAAATGAGCAATCATCAATAAAAATTGTAAATATGAACTACTCTCCATGTCTGTGATAATACTCTGCAATCATTGCAATGAAATATTAACATATGTATATACAGTAGATTATGTATTTGTGCTGGCATACATTCATTATCAGTTGTAAGCCAGCCAGATATGTGCATTTCCTGCGCTGCTAAAGGGTTAAAGAGTCCAAAGCTTGGGTTCTGCATTGTATGTTAATGCTTTCTGAATAACAATACAAGCTGCCCATACAGTTTTGTATATAAACCTGCTTCAAAGAAACAACAAGAAAGGTAATACATATTTTAATTATTTGTAGGTATGCAAGGTGAACAGGAGACATATAAAAAAGTTTCTAAAATTTGGGTGCAAAGATGTAAATACACTTAAAATAGACGTTGCAGTACAATGCAAGGGCTGCCTATATTGTATAGTCCCCCTTTATCTGTATTAGTATGTACAAGATATAAAATAAAGAAAGGTTACATTTTTAAATACCTTATCCCCTGTCTTCTGTATCGCTGGGCAAAACTACATCACTGTTTCAGGAAGATTCCTGGGAATGCAGAACAGGAAAATCTCATTAGAAGACACAGGGCCACTTAGAGCCTTATGTATCAATGTGTTTTTAATAGCAAATTGAGTTTTCTCCCCAAGTTTACAAATCATATTCAAGGCAGGTCTAATGCTGATTGGTGAAGGGAAATAATGGCAGTGCTTAGCATGAGCATTTTGTTCCAAAATGCTTATGGCTACACTAAGTAATTATAATGAGTGCTTTGCTTGTTGAAATTACTTGTTACTAGGGTATTGAAAGCACTTGTTACCAGGGATCAGCTTTGGTTTAGGGTCAGTCATGAGTTCAACCCAAACCCAAACAATTCAAGTTTCAAGAAGATGGCAAACTTGCGTGAACGTTAGTACCCATAGCAACCAATGACCAACAGTGCACTTTCTGGCCTCTGAACTGTGATTAGGTGGCTTAGAATGGACAATCATGGTAGATTTCCAGCCAGCCCCCTCTGTATAAAAGTCAAGGTTCCCAGCAGCCTTTTTTCAGTGTGTGTTGGAGCAGACATGAGGTAGAAAGGTAAAATGACAGACTACAGCAGTAAAAGCTAGGTGCTAGCGCTAATGCTGGTATTGATTAGTGAAAACATTTATCTATATTTGCAAGGCATCACAGACTCATTAACAGTGTAGTGTACATTGGGAAAGTAGACAGCACAGGGACAGATTTTAGAGTGTTCCCAATGACAGGTAGATGCTGTGGTCTTTCCTGAAAATTCTATATTTACACAGTCATAGACACATTAACAATTAGTTGCATAGTTGCATAACCACTTGCCAACTGCGTTATAGCGGAATGACAGCTACAGCATGGCCAGCCAGTTCTGGAAGGCCATTATATAACATCCTCCCACTTCCTTGAACACAGCCGCTGGGGCGGACGGCCAGCGTGGTGTGTGAACACAGTGTCCTCCAGACACTGCTGATCACAGAGTGAGGTAAAGAGCCACTGATTGGCTCTTTACCACCTGGTCCAATCACAGCTGATCTTGATGTAAACAGAAACCAGTTATTGCCCTTCCTTTTCTCACACTGACAGCATGAGGAAGAGAGAAGAGAGCTGATAACCAGCTTCTGTAAAAGGGACATGTAAACTGATAATCAGGCTACCGATCAGTGTAGTCCCAATAGTGCCCACCAGTGCTGCCAATCAGTGTCCACCAATGCTACCAATCAGTGCCCAACAGCGAGCAGAATCGAACGCATACGAAAGTCACGCCCACAAATGTAAATAGTGATCAAACCACACGTGAGGTATTTGTGCGATCGTTAAAGCAAGAGCAATAATTCTAGTACTAGACCTCCTCTGTAAAATGGTAACCGTTAAAAAAATTTTGTGTCCCCAATTGAGATTTTTAAGTACCGTAGTTTGTCGCCATTCCACGAGTGTGCACAATTTGAAAGCATGACATGTTAGGTATCTATTTACTCGGTGTAACATCATCTTTCACATTATTCAAAAAAATTGGGCTAGTTTTACTGTTTTTTTTTTATTCATGAAAATGTATTTTTTCTCAAACAATTGCATTTGAAAGACCGCTGCGCAAATGCAGTATGACATAAAATATTGCAATGACCTCCATTTTATTCTCTGAGGTCTATATCATGTTTGGAGGTTCTAACTAATTTTCTTCCAAAAAATACTGATTTTAACTTGTAAACAATAAGTGTCAGAAAAAGGCCTGGTCCTTAAAGTTGTTATAAAGGCAGAAGGTTTTTTTATCGTAATGCATTCTATTCTGTGTGCAGCAGCCCCCCTCAGCCCCTCTAATATTTACCTGAGGTTCCTCTCTGTCCAGCAATGTCTACGAATGTTTCAGCCATCCGAGATGCTCCCTCCTGACTTCCTGAGACACAGCAGTGGTGCCATTGGCTGCCGCTGCTGTCAATCAAAGTCAGCTAGCCAATCAGGGGAGAGAGGGGGCAGGGGCAGGGTTGGGGCTCCGTGTATGACTGGGGGCACTGAACAGGAGGGAGGGGCCAGGAACTCAGAAGAGGGACCTGAGAAGAGGAGGATCCGGCTGTTCAATGAAAATCTACTGCAACAGAGCAGGTACTGTAAGTATAACATATTTGTTATTTTTCTAGGGAAAAAAACAAGACTTTACAATCACTTTAGGTGGTTAATCTACAGGTTTCATGATTGTGCAGCTTATATTTGATGGACATTTATTATATGGAAGCACTGCTTTTTATATTGAAAGTGATTAAATAGTCATTTGAATATGTTGGTGCATTTTATTTATTTATTTATTTTTATTAAAAGCTGTCTGGTGTCTGTTCTGTTCATAAAGCTGGCTGGGTAAAATAGATAAATATCGTTTATATATTTTCTAAAATATTTTATTGTTTTTTCAGTGAAATAAGTACACTCAAATGTTGAAAAAGCAGCCTAGTCAGAGTTTTTAAATACCATGTGCATACTCACTATAATATTTTGTTGTTTTTTTTCCAGTGAAGGATATATATATTCTTATGTTGATCTCTTCATGTAAAAATGGTTGCTGTGCATCAATTTGACAATGCAGCCTAATCAAAGAGTTTAAATACTATGCACATAGGGCACTATAATATTCTGTTGTTTTTCTGAGTCCTGTCCAAAATCATGTCATATGTAAACATATTTTGGGAGTTTTTGCATTGAAATAAATACACTATAATGCAAATTTTTGGGAAAGCTGGTTGGTTTAGGTCCTGTTGACAAAGCAGAATAGTGAAAGTATTTAAAGACTGTGCACATGCTCACACAATATTTTTTTTTTGTAAAATAAATAAGCTATAATGCAGATTTTTTTTTTTTATTAAAAGCTGAATGGTTTTGGTCCCATGTCATAGATGGGAGTCCGATCCCACTAGGGGGCAGACTAGCTAACCAGGATTTGGTTATAGCAGCTGGGGCTGGATGGTGATGCAGGCCATGAAGGAGAAACAGGGGTACCAATAGAGTCTTGGAGAAGCAGGACACCTGGAAATAATAGGGCTCTGTGAGTCATGTGTTTGATGAAGGGGAGGGCCCTTAGAAGGACCAAGGCACCGGTTTAAGGAGCTGCCTAGTCTTCAGAAGAACAACCTGGAAGGGGTAATTGGTTTTGCTTTTGATGGCTCCCAGGTTGCAGCCCTCTGACATACCTAAGTATGTAGCTAAAGGAGATTGAGTACATATATACAGAAACGAGTCTCTTTGAGCACAAGGATCCCAGGAACAAGTCAGAAGAGTCAGTCTATAGCTAACAGGATTACTGAAGGCAAAAAAATACAGAGATCAGAGTATTAACAATGAAGTTGGATGCAGGCTGGGGTGCACAGGGTCAATGGGGCAGGACACAGGCTGGACATGCGATCACACTGGAACAGGAGACAGGCTTAAGTGCATGGGGTCACTGGAGGAGGACACAGAATGAGGCTGAAGTGCATGGGGGCCCACATGAACAAGATACAGGCTGGAAAGACTCTGGAAACACAGGTACACAAAATACAGGCTGAGGAGTGCAGTAATCATAGAAGCAGGATACACTGAGAGGATGTCGGGGAATCCCTGCTTGTGCTCACAGAATCCCTTTTATGACTAATAGAATTCCTGCCAGGATTTTCATTTCCAGTATTTCCAAAGACACTTGCCGTATCTTTGCCAGTATTTCCAGTGGTGCTGGCAGGATCCTTCTAGTGTTCCATAAAATGACCCAGAGGGGTATTTACACATCAGCCATGAAGGGGCATGGTGTTGTGTCTTCTTGTCTGCTTTGTACAAAAGAGCTATCATATACTTCTAATGGCTTGTTTTGTTGCTGATCTGTATTGACTTAACTATTGTCTTTCCCATGAACTCTGCTTGAACTTGGCCAATCTCTTGCCTGCTGCTTGCCCATAACTTTACCAGAAGCTTCCCTCTCCCTTTCCTGCATCCTGCATCCTGCCCATGACCCCTGTCTGGTTCTGACTACTCTTTTGCCTAATGTTTAGTGTACTATCTCTACACACGTAGCCTTCCTGTCCTGGGTCACCCCTGGTTGCGGTACCTGTAAACAGTGAAAACCATCACCACCATCAGGAGCTCTAGTCAAAACCGATTTGTGTTTAGACTTTGTGCCTTAAGTGCCTTAAGTGACCCTGCTTCACCTGCCAGCGGGTGCCATAACAGTAAGGCACAACCAAGATACAGGCTACTAGAAACAGCTCACAGCACAATGAACTCTGTAAGCAGATCTTCAAACTCTTGAAATGTGCAAGAAGTTCAGGGGAGCTACTTTCAGCTTGGGAGAAGTATCTCATTTCTGGCCAGCAAACAGTCTCTGCAGTCAATGCCACAGCACATCCAGCCTCAACTGCACTGCCAACATTAGAACCCAAGGTGCCATTTCCGGATTACTTCTTTGGTAATTGGTTCAAGGGTTTCCATAGTACTTGCCACCTGTATTTTCTTTGTGCCCAATGACCTTTTCTGATGAGCAGACCAACTTGGACCTCTCTTCTGCAAGAGAAGCCCAAAGCCTGGGTCTTTCAGCTTATGCTGCAGGGATCCAAGGCCCTGAACAGTGTCTCCTCTCTGCCGGCCCCCTCTTTAGGAGGACCCATGCTACACTGCTATTGTCACTCTATGTGCTCTCCTTCAGGATCAAAGGACTGTGGAAAAATATGTATCAGATTTCTATGATGGAGTGTGGACCCTCAGTGGAATGATGCCGCTGTTAAGCATTAGATTCATCTTGGCCTGAACAAAGGAAAAACAATTTAGCCCAAATCAGTATCCCTGATGTGTTAGGCAAACTAATCAGACTTGCCACCTAGACTGCTGCCTAGAAGAATGTAAGTTGGAGAATATGGTAACCGACTGTTCCACCTGGATCCCTGACAGTCCATTGCTCCTAATTGCAGTGGCTCCAACATCCACATCATCTTCTTAGGAGAGACCAAAACCCATGCAGTTGAGCCTATAGTTTGACCTTTTCCCTGTGCTCAGAAAAATGGCAGCACCATAGACAATCCACATGTGCCTCTACTGTTGTGCTTCAGCCCATTTCCTCCATAACTGTCTGGTAAGACCGCTTGGTAAGTAAAATTCCTCTATTCATCTGCCCTCCTTTATGCTGTCAGCTACCTCAGCTCACTTATCCTTACTTTCATCCCTGGATGAGGCACTGAAAAAATTTCTAAAGTTTCATCCATCTTTTCCTCTGGGGCCTGCACTTGTATTTATCTGTAATGGATCTGCCACCCAGCGCAGGGGTCACCTAAGGGTTAACAATGTTGCAGAGTGATTTCAGTGATTGGCTCCAAGCTGCCTTATTTAAACACCTCAGCTGCACAGAGACCTTCCTATCTGATCTGCAGCTTGTACCTTTGACTACCTGTTCCCGAGATCCCAATCTGTTTCCTGTGTTTGACCCAGCTCATTTTTGACTATGATTACTCTCTGTTATCCTGGCTTGCCTTGTGACTACGCTTACCTCTCTACTGCTTGATATCCTGTAGCCAATGTGTCATCTATAATGCTGTCTTTTACTCTGTGATAGAGTTTGGAGAGCAGTGCATAGACATACATCTATTTTCACACTTGAGGTTCTTTCCCCATTTTCCTCTTCTTTCCCCTTTCCCCTTTCCCCTTTCCCCTTCCCTTTGTTTGCTTGCCTCCCCTTTTCCCCCATGTTCATCTTCCAGGAGCTGCGATCCCTCCTGGTTTTTCCAGGCCACTCCCTTTACACCTTTGCATGCTTATGCCCATGGGGAGTTTTTTCTCCTCTAAAGCAGCTTGGGGGGCATGCACGGAGGGGTCTGTATAACTCAGCTCTCCGTCCGCCATTGACACTTGGAGACCATTGGGATTGGCATCCTTTTATTTTCCTCTCCCCCTTAGTGATGAATCCTCCCACTGTGGGCACAGTGTCATTCTGTTGACGCTGCCGCAGGCATTTATCTGCCCCTCAGGGCAAAATGCAGTCAGCAGTGGATGTACCCACAGCTGTGCCTGGCTTAGCTGCCCTGATGTTACTGTGCATGCACCATGGGTGTTCACCACTTCACGTGGTGTCACTGGGGCTCATGGGTGGGGTGTGGACGCCATGTGTCATTGCGCATGCACCACTACATGTCTGCCAGTAAATGGGGACGCCCCCCCCCCCAATTCATGGGGACAAGGCCATTGCGATGATGCGTTTGCCCATGCACGGATGGATCGCACCCACTTTGACAACTTTGACGTCTCAGCTGGGTGTGCATCAGGGGGTCATAGGTATTAGCTGGGAATGAGCCATTGTGGCCCCTCCCCTTTCCTTATGCATGCCGGTTGGTGGATTTCCACCATAAGGAAATTGTGCAGGCAGGGCTCACACCATTGTCTGCACTATTTAGCCCAGAACATGGCTGGGTCACAATGCAGCCTGCCAGGTTACCGGTCACAGAGAGCCAAGTTTGCTTCCCTCACAGGATAAGTACTTTCATGTGTGAAGGTTCTAGATACCAGCTCAACCCTCCTTAAGGGGGTCCAGTTGGTCTCTTGTTTGAGGCTTTATAGTTTTTGTTTTTGTTTTGCTTGTTTGGCTGTTCGGTTGTTTCCACCCTTGTTTTGCTTACTCTTTTGGTATTCATTACTGAAATGTGCACATATACTTACACAACCAGAAAGTGCTGTCTTGTATTTCAATACGGACATCACTCATGATAACTGGTCATATAGTTTACACATTTATGATCACATGTTATTCATATTTTCATTGTCTTTTGACAGAATAATATAAATGACTTTTTAACTATACTACACTATCACTGTACTCTAAGCCCTTGTACACACGGTCGGATATTCCGACCGAAAATGTCCGATCAGACCATGTTGTCGGGTAATCCAACTGTGTGTGTGGGCTTCATCTGACTTTTTCCATTGGAATGTCTGACCAACAAAGTTTGAGAGCTGGATATAAAAATGTTCTGACAACATGATCCGATCGGACTTTGTCCGATTGTTTGTAGAGAATTCCGATCGGACAAAGTGCCACACATGCTCAGATCAAATTCCTAGACCAAAGCTATTGGCCACTAGCCTGAACGTAGTCCCGTCGTAACTAAAAAACGTCATCACATTACGAACGATCAAATTTTCCGACAACTTTGTCCGACCGTGTGTATGAAACACCAGTTTCGATGGATTTTGTTGTCGGAATGTCCGACCGTGTGTACAAGGGCTAACAGTGTATGCACAGTCAGCACTCTAATGCCCTGTACACACGATCGCACTTTCTGTCAACAAAACCATGGATTTTTGTTTTGAAGGTTGTTGGTTTGTCTTGCATACACACGGTCACAAAAATATTGTCCAACAATGCCGAATGTGAGAACACAGTGACATACAACACGTATGACGAGCCGAACCTCGTGTTTATCATGTGTTAGTAGAAGTTTCATGAGAGACGATTCTCGCTTTTCAGCCCCATGCTTTTCAGTTTGTTTCTGCTTTTCAGTTTGTGTTTCTCGGTTCGTATCTGTACTTCAGTGCTTGTTGCCAATTTGTTCCTGTCTTTCAGTGCATTCTTGTCCACTGGTTTCTGCTTTTCAGGTCCTTTCTGATTTTCAGTGCTTCCTATCAGTTTGTTCTGAGCAGCCGACTGTTTTCTAACCATGTTGTGGTTATGTACTCATCATAGAGTTTGTGCTGTAGTTGGGCTTGGTGTTGGAGTTCTTGCTTTGACCCAAGTCCAGTCCATGAACAGGGGAGGAGGAGTTCATGGACCAAGAATTGGTTACTTAATAGTGACCAATTCTGTCATATGCCTTTGCTTCTGGAGCTCCAGGAAAATGATCCTGACGATTTCAGGAATTAAGTCCGGATGACGGACCCTGTATTTCACAGTCTGTTGGCTTTGCTTATGCCCTATATTACCAAGCAGGATACCTGCATGCGGCAAGCCATCACTCTCGAGCAAAGGCTCGTCGCCACCTTTCGGTACTTGGCGATGGGGAGAAGTCTCCAGGATATTAAGTTTACAACTGGGGTCTCCCCCCAATCTCTGGGAATCATTATTCAGGAGACCTGTCTGCCGACATTCAGCAGACGGACTATATTAAGCTAAGTTTTATCCCTTAACATCACATTCTATGTATTTAATGTTTGCTAATATATTGTATTCATTTTATCATTCCATAATTACCATGAGTGTAATATGCTGTGAATGTCCTCTTTGTCCTCATGCATGCTGTAAGCATTTAATGCTTTTTTTTGTCTGTCATGCATATTTGCCTTCATTAACCTCCCCAGCATGCTATCCTGGGCCCATACACACCTAGCCTAGTTACTTAACACTGTATTTTGTCAGCTCCATTGTAGTGCTTACCCTAAACCCCCCCTAAAATGTGTACAAACATTATTGTTGTCCTTAAATTCATGCAGAGTGCAAGAGGCTTTTTTTGGGGGGGCCAAAATTCATTTGGACACCCTCCCTCCCCCCAACCGCTAAGTCAACTGATAATAATACTCTATCTGCTTACTTTGCCAAACCCATACACTATACCTACTTCTTTTGTGGTCAGATTTATGAATGAATTCACCAAAGCATTCAATGCAAGTACCTGCCTGAATACTTTCAGATGGTACTGTTTAAAGTTTTGTTCTTCTATTATCTTGATAGGTAATTGCAGAATGTAAAATTTGATTCAATTTGTATCAATTTGTACAGTGTGTATTCATATTTTTGGATTATGACACTTCTTACCTCTCCAGTGGGCTGCCAATAGTGTAAGTAAGGATGGGCTAGCCAAAGTAACACACATTATTTAGGCATTCATCTCTCAATGAAGTGGAGACGGTTACCTGTCCAAAACATCTCCCCTACCCTAAAATGTTTACAATGGCCCATCAGAGGGGGTGAAGAATCTGATAAGTGGGCCTTATACTTTTGACTTTAAATACTCATTTAAATAAATGTTATACTTATGTTGGCCAAGAATGTTTGTGTATAATCTGCTTGCAATGTTATGTGCAAAATTACTAATTGTTTTTTCTTGTTTGACTCCACAGTTTCTTTCCAACCCACAGGAATGGCAGACTGTGGCCTCCCAATTCGCCTCGTGGGACTTTCTCAACTGCTGTGGTGCGATAGATGGGATACACATCTGGATCGTCCCACCACCCAACTCGGGGTCGTACTACTACAACTGCAAGGGGTACAGTAGTATTGTGTTGTTGGCGGTGGGTCGGCGACTTATGAGTTTTCGTGTCTGGACTTGGGGAAGAATGGCTGTATGTAGGATGGAGGAATCATCGCCCAGACTGAATTCTACAGGAGTCTCCAGAATGGCAGCTTGGGATTGCCTCCTCCTGCGCATAACGTGGCAGGCCTCCTGTTTGTCTTGGTGGCAGATGAGGCCTTTGTGCTGGGGGAGCATTTGATGAGGCCTTTCCCCATGAGAACCCGGACCCCGGACCAGAAGATTTTTAATTATCAGCTGGCCTGTGCAAGAAGAGTGGTAGAAAATGCCTTTGGCATAATGGCCAGCCGGTTACGTCTTTTTCTAACGGCCATAAATATGGTTGAATGGTTGAATACAAACTGAACCATATACTTCTATGCTGCTGGATTTTACATAATTTTTTTGCAGAAAAATGCAGCCAACTGTCTGGCCTCAGTTGCGACTGAGGCTGACTCACCGGAAGAAATAATGATGGCACTTGAAGCTGGTCATCCTGGCTTGCCCCCCCCAAAGTGCCCATGAAGTATGGGGAAGCTATCTAGATATCTATTTTCTGGCAATTGATATGCCAGAAAATCTATAAGCTATTTATAATACATTTTTGTGAAAAACTAAACTCATGTTACATTTGATTTACTGCTTGTGTTTCTTATCTGTCTCCTAGGTTCTCCAATGGCCTTTTATTTTTGGCCATTTTCTTCAATAGTGCAAACGTAACTTATTCGATACAATTGGTGAAAATCTCTTCTTCAGCTAACTATACGTTATGTTCTCTTGTGCTATGGGTCTGCTACACACAAACAATGTTTTGGTTGTTAATGTATGTAATGCATTAATGATAAAAATAACAATAGTTTTAAACTCCATGAATTAATTGCTTTTAGACCCTAAAATGGCCTGATTTTAACAGCACAGTGGGGGTTATTTACTAAAGGCAAATCCCCTTTGCACTGCAAGTGCACTTGAAAGTGCAACGGAAAGTGGACTTGTAGTGCAAAGTGGATTGAGCATTTAAAGAAGAAGCCACACATTGTGGAGTATAAAACATTTTACTCCACGCACATTCACATGTGCATTATAAAAGGGTTTTTAAACAAACCAACAACTTTGGTGTATAACATGTATGTTTGACAATAGAAATAGCCTTTTTTTGTGGCTAAACAGGCATGTTTTAAAACATAACATCCACATCCCCAACTCATGAACTTACAAAGTTCAACTTTGATAAAGTAAAGGCCATATAAGACATTGGTATGTCAAAACTGTGAAGATTTTGCCTTCATCAGATGCAGTGATTTCACCCCTGTAAAAGACAAATTTTAAAGATGCACACAAATTGGGACTCAAAATGTGTATTTCCATCATGATCCCATGCCTAAAATTTTTGTCTTTTCCCTACATCTGTTTTGATAAAGCCACAAAACACACAGTGTGTCAACATGTGCTATCTGCCATCATGTGATATCAATGTACCACATGTAAAGTAGGTGAGAGGAAAGGGTTGCACACCCGAAACACGTTCATTGATCCCCCATGATGTGAGCTAGCACATGTTGACACACTGGGACTTATGTCAGAAAGAACAATACACTTTGCCCTACAAGTGCACTTTCAAGTGCACTTGCATTGCACTTGTAGTGCAAAGTGGTTTGGCTTTTTTGAAATAAGTCACAGTGTGTCAACATGTGCTAGATCCAATCATGGGGGATCAATGGATGTGTTTCGAGGGTTGCACCCACAAAATGCGTACATTAATATCCCATGATGGCAGATAGCACATGTTGACACACTGTGTGCATCTTCAAAATTTGGCTTTGCAATTACTTTAAAACTTAAAAAAACGTAAAAAAAAAGAAAAACAATAACGACAGCATTTACATTTTTTGGTGGTTTTAAATTTAGGCTAAAACATCAATGATGTTGGTCAGTCTTTTTTCAACATTATTGATGTTTTGTTTGAATTTCTCTAAAATCCCGATTGCACACAATTATTTCACCGATGAGGACTTGCACTGTTGAAGTGAGTTTCTTCTTCCACAACATGCACATCATCTAAAAATAAAAACACACCATGTATTATAAATATGCAGGCATACATCTATTACCTGAAGCTGTGGTCTCAGACACTGACCTGTTGTGGCCATCATTTCAACCACTTTCTGAACCTCGAAATCCACATCCTCAGGTTGTGTGCTGAGTTGTTCCCCTTCTTCAGGAGGCGTGGTGTTGCCAGTTTCCTCAGATGTCCCGGATCTTTTTCCCCCCTATGGGAATAAAAAAAAAGGTATACTTAGTAGACAGATATTTGAGGCGAGAAATAGCAATATGAAACAATGCTTTTAAAGTGTCTTCAAATTATCTGTTTTGGCAGAGTTACAAGCTGAAAACATGATTTTTTCCCTTTCAAAAGCTGGAATAATTACCTGTTTTGTTAAAGTTTCACAAATGGAGAGACCCCTAGTGTCCACTGGAGTACCTGTGTGGGACACCATAAAACGGTTGTTCTGTGTCCCACACTAGTGCTCCCATGTCCAGATGTGTAAACAGCTGCTGAGTGTCCTGTCCTTACACTGAATCAAGTTTGCATTTCATTATAGTTACAAACACATCTAGACAACAATGTAATAAACAAATATAGTTGCATCTGCCAAAAACGCCATATTATGCCCTGTACACACGATCGGACTTTATGACAACAAAACCATGGATTTTTGTTCGAAGGTTGCAGGCTCAAACTTGTCTTGCATACACACGGTCACACAAATGTTGGCCAACAATTACGAACATAGTGACGTACAAGACGTATGACCAAACAGAAGAAAAACAGCGCCAACCTAAGTGCAGTATTTTAGATCACAGATATTTATTTGTAAAGTAGTACACTCACTCTCTATTGGAATGTTTCAGGCACATCACGTTTTACGTGTAAGAGAAGGTTCTGGGGGACATCACAGGGTTCCCGGGGAGAAGCTGTCCTCTTTTTGCTGTTATTTTCCGTCCGGTGGCGCCGGTGGTTCCCAGCGTCCCACGGCCCGGTGTCGCAGCGTCAGGGAGGTCCGTTCGTTGGTCTACGGGGTCGCGCTGTGATGACGTTGTTGCATGCGTTCGGAGCATGCGTGCTCCTTCCTCAGGCATATCGACCACCATGTTGGAAGTGGTCAAATAGGGAAAGGGCAGTGCTGATTGGTCAGTAAGGTTAGGGTGCCACCCACTGTGGGGCGGGGTTATTGCGGCCAGGGCCTGGTGTTGGTAGGCTATGTGTTGCAGGCTGGCTGCGTGTCATCATGCGTGTACCTATGTATAGGACTTGGTCATTGCGAAAAAACCTTTTTAAGAGTGGTATTTTGTGAAGTATAAAAAGAGAGTTTTATTTATGAATCTATATGAAAAAGAAAATATATGATAAAAAAATGGTTAATAAGAAATGAATTTGGATTTTAGTGTCACGAGAAAAAAAGGGGGAAAAATGTGGATAGAAAGATTAATATGGATAAAAAATATGGATAAAGAATAATAATGATAAAAAATTATAAAAGATGAAATTTTATTATTAAAAGCAAGAGGATTTTTGTAAAGAAAATAAAAAATATATAATATATTATATAATATATATTATATAAAAAATAAAAAATATAAAATAAAAAAAATATATAAAAATAATAAAAATATGAATATAAAAATAAGTATACATATATTATAAAAAAATGCGCAAAGAGGTCACCAAGAATGTATTTCTTTAGGGGATATTCAAAAGTTGATAATATAAAAAAAATTTGATAATATAAAAATCGATAATAAAAAAAGAGATGTGGGAAAAATGAAATAAGAGAAAATATATGGAGAAATAAATATATGCAAAATAGTGTTAAATATTAATTTATTTAGTGATGATAAAAACTTTTTTTGTTAAAAATTGATGATGGTAGAGAATTGATAAGCACACATATGTGTACATATGGGAAAAAAGGGGGGGGGGGGAGCACTTTGGATGATAACCAAATAATGTAGAATAGGTAGAATAGGTAGGTTAGGTAGAATCAGATGATATATATACACATATATATATACACATATATATACACACACATGCATACATATATATATATATATATATATACATAAACATATAAACAAGTAGGTAGGACCAGGAGGTATACATATATACATATATATATATATATATATATATATATATATACACATGAGAACGAGGTTAATGAGAGTGAAGATAATATGAGGAGTGCTTCCGTGCGCTTCTACATACACGTGTGCAATCCTATATAGAATGAAATATACAATATGGACAGGGGGATCTGAAAAGGCGTGTCATTTTGATTTGTGTTAGGGGGGGGATGGGGTTTTTTAAAAAAATGGGGGGGGGAGGGGACTATAAGGGGACAAAGAGAGGAACGGGAGATGTGTTAGGAAGGTATGGTGAATGAAGATTACACAACTGAGTTTATTTCTATTTCTTTGTTGAGGCCTCCAGGCGTGAGAGTGTCTAACGTGTATATCCAGAAGGTTTCTCTCTCGCAGAGACGTTTAAAACGCTCTGCGAGGGAGAAAGATCCAGGTACCTGTTCAATGGCCCATACTTGCATGCCCTCAGTGGAACCTTGGTGGTGTTCTTTAAAATGTCGTGGGATGGTGAGATTGGAGTCTCCTTCCACCGATTAGCGATGCTCACCGAACCTCTTTCTCAGGGTACGAGTGGTACGCCCAATATAGAGTAGGTTGCAGGGGCAACGGATCGCATATACTACGAATTCAGAAGAGCAGTTGTAAAATTCTTTAAGTTGGTATGTATTGCCCTTAGTGGTAAAAGATTTTTGACGATGGTGGATGAATTTACAGGTCAAGCACTTCAGTTTTTTACATTGATACATGCCCTTCCGGGTGAGAAATGTCCTGGGTGGTTTAGACTTGTTATTAGTTGTTTTCAATTTACTCGGGGCGATGAAACTTTTTACATTGCGGGCTCTGCGATATGTGATCCTGGGGGTATTTGTAATGGAGGTTTTTAGTAAGGGGTCTTCCAGAAGGATACCCCAATGGTTTTGGAATTTTTTTTCAATTTTTTTGTGTTGAGAGTGATATTGGGTGATAAATCTGGTGATATGAGTTTGGGAATGGGCAGTCTGTTTGTTCGGTATGGTTTCGTGTTGTTGGGGTGAGTCATGGGGTGTTTTTAACTGGGTGTCCAGGAATTTGGCAAAGGCTTCCTCCACTAGGGTGGAGGGATAGCCTTTTTCCTCAAATTTTCTTTTAAACAGGGTACCTTGCTCAATGTAGTCTGAATTGTGAGTGCAATTTCGTTTCAGACGATTGAATTGGCTTTTTGGGATATTAGTGATCCACCTCGGGTGGTGGCAACTTTGGAAATGTAGATACGAGTTTCCTGCAGTGGGTTTGATGTGGTTTCTTGCGAAAATGCTTTTGTCAATATGGCAAAGTTCAAGATCTAGAAAGGGTAAACTATCCGGACTGGATTCGAAAGAAAAAGATAGACCCAGATTATTGGCGTTACAATGGGATATGAAGTCATCTATGGGTGGTCCGGTACTATCCCATATGATGATAATATCGTCTATGTAACGACCTATGTAGATTATGTGTTCTGTATAGGGATTGTTGTTCCAGATGTATAAATGTTCCCAGAGGCCCATTGCCAGATTTGCATAGCTAGGTGCAAAATTGGCGCCCATAGCTGTCCCTTGGGTTTGTAAGTAGAATTTTTTATTGAAGGAAAAGTAATTATGAGTGAGGCAGAAATTTGTGGAGTCTAGGATGAACTCTGCTTGTGCAGTTTTTAGGGATGGGTCTAGGGCTAGAAAATGTTTTACTGCTCGAAAGGCCAACATCATGGGGGATTGATGTATATAGGGAGTTGACATCCAAAGAGACCCACTGATAGGTGGGCTCCCAGGGATAGGTTTTTAGAATGTCTAGCAGATGTGTACCATCGCGTATGTAGGTTTGGAGATTTTGTGCCAACGGTTGCAAAAAATGATCAATATAGATGGAAAAGGAGCTGGTTATGCTTTCCATTGCAGCTACAATAGGTCTACCTGGGGGATTTTCTGAATTTTTATGTATTTTCGGGAGGTGATAAAAGTATGGAGTGTTATAATATGTTTTAGATAGGAAGGAAGCTTCTGCTTTCGTAATAATTTGATCCCTAAGGGCTTGTTTTATGAGTGCTTCAGCTTCTAGAGAGAAGAGGGGGAGCGGGTCACTTTTTAAGGGTTTATATGTATTTTTATCAGAAAGTAGTCTGTTGGCTTTGTTTATATAGTCATCATAGTTCTGGATTACTACACCACCTTCTTTGTCCGCTGTTTTGATGACAATGGAGTTGTTTTTTGTTAGATTCTGAAGGGCCCGAGTTTCTTGGGGAGTGAGGTTGTTCTTATGACGCTGTAAGGGAGAAGTGGGCTTAAGTTTGCAAAGACGTTTTATATCTGCATAAACAACCTGGTAGAAACTTTGTATGTATGGGCCTTTGGCCTGGCTGGGGTTAAATATGGATTTTGGCCTAAATGGGGTGTGCTTCACTGGGGGGGAATCTAACTGATAATATGTAACAAACGAAGTGTCTGAGAAACTGGTAGTGGTGGCAGGGTCTTCGTTCATATTGTATAATTCTTCCAAAATGGCTAGGCAAGGATTATCTTGATCTGCATTTGTTGTACATAGAGGGGAAATATTATTCACACTGGATTTTGTAGTATTGCTGGGATTTTCTTTATTGGATTTGATATTGAAGAAGCGTTTTACTGTGAGATTTCGTATAAATTTATTTAGATCCACAAATAGAGTAAAGGGGTTGGGGTGGGTGGTGGGTGCAAAATTAAGTCCTTTATTTAACAGGGAGATTTCATCTGGAACCAGGGTATGTGAGGAGAGGTTGTAAATTTTTATAGTTTGGCAAATTTTTCTTTGGGTTTTGTTTCTTCTACCCCCTCTTCTGCCTCTTCTAGTTTTCTTTTTTGTGCAGGTTGAAGGGTTAGGACTAAAAAAGACTGATCATCAGTTGGTGTGGAAAAAACGAGAGGATGATTATTAAGTACTTGGGAATCGTTTTTTTGCTGGACAACTGTAATGTTGGTGTCCTGTGTGCCTTGGAGAGACTGTTCTGCAGGAAGTTGCGGGTTTTGTTGTGCTAGAAGTAACCTGATTGCTCTTTTTTGTGTGTCCTGTAGGGATGTTTTCATCTCTAATAGAATTATTTTTGTTTCCATTTCCACAAGACGTATGACGGCTTATAAAAAGGAAGTTCAATAGTGATGTGTGATTCCAAGCATGCATGTTTGTACCTTGGACTTTTGTACAACAGACTTGTGTACACACGATCGTAAAATCCGACAACAAACATTTGTTGGTGGAAAATTTGAGAGCATGCTAGTCAACATTTGCTGCCAGAAAGTCAGACAACAAATGTTCAATGGAACATACACACGGTCTGACTTTCTGCCAACAAGCTCACATCCAACATTTGTTTCAGAAAATTCAATCGTGTGTACGGGGCATTAGTGGTCAAAGGAACAATGTTTAATATCAATGATTACTGTGCCTACGATCCTCAAACTTGGCATTTTAAACTGTACAACAGTAAAGAAAAGCACATGTACCAGCACAAAAGTAATAATAATAATAGGAACACATAATAATAGGAAACTGCCATGTCTCTGGCAAGTGACATGCAGAGAATACTCCAACAAGCAAAAGAGGAAGGCACCACTGGAGAAACTTTTAGAATTGGTGAAGCATGTGTATCCCACGGCAGACATCAACCATTTGAAGTCCAAAATTGGTAGCCTGAGGAGCACATACAATAGGGAGCGCAAGACGGTCCAGGATTCCATGAGCAGCAGCAGATGCCGTATATGAACCCAGGCTGTGGTTCATATATGTTTTTTGTCAGACCAGAGTGAACCCAGGCCATCACTATCTACACTTACTTCAACACTTCCTTCCACACTTATTCCACACTTCCTTCCACATCAGCAGAGGCTCCTGAAGTCCAACCTGGGCCTTCCCCCCAGGAAGAAGATGTAGAGGAGCCCAGCTTGAGCCAGGTATAGCATTGCTGAGCATATTTCTTGTCAAAAATTGAATGATGTTAACTAGATGCTATTATTGATCACTAATTTCAGATTTAACAAAGTGGTTTACATATCAATAGACAATAGCAGCCAAAACTGATTGGGACAAGAGTGAAAAATGCTGGGGTCAGAATGATAGTCTTTTCTATTTGTTAACATTTCATTTGCAACAGTCATGAGCTCAAAATTGTGTGTGATTGATGACCAAAAAATTTAAACTATGTACCATTTTCATACACAGGAAAGCCATGAAGAGGCCGTGGCAAGAGCCTGATGGAATCCCAGGTTCCTCCCCTCCACCCTCCAACCAAAAGGACAAGGAAGGCGAGGAACCTGGAGAAGTTAGCGGCTGTTTAAATTTGCCAGGCTACTGCGGTACTTACAATGACCTCTGGTGGCCCCCGAGTCATTTGGATGTGTGACAGCAAGTAAACTCGTACACATGGTGGAGGGCCAATTCCTGATCTGTGAGTAAATCATTCTTCGGGCCCTAAACAAGGGGATGAGGGGCCAACTCACAAATCAAAGCCACCTGTGTGAGTTAGACCATAATCCTCCACCACCTCCAGCAACACCACCAACACCACAGTCACCCAACCCAGCACGGCAGCATGGAAGGAGCGTGGAAGGAAGTGTTGAGAGTGATGGTCTGGGTTTGGTGTGGTCTGGCAAAAGACGCAGGCTGCTGTAAGACCACAGCCTCGGGAGATATATGTCATCTGCTGCTGCTCCCGATCTCTCTGAGTCCTGGACCATAGTTTGCTCCCTATTAAATGGACTACCAATTTTGACAGTCAAATAATTGATGTCTGCCCTGCGTTACAAAGGTTTCACCAATTCCAACTGTTTCTCCAGTGTTGCCTTCCTCTTTATTTTGATTCCGAGCATGCGTGAACTTTTGTGCGTGGATTTGTGTACACACGATCAGACTTTCTGACAACAAAGTTTTGTTGGCATAAAATGTGAGAACCTACTAGCAAACATTTGTTGGCGGAAAGTCTGACAGCAAATGTTAGATGGAGCATACACATGGTCGCACTTTCCGCCATCAAGCTCACATCCAACATTTCCCATTGGAAAATCCGATCGTATGTATGCAGAATTATTGTAACAATATACATATTTGTTAAGATAGACACTTTTTGGTATTATTTTTTTATATAATAAATACCCTGAATTTTTTCACTTTTTACTCATCACATAAGCAGCTATATGTGAATACACAGGCACTCATCATAAATTCTCAGATTGTATCCGACAATAATAATTTAATTTGATCACTGTACTGTCTGGTTAGGTATTTGTTATGGTTTATTTCCTTGATTGGACAGGTGTGGGTACTGCCGGTGTGGGATTTACATCTTTCACGCTGGCTCCGGGTTCTTGCGGCTTCCCACTGGTTTCCATCTCCCCGTCCTCACACAGCTCCCGGGGGGAAGCTTGATGGCATGGTTGAGAGTGTATGCATTTATCCATCTATTTTTATGGACATCCCATTTTAAAGTTCCTTTTATAAATTCAGGCTAGTGTACCCATCTATATATACTCATTTTCTGACTGTTTTAAAAAGAGTCATCAATACCAGCTAGCAAGCCAGGAGTCCTCTATCAATTGTGAGTGGAAAGTATTGAATCTATATGAATATGTTTAGCACATATCCTTCCTTGTTTTCCCCCCTCCCCTTCCCTCTTTTCTCTCCCACCTTTTTTTTTCCATTTTCTTACTTGTGCTCTTGATCTCCAGGCATCTATCTGTGTTTCTCCTGAAGAAGCGAGACTCCTCTCACGAAATGCATTGAGACCTAGCACAGCCACCCTAGACTACTGGCAGTCATATGCATGACACATCCAGTTCCTGTGGAAAGGTCTATGATATGAATGTAAAATTTACTAATATGTTGATATTTAATATGTTTTCTTTTTTCTGTATTATATGTTGTTAAATAAATCATTTATACATACTTGAGGTGTGCTCTTTAAAAGTCCCATGGGCAATTTTGTTTTTTGATGTGTGCATACTATTGGGGACTGATTATCACCTCCACCCATCTCATGCCAGCTCTATTCTCTCTGTAACACATACATGGTGGAAGACACCAAGCCCTCCTTTATTTGAGCTGGCCTGACATAGGTCTTATATACATGTTTTGGGTATAGATATATTTGTTTGATATTCATAATTTGTACTGAGTGTGGACTTGCTCTCTGGACACACCCAGTGCTGCAGTTCCTTACCTCCCAATTATTGTTCAGTTGAAAATGAAACACTACCAGGGTTTTATATGGGAAGAAAATATGCATGGCTATAAGGCAAAATTTGTGGGTACAAATGGTACATTCACAGACACAATAGCATTTTTCTTTAAGCTTATAAAACTGATGGAACGAAAATCCACCACTTTTTGGCACATTAAGTTCTTGCAGCAATATGTTGGGGAAAAATGTTGCCCTTTGGCCTATGAGTCCAGATATTTCCTAATCTGTGAACCATTGACAGTGTCTTTAAGACTAAATGGGAAGATGCCCTCTTGTCATGTTCATATGAAAATATGAGACGGCTTATTGGCAAATATAAAAAAAATCATTGGTAACCATCGATAATGATATACATTAATTAATTGTGCAATACCCCAACATTAGCAATCAACCATTTTTTTAAAGAAAAAGACAATGAACTCACCCAGCATCTGGATAAATTCAATATGGACAAATAATGGCAAAAAGGATCAGAAATCCTTTTTGGATAAACGAGCCGTTTGTCAAGGCACGGCCTATCATTAGCAATCCATGCCACCTTGAAGATGACCTTGTAGGGATTATCCGAGAGGTGATATGTCAGACAGTGATGCTGCCTCAGATGCAGCATCTATCAGATATACCTCCTCCTCAATCAAAAATACAGACACTTCATATAGAAGACAGGGATATAAACGTTGCAATATAGAGGAAAATGTAGGTAGGAAGAATGATTCAAAAAGAAACTCTGGCCCAAATACAGATCAAGGAGTTGGCAGACAGTCATCCGGTACTAACCCTAAAGGAAACAGACTATCCAATAGAACAACAACAGAGGTTACCTCCAGCTCTAGCGCCCTTAGTTCCAAAGTGACTACAGTAGTAAAAGACCCCCACAATGTTTTAATCAGCAAAGTCAATGTCGACCCCAATCCAATAAAAGCAATAGGTATACTGGACCAGTACACGTACTGGTCCAGTGCGAATTAGATACCATCATAGAAACCAAAGATGACGCAAAGATGGAAATCATTAATCTTTCATCTCATAATCTTACACCTTTGCATGCACAACTTTATCCAAATGTTTAAGCTTCTGTCCTCACACTAACATAGACCATTTTAAAGCTATCAAAGATACCAACTTATTTGTATGCAATGTCCTTTTGAAAGTTATGTATTCCAGATGCAATACTACTCCCGACACCGTTTCAATAATTGATAAATATAGCAAAAAAGATTTTCATATGCTAAAGATAATCAATGAACTATTGGCTGAAAGTGGTCCACTTGACCTTATCGACACCATTGATCTTCAGGAGATATTGGATGTGGTCGATAGATAAACCTTTAATCCAAAAACTAACGTGAAAAGAAGATACCAAATGTTCTACTCAAAATTACCCAAATCAAATTATTTTTCTTAAACAAGTGACATCGGAAATTGAAAAAATGTAAACTTCCGAACTAAAATCTAAATCTAATCTATCACATGGCTAACAGAAAGCACTTAGAAATATAACTGATAATAATTTCGTTATGAAACCCTCTGATAAAGGGGGAAACATTGTAGTAATGGCTATAGAACACTATAAAAACATGTGCATGAAATTATTGTAAAAAAAGAAGTGGTATAGACCCATAGGTGGGGATAAGATTCCAGAAATAAACTACAATTTTTATCAGCTAATTGACACTCCATATCATGAAGGTATTATTTCTCAACAGATTTGGGAATATGTTTGTACCCCTTTCCCACAGGAGGCATGTTTCTATGCCTTATCCAAGATGCATAAGAATGTTAAGGACTCCCCCCCCCGTCATCCTATTGTATCCGGAAATGGATGCATAACCGAAAATGCAAGTCACTATATAGACTCTATACTACGTCCTTTTGTACGGACTATCTCTTCCTATTTACATGACACTTTGCCTTTCTTGCAAATACTTAATGACATGCAAATCCCAGCCTTGGCATTGTTGGTCACCATTGGTGTCGAGGCATTGTACTGTAGCATCCCACATAAACAAGGCATCAAGGTGGTCAATTCCTTTCTCACCCAGAAGGATTGGCGAGAGGGCCAATTCCATCATTTTGTAACAGAATTACTGCTTTTCATCCTGTCCAATAATACCTTCTGCTTTACGAGCTCCCACTACCTCCAGGTGCGGAGCACATTTTGTGCCCCGGCATACGCTAACTGTACCTGGGAGGGTGGGAGAGATACATCTTCTCAGACGATTGTCTCGTGATGTACCCGTGCCATGTTTTTTCATGGCACAGGTACATCAATGACATTTTCATCGCCTGGGACGACAGCCCAGAATTGCTACTGGAGTTTCTTACAAAGGTAAATTCGAATGATTGGAGCTTACAATTTAGTATGACCTATGATTGCAAAAAAAATCCCTTCCTTGATGTAATGGTTTATAAAAATTAGAATGGCTACCTGTCCAGTGGATTATATCATAAGCCTACATCAGGCAACACTATTGTGCATGCTACTAGTGCTCACCCTGCACCCCTAGTACGTCCAATACCCTATGGATAGTATCTCCAGTTGAAACGTAATTGTAGCACCAATTTAGCTTTTCAGATGAAGGCAGTCCCTCCACAACCGTCAGTAGTATACCGACTGGTCCCGTCTCTTAAGGACAAGTTGGTGCACAGTCATTTGGCTGGAACAAGTTCCAAAACCCAATTGCTCAAGGGGACTTTTTAATGTGGGGGATGCCCATATTGCAAACAGGTCAAAATTTGATCCTACCAAATGAGAAAAGATTTTTTACCTCAAAAATTTGCTAACTGTAAAAATCTAAAGGAATTGTATATCTGATGATCTGCGAACGTGGTGTGTTCTACGTAGGGAAGACCTTTAGGGAATTTTGGAAACAAATTTACGACCACACATATGCCATTGAAATAGGTGATCTGTATTCCCCAATAGGGAGACACGCAGCTCAAGACCATGCATATGGGTCTCCCAAAATCCTATTTTTATGTCTTGAATACATTCCACAGGACCCACGTGGGGGAAACTGGGACAGTGGGATCCTCCAGAGAGAAATTAGGTGGATATTCTCACTGGGAGCCACCAAGGCTCCTGGTTTGAATGAACTCCCCCTATTCCAGTCCTTTTTGCCCATCTAGGGTGTGATGATTATGTATTACTCATGTTTTTCAATAATATTTACATAGAGGGACCTGTATTATCTATCACGTATAATGCTGTCTTTTACTCTGGGTTTTTGATAGGGTTTGGAGATCAGTGCATAGACATACATCTATATTCACACTTGAGGTTATTTCTGTGTATACTCAGTATTTAAACAATTTTTTGGAAAAGTGGTGTGGATTTCCCATTTTCCTCTTCACTCCCTTCCCCCCTTCCCTTTGTGCCTTGCCTCCCTTTTTCCCCCGTGTTCATCTGCAATCCCTCCTGGTTTTTCCAGACCACTCCCTTTACACCTCACAAGCTTATGTCCATGGAGAGTCTTTTCTCCTCTAAAGCAGCTTGGAGGGTGTGCACTGAGGGATCTGTATACCTCAGCTCTCTGTCCGCCATTGACTTTTGAAGACCGTTGGGATTAGCGTCTCTTATTTTCCTCTCCCCCTTAGTGATGCATCCTCTCACTGTGGGCACTGTACCATGCTGTTTATGCTGCCACAGACATGTATCCGCCCCTCAGGGCACAATGCAGCCAGCGGTGGGTGTACCCATGAAACTTATACCAAAAACATTCTTCCAGATGAAATGATTGAACACCCTCAAAGCTAGGCAGCCTCAAAGTCCTGCAGAAATTCCACATCTCAAAAAGACTTAATCATTGACACAGGAATCAGGGGCTTCATAGTTGGTAATCCAGAACTGATTCATTTTTATAAAAGTCAAATAGCCCACAGAGTCTGTGGACAGATGCGTTCTATGATCAGTAACAAAACCTCCTGCAGCACTGAATGCCCATTCTCAAAGCACACTGGATGCAAGGCAGTCCAACAACTCAATTTCATGCTGGGCAAGTTCTGGCCAGTGGTCTATTCTCATGACCCAGTAAGTCAGTGGATCTTCAGCTGGAAAGCTCTCCATCTCTACTTTGGCTTCAAGGTCCACCATGTGATGCAGACGCTGTCCACGGGATCTGAAAGCTGACAGCCCTGGGCGGTGAGGACTAAAAAAATTCTTAAATGCCTCAGTTAGTTGGACACCTTCTCCAACGCTCCTCCCTTGACCAACAGAAGATGTTTTCCACCACACTGTAACCTACTGTAGTCAGGAAAAACATTCAATTAAATCCTCTTTAACGTGTCCTCAAGAGATTGTATCTTCTGCACTCTCTGTGGGGATGGGCTGAGTACTGAGCCCTTCCCCTTATAAAGGTGGTCAAAGAGGGTTGACAACCAGTAATCATTCTTCTCCTTTATGCCACATATTCTTGGATCCTTTTCGCAGGCTTTGAAGCACGAGGGTGCGCCTAAAATGTGCCAGACCTGAGAAGCAGACTCCTCGGGGTCACTCAGAATGACAGCATCTGGAACTTCCTCCTCCCAGCCACATACTGCTCCCAATGGTCCCGGGGTTGGAAAGCCACTGCTTATAGATTGATGCATGTCTTCCTCTTCTTCAAAGCCTATGAACGTGCCAGAATCCTCCTCATCCTCCTCCCCTCTCTCGTCCTGTTTGTTCTGTGACATAGGAATAATGGTGTCTGGATAAAGTGGGTCTTGAGAGGAAAGGAAGTCCTTCTTTTCCTTATGTTGCTCTGCCTCCAGTGCCATGTCCATAATGCCATGCATAGTCTGCTCCAGCAGGAACACAACAGGAATTGTGTCACTGATGCATGCACTGTCACTGCTCACCATCCTTGTGGCCTCCTCAAATGGTGACAATACAGTGCTTGCATCCTTAATGATTAGCCATTGGTGTTTGAGCCCGTCATTGTGCCATACTGACACAGGTACTCTGACAGCCCTCTGCTGCATGTATAGCCACTGCAGCATTTCCAAATTCGAGTTCTACCTGGTGGGCATGTAACATATCAGGCGGTTTACAGGCAGGTGGAATTCCCACTGAATTTCAGCCAACTGAGCACTGGCTGTGTATGACCACCTGAAATAGCTACAGACTCTTCTGGCCTGTTTTAGTACATCTTGCAACCCTGGGTACGTACTTAGGACATGCTGCACCACCAAATTGAGGGCATGTGCCAGGCATGGCACATGTGTCAACTTTCCCTGTCTAAGGGCTGACAGGAGGTTTGAGCCATTATTGGACACTCCCATTTCTGGCTCCAGCTGGCATGGTGTGAACCATCTCTGGGCCTGTCCATACAGAGCTGCAAGAATCTCTGCTCCATTGGGGTTCTTGTCCCCTAAATACACCAGTTAAAGCACTGCATTGCACCTTTTAGCCTGACTCATGGAATAGCCCTTTGAATGCTTAGTGGGTACCTGATGTTCATAGGACAATTCTGCAGAGGAGGGCATGGAGGAGGCGGAGGAGGAGGAGGGGATAGAACTCACAGGTCTGGCATCATCACCACCAGCTGTATGGAGACGTGGGGGCACAAAAAGCTGCAGCACCGAGCCCTGTCCTGCATCCTTTCGAGTTGCAAGCAGTGTTACCCAGTGTGCTGTGAACTAAATATATCATCCCTGCCCATATTTGCTTGACCACGTGTCAGCAGTAAGGTGGATTTGAAGGCTGACTGCCTTGCCCAACGATGCCAGAACATTCCCTTCCACGTGAAGGTAAAGAGATGGAATGGCCTTATGTGAAAAGTAGTAGCGACTAGGAACCTGTCATTGTGGTACAGCACATTGTGCAAATTCACGGAAGGGGTAGAATCCCCCAGGCTGAAAGGCAGAAGTTGGAGTTGGAGATATGGGTGTGGCAGGGATGTGGGTGGCAGGGACTATTTTTTTTTTCCGCTGCAGCAGATAGGGCAGAGAAATTTGCCTGCTACAGTCTACAGTTGGTGGTGTGGTGCTGGCAGATGTGATGCTAGGACCTGGGACATCCTGTGCTATACCATCATCACTGTCAGTGGAGGCTGCTGAGAGGTAATGACTCAGTAGGTATAGCAAGGGCAGACTGAAGTTGGTAAGGAGGTGGAGGAGGGATAGATTTGTGCCCTTTTGTGTGGCTTTTAGGTGCTCTGGCCAACAGACTGAGTGGTTGGACATTAAAGGCCTTGTTAGGCATGTGGTACCCAAATGGTTGGTGTTTTTGCCACGTTCGATGTGCCTGAGAAAGTTTGCAGATAGTAACAGTTCGATCTCCTGCATATGTGCTGAAAAAGGCCTAGACAGTTGAGCTTTGGGGATTGGGCCGGGAGATAACAGCTGCAGAATGTGATGGAATAGGGTGGCTGCTCTCTACTCTTTCTTGATGTCAGCCTTCTTGGGGTTGTGCATCAGGGACCTCCTCATCATCATCATCTCCATCTCCTCCATCTTCATCATTACCATTGGAGACAACTTGACAATACGCTGCGGCTTGAGGAATGTGAATTCCAATTTTGCTACCAGTGTTCCTCCCTCTCTCTAGGCTCATGTTCCTGTCATCATCAACCTCATAACCAAAATCTGAATCCAGTAATGGCTGGGCATCATCAAGGATCAAGTGGATGACTCTGTGGTCAAATAACTCAGCTGACTCCTCAATGGCTGATGTTGAGGCTATTGCAGGAATAGATGTGGACAAGGAGGAAGGTTTAGCCACTCTGGCAACTGCAGGGGACTGCACACTTGTCTCTGCTTGCTTGACAGAGGTTGAGGAGGATGAGGAAGGTTTAATAAGCCCGTCCCCCACCTCCTCTGCATGCTGTGGCTGGATAGCATGGGCAAACTCACCAAACAGAGGAAATGATGCCCTGCCTGAGGAGTGCCCACCATGTCCACCTTTGCCTGTGGACACATTTGTTGCTGGCCCCCTTACAGTGCCAAGGGAACGTCTGCCTCTCCTTGTTGCCCTCCCAGACATTATTGGGATGGAGGGGGCAGTGCTTATAAGCCATTGTAAAGAAGAAGTTGAAATCTGTACATAGATGCTCTTTAATCAATGTAAAGAGGTGTTTGGTACGCTTTATTGTTAGTACTCAAGCTACACAGACACACTCCATGGATACACTATAATATACTGCAATATAATGCACCAAATGTACAGTGATGCACAAAACTAAATGGCGTTAAACTGGCAGTAATGCATGCAAAATTATATGGCGTTAAAGGGACAGTAACGTACACAAAACAATATGGCGTTAAACTGGCAGTAACGCACGCGGAAGAAAATGGCATTAAACTGGCAGTAATGCACAAAACGATATGGCGTTAAACTGGCAGTATTGCACACATAACTATATGGCGTTAAACTAACAGTAGCGCACTCAAAATAATATGACGTTAAACTGGCAGTAACACACAAAATGATATGGCGTTAAACTGGCAGTAATGCACACAAAACTATATGGCGTTAAACTGGCAGTAACGCACGCAAAACTATATGGTGTTAAACTGGCAGTAAGACACACAAAACTATATGGCGTTTAACTGCCAGTAATGCACGCAGAACTATATAGCGTTAAACTGGCAGTAACACACAAGACTATATGGCGTTAAACTGGCAGTAATGCACAAAACAATATGGAGTTAAGCTGGCAGTAATGCACACAAAACGATATGGCGTTAAACTGGCAGTAATGCACAAAACTATATGGCATTAAACTGGCAGTAACACACGCAAAACTATATGACTTTAAACTGTCAGTAACGCACACAGAACTATATGGCGTTAAACTGGCAGTAATGCACACAAAACGATATGGCGTTAAACTGACAGTAATGCACAAGACTATATGACATTAAACTGGCAGTAATGCACGCAAAACGATATGGCGTTAAACTGGCAGTAACGCACAAAACTATATGGAGTTAAACTGGCAGTAATGCACACAAAACAATGTGGCAGTAATGCATGCAAAATTGTATGGCGTTAAACTGGCAGTAATGTACACAGAAGTAAATGGCATTAAACCGGCAGTAACACACAAAACTATATGGCGTTAAACTGGCAGTAACGCACACAAAACTATATGGTTTTAAACTGGCAGTAACGCACGCAAAACTATATGGTATTAAACTAATGTCAAGATTACTAACATGGTCTCACTACACTACACTGAAACTATACGAGCTGTCCCTACTCTAGCTACACACTATGCAAAGCTGAATGATGGTCCTGCTCACTACACTCACACTATCCCTAGACTGATACTAAACTAATATTCTACACTTTTTTACTATTCTACGACAATTGAAGCAAAATAGCACAGTATAGCACACTAACTGATAGCACTGAACATACCCTGTTCTGTCTCTCTCCACACCAAAATCACACTGAAAATGGCTGCCATTGAAAGAATACTTTTATACTATGGGGCGGGAATGAGCCTATTGGATAAAGTCATGATGACAGTGTCCAGTCATGACTCTGACAGTGCTCTGTGCCCTGATTGGCTGAAGGTTTCACTGCTTCAGCCAATCAGGGCTTGCAATGCACTGTTCAGCACTGCAATGCATTGTGGTCAGTTCGGGGGGGGGGAATGGTCAAACTACCCATTTGTTCGGCTGTTCATTGAACTTCCAAACAGCTAAAGTTTGGCCCAAACTTATGCTTGGGCTGAACTGTTCGTCCATCCCTAGCCAATGTTTTTTTTGCACTGCCTTTTCAGAGTGGAAAAATGTGGGCTCCCTCTTGGATGGTGGCAGTTGATCACCAGAGACTTGATTTAAAGCCACCTCAAATGTCCTCCTCCTACTCCTCCTCACTATTGCTCCTCACTATCAGCACTGCCAACCTTCCTTCTTCGGACCACCAGTGCCCCAAACCTTCTCCCTTCCACCACCTAACCCTTCTTCTCCCTTTATTTCTCCTCTGTCTCCTGCTGCTTCTCTCACACAGGGATAGATGCAGTAGGCAAAGGATCTTGCTGGCCTAGAGACAGCAGGAAGTCCTTCTCTTCCCCTTTCTGCTGGGCCTCCAGTGGCCAGTCTATTAAAGGCATAAAGTGTGTGCTCCTGCAGGAACTCCAGAGGGATTGTGTTGCTACTCTCTGCCTCATCACAGCTTACCATTATGATCTCCTCTTCAAATGGTGAGTCCTGAATTAGAAGCCACTGATGTGGATCATGGTCTGATCCTGCTAGTGCTGTAGCATGACCAACTTTTTAATTTTCAGCATTTAGATGTATAACACATTAGGTGGTAGGCAGGCAGCTTGTAATGGCTGCATTTTGCCAGGTAAACACCCTAGTTTTGATCACCTAAAGTGGGCATACACTTCTCTTTCATGTTGCCAGGCATCCTAAAACCAGGGTACCTATCCAGGAACCCATTACACCACCTTGTTCAGGAGATGTGTGTTTGTGTGTGAACAACTTAGCCACAGCGAGATGTTTGGGTGTGTTGCTGTTGTCACAGATGACTTGACCTGGCACAAGCTAGTGTGGGGTCAGTCACCTTTCATCCTACTTAACCCTAAAAAGTCTCTGGTCCAGGGTGGATCCTGTCCTTCAGGCATGTAAACTACAGGATAGTGTGAAAGCATTTTGCCTGGGCTGCTGAGAAGTTTGAGGGGCCAGTTTTCTAAAGAGTCACTGCCTGAGGTCATTGAGAAGAAGGGGTTGTGATGACTATGTTGTTGCCATCACCAATCTACAGGACATGGGATGACATCACCGGCTCCAGTTTTGTGCACTGTCCTGCATCCTTGCCCTCCACCTTCAAATTTGCCCATTGTGCCATAATGTGATATATAATTTCTTACTTATGCTTGCTGCACCACTTGTCTGTGGTTATGTGAACCCTGTCACTAAACGTGTGACCCAGGAATATAGAGACATTGTACATGCTGATAGAGAGCAGGCATGGCATTTTGGCAAACAATCTTGTCTGGATACCTACCGCTGCTGTGCAGCACAGGCAATAAACTGTCAGAAGGGGACAAACTCCCCCAGTTGGAATGGAAACAATTGTAAACTAACAAAATTTTAGGCAATAGACAGCATGAACTCATGAAAGATCAAAGTTGTCAAACAAACTACTTCATTTTTTATGAGGAAGTAAGAAAAAAACTTTAAAAAATGACTGGCTGTTGATACCTGGCTGACCCTTGACCTGATCTAGTTTCATAGAGTTCATATTTGATAGTTCCCCTTTAACATCGGGGGTAGGCTGGTTGGAAAATAGCCTGATAATTATTGCACATATGAGCAGTGCCATGTTTCTTTTATGGTTGAATATATTTTTATTGTATGCCAGACAGGATAAATAACACATTTGTAAACAGGCAACTACATCACATACGTACATCGCCGTTAACATCAAATAAGGCACATCAATATAAACTGGATAAAAAAAAGGGGGGGGAATCAGAAGTAGCGGGAACAGCAAGGAAAAGGAGAGGTGGGGCAGGGGGGGGAGGGAAGGAAAGCCAGTAAGAATAGAGAAAGAGAGAAAGTAGGGTGGGGAAAAACAGGGGGGAGCACAGCACTCGCATTTATAAAAACAAACATGTGCAGGATATGCACCATGGTTATTCACTTGTGATACATCAGAAGTGTTCATCACAATAGGTAGAGGTAATTAATCAAGGTTTGGCCGCTAATGCCACCAATGGTCAAAATAACGACACCCTCCTCTGTCCAAACCTGGCAGGCAGTCTGCTCAGGAGATCTTGAGGTTGTTGAGGAATAATTCCGTCTGAGAATGGTGTCGCCAGATGGACCACAACATGGTAAACCTTTCGTAAGCATCATCCGCCTTCGCCTGCAGTTCCTCCATGAGCATAGTGTCATTAAGGATATCCACCCACGCTGAAACAGGGGGGGTGGAGTCCTTTTTCCAGTATAGGGAGATGGTATGACGAGCCGCTGAGAGAAAGAATCTCAGGAGACTGCATTTCTGAGACCGGATCGACCCAGGGAGAATGGATAAAAGTGCAGACAGAGGCGATGGAGGCAACGAGGCCTGATACATGTCATTATAAATCTCGAAAATCTTATCCCAAAAAGGGCGAATCCCAGCACACTCCCAACAGATATGAATGTATGATCCCTGTGCTCCGTGACAGCGCCAACACACGTCAGTGGTTGAAGGAAACATCCTGTGTACCGAGATCGGGACCCTGTACCACCTCGAAAGGAGCTTATAGTTCTTCTCCTGTGTAAACCCCAATCTGGAGGATTGATGCGTGTGGGTAAAGGAGGTAGACCATTGTGTGGGGGAGATCTCTAAGTGTAGGTCTCTAGCCCATTTACCTGTGAATGCAGGGAGATCAGCATATAAGCGAGTTTGGACATCTTTATAGATGAACGATAGAGTGTGTCTTGGGGTTTGAGCCAGGCTGCAGAGATCCTCAAATGGCGTAAGCGGTCTGTGCGTATTACCGGAGAGGTGAAGATCTCTGCAAATCTGGGTCAGCGAAATAGTAGTGAGCCAGTCCGTCTTGACATTGGTCTGGGGATCTGGAGGGGGGGCGGAAATGACCAGTAGTAGGGTGAACAAATTGATTGGCTATGGGCCAATGTTCACGGGTATAGTTCCCACAATGTTGCTTAGCAGCGAGGGTCGGGAGGGCCGGATTGTCGAATAAGGGGGTTAACGGACCAGGATCCGTGGACAGAGCATAAGGGACAGCTTTATCATACCACAATGTGAGAGCTGCCCGTGTCAGAGGGGAGATCCCCTGCATCACCCAAAACCCGGCGTGGTGCCCCCACAGTAGGGCCCGTAGGTCCACCGGGGCCATGTCTTGTTCAATTAAGGTGGAGGGTTTAGTACGAGGTCTCGGGAACCAGTCCAAGAGTCGGGATAGTATCGCGGATGCGTGGTACAGTCGGAAATCAGGGAGGCCTGCTCCACCTCTGAGTTTGGGGGCACTTAAAATCTTATGTTTAAGTCTGGAGGGGTGGTGTTGCCATACAAACGTGCCCACCATGGCTCGCAAGGCTAAGAAGAAGGGCGTCGGTAGAAGGATGGGAAGGGCTTGGAACAGATATAACGCCCTCGGAAGGATATCCATTTTAATAACATTCATTCTCCCCCACCATGAGAGCTTGAGATTGTGCCAATTCTCGAGCGAGCACTTAATGGAAGTCAACAGAGGGCTAAAGTTTAGAGCGTACACGTCATGTAGATCAGCAGGGATCTCTGTGCCGAGGTATTTGATCGAATGAGATTGCCATTTAAAGGAGAAGCGTTGCTGAACGAATTTTAGGTCAGTCGACGATAAAGATACATTTAAAGATTCCGTTTTGTTCAGGTTTAGTTTGAAATTACTATGAGCCCCAAACCGATCAAGCTCCTCGAGTATGGCAGGGAGGCTAAGACGGGGTCGAGTGACATACAAGAGTAAATCATCTGCGTAGAGAGACAGCTTTCGGGGAGCCGAGGGGGTGTCGATCCCATGAATAGAATGATTATTTCTGATGGCTTGAGCCAAATGTTCGACAGTAATCGCAAACAAAAGTGGCGATAGGGGGCACCCCTGTCTGGTGCCGTTCCGGATCCCGAAAGCCTCCGACGTTTCCCCGTTAGCCAGGACCCTGACAGACGGATTCTTGTAAAGAGCCATCATTTTGGTGAGCATTCGTGGACCTAAGCCTATTTGCTGTAGGGAGGCCTGGAGAAACGTCCAGTTCACCCGATCGAACGCCTTTTCGGCATCGCAAGCTAAAAGACAGGTGGGAATGTTGTGTAATTTGGCATACGAGATAAGGTGTAGGGTTTTAGTGGTATTGTCCCTGGCTTCACGGCCTGGGACAAAGCCCACTTGGTCACTGTGAATGATAGAGGGGAGCAGGGGAGCCAGGCGTGTTGCCAAGATTTTAGAATAAAGCTTGAGGTCAACATTTAATAGGGATATAGGCCTATAATTTCCACAACGTGTGTGATCCTTCCCCGGTTTGGGTATGACCACTATTTGGGCTTGAAGAATCTGTGGGGAAAGGGGATGCGTGTCATCTATCTCCTCAAATGTCTTGGCCATAAGTGGGGCAAGTTGGTGAGCAAATTTCTTATAAAATAGCGGGGAATATCCATCGGGCCCAGGGCTTTTACCATTCTTCAGACCTTTTATCGCTACTAGGAAATGTTTCTTTTATATATCTCAAATATTCTTACCGAACTGATCCCATGATTAATTGTTAGGTAGTTATTTCTCTCCTTTTCCCATTTTTTTTTATCCCCTAACGCATGGGTCTTCAAACTATGGCCCTCCAGTTGTTCAGGAACTACAATTCCCCTCATGCCTAGTCATGTCTGTGAATGTCAGAGTTTTACAATGCCTCATGGGATGTGTAGTTTCACAACAGCTGGAGGGCCATAGTTTGAGGATCTCTGCCCTAATGTATTGCCTTGGTTCATTGGTAACCTTAATATAGTGCGGTATAATAAAATGTATTCTATTAACTATTATTCCTAAGATCATGCTCTAGTATTGCTAGTAGTGTCCATTGTGAGGATTGATTAATAATTCCCCTTGTTCCATACTTATTGTGGCCCATTACAATCTATGACAGCCAAGTAAGGGTGAATGAATCCCTTAAGATGGCCGCGGCAGGTCCGCGCATGCGCAGTATGGCGTGATGTGCTGACTGCGGCCTGCAGGCATTGGGTGCTTAATATGGTTGCCCTGGTGGTGGTGGTCCCCTCCGGGATAAATTGTATTAATTTTTGTGCCCACTGAGATTAGAACAGCAAGCCTTTTCCCAGTACTAACTAGTATGGACAAAAGGACTTTCCAAGATGGCCACGGGCATCTCACGCATGCGCGATAAAGTGCCCCAAAAGGCCCGATCACACCAGTGCTAAATTAAATCCCTGATTACCTCAATTAGCAATGATACCAATCATTGCTGGGGGTATGACAGTATATAAGAGCAGTTTTAAATACATCACATTGCTGTTGCCATCTACGTTGTTCTACATTGTTGCTAGTAAGGGTCTTAACCCATTTTAAAGTAAGTTGCTGTCTTTTCTTTCCTTTTGCAGCAGGGAGGTTTATTATCGCCTGTGAATGTGTAATTGGTCACTGTTCTTTTGGCTTTTTTTTTAGGGGTTTATCCCTTGTGATTGATTGAAAAAAACTTTTTTCAGTCCTCACTGGTTAAAGAGGTGTCGGTCGGATACTGAGCCAAGGAACAGTGATAAACTTAAAGAGGTAAGTGCGAAGGTAAGAGTCATTAGCTGTTCATAATCAGAGTAAAACAAGTATTTGTTTGATTAGTAAAAATTTATTTTTATTTGATTGAATCCCAGATGGTATAATTACCTTGTACATTTGCTGTCATTAGAAGAGGTCTATATATGGAAAAGGATTGAAACATTGATCAATCAATTCATTCAAATTCCTTGAAATACTAGGTTAGGCACAAATTAAATCAATTCAGATATGATCAGAATAGAAGTTGGCTTGTACAGCTAATAATTTATTTTTATGTGTAAATTCCACAGGTGCTGCTATAGGGCTATCCCTCTTTTTCCTCCTTTTTGGCACAGACTTTCCCCATAAAACCTTTTGATGGGTCTAGGGCAGTGATGGCGAACCTTGGCACTCCAGCTGTTTTGGAACTACATTTCCCATGATGCTCCTGCACTCTGCAGTGGAGTGGAGCATCATGGGAAATGTAGTTTCAAAACATCTGGGGTGCCAAGGTTCGCCATCACTGGTCTAGGGGATCATTTGGAACCAAGACCATTTTGAGGGGGTGAGAATGTATCCATCAGACAATCTCAATGTGATGTTTAGAATGTAAATGTATTTCTAGGTACCGATACTGGGTTCCTGTATGAATGTATTGTTAATTATTAAAGACATTAAATTGTTTTTATATTTTTTGTTTTAGTGGCAAATATCAAATAACAAGGTTCTACAAAAGCTCCAGAAGAAGCCACGTTTGTGGTGAAACATGTAGAGGCAATCACACTTTTGTACCTTGACCACTGGGTCCTTATGGCCTAAATTTTACCAATGTACAATAAATATGTAATACATTTTCTATAATTTTTTGTAAAATTTGCTTTTGATTGATTTTTCTGCACCTTAAAAACTCAAATTTTGTGCTCTTTGGGTAGTTATTGTTTGTCCTATTTAAAGGAGGTGGTGCATTTATTAGAGTCTCCCAGCTCCAATACCAGTTTTATAAATGGCTGTTGATATAGTTTACTTGAACTTTGTAAAAGTGTTTGCTACAGTGCCCACACAATAATGTGTGAGTTGAAATCCATAGGCTGAAAAAAACAGTTTATAAATGGACAGAAAACTTGTCAAAAATCCTGTATTCAGAGTAATGATTTAAATTTTCTACTCTGAATGGTCTGAGGTTATTAGTGGTGTACCTCAAGGTTCAGTGTTGGTTCTCTTGTTTTTTAACCTATTTATATATAATCTAGAAGACACATTTCTGTATTTGCAGAGAACACCAAGCTACATAGTGAAATTCAATTAAACTTACAAGCAGACCTAAAAGTGACAAATATGTTTTAAGTGTGTTTTTCTTCTTTAAGCATCTGTACCTTGCAAGTTCTCTACTTTGGTAAATACCCATTTGTGCCTGCCATTTTCATTCACTTCCTTATTGTCTATGGCAATGCAAAAGCAGCCAATACTCTGGCTTTTGGATTGCCACCATAACTATGACTGCTTCACATGTTCACAATCACAACAATGCACTTTGGGGTTAAAAACATGCATGCATCATACATCATAGAAGTAGTACAACTGGGAGAGTATATGGTTGACAAGGGTGTTCTGGTGCAGATATCACAGAATAACAATAAAGCTGATGGTCTCCCAGGGTCTCTAAATATATTCCAGGCTCCACGTATGCTAAAGCCGCGTACACACGGGCGGACTGTCTGGCCAACTTAGTCCGCCGAAACACATTTCAGCGGACAGTCCGCTCGTGTGTGGGCTTCAGCGGACTTTTTCAGCGTGCAGTTTGGCGGACTAAGTATTTCGGAATTTCCGTAATACTGTCCGTCGGACTCGCATTTCGGCGGACAATCCGCCCGTGTGTATGCCAGTCCGCCGTACTTTTGAAATGAGCGGACTTTTCCCACCCAGAGAAAAGTCCGCTCATTTCGAGCGGGTATCCAGGTAGGCAGGGCCCGCGAAGGAGATGTCGCTGGCTCCACCGCCTGGTATGGACTTAAAGGGGAACCCCCCAAGTCCACAACAGACCCTTGTCTGAGCACGCTACCCGGCCGGCCAGGAAAGGGGGGCGAGCGAGCGCCCCCCCTCCTGAGCCGTACCAGGCCGCGTGCCCTCAACATGGGGGGTGCCTTGGGGAAGGGGGGGTCGCGCGGCCTCCCCACCCCAAAGCACCTTGTCCCCATGTTGATGAGGACAAGGGCCTCTTCCCGACAACCCTGGCCGTTGGTTGTCGGGGTCTGCGGGCGGGGGGCTTATCGGAATCCGGGAGCCCCCTTTAATAAGGGGGCCCCCGGATACCGGCCCCCCACCCTAAGTGAATGAGAATGAGGTACAATGTACCCCTACCCATTCACCTGTAAAATAAAAGTACAAAAAAAAACACAACACACGAGATAAAATACTTTATTGCACAGCTCCGGGGGTCTTCCGTCTTCGGGGGTCTTCTCGCCGGACTCCTCCGCTATCTTCTTGTAGCTCTTTTGCTAGCGGAGGAGTCCGGCTTTCTTCCTCGCCGCCGGCCTCTTCTCCCGACTTCGGGGGTCTTGTCCCCCTCTTCGGTTCTTCTGCCGGGCCACCGCGCCTTCTTATAGCTCTTTTACAGGCGGTGGCCTGGTCTTCTGTCGCCGTCGCCGCCGCCGCCGCCTTCCGTTCTTCTTCTTCTTCTTCTTCTTCTTCTTCTTCTTCTTCTCCAGGAGATGTTGCCTCGACGATCTCTCCGGCCGGAATGCCCCTTTCCTGGCCGGCCGGGTAGCGTGCTCGGACAAGGGTCTGTTGTGGACTTGGGGGGACCCCCACGCCGATTTTTTTCGGCGTTGGGGTTCCCCTTTAAGTCCATTCCAGGCGGCGGGGTGAGTCCGTTAATTTCAAAAGTAGGGCGGATAGTATGGCGGACTTAGTACGCCGTATTAGTCTGCTCAAAAAGTGGTGTGTGTGGTCAAGTCCGTTCATTCGAAAGCATGACAGACTGTCCATCGGATTGTCTGACGGACTAAGTTGGCCAGACAGTCCGCCCCATGTGTACGCGGCTTAACAATACACAACTAGTTTCATTAATAACACATTTCATAGTGTCATATTACAGCACCAATATAAACAGCCTTCTGTGATGCATAAGAATACGCCCCCCCCCCCCCCCCCGCTCCATGCCTCGGAGCTGGAGCCCTGCAAGTAATTTCACCGTACACCGAATGTGACAGTAGTGGTTCTGCCCCAACGCACTTTGCTATCCAGCGTCTACAGGAAGTGATTCAGATTAATTCATTGTTTTTATAATAGTTTTTTTGAGTCAGTAATATGTTTAGGTACAGAACCAGATTTTTCACATCACATGCAAGTTACAGGTGTTCATTGCAGACTTAAAGGGGCAGCTACATCATATGTGTTAATTCATATTCATTTATGATAATTAATGTGTTGAAGTGAATAGGGGTAGGCACCTCCTTTCCTTCTCTTATTTTTCATTTTTCAACCATGTTATGTTGCTGGGAAGCTCTAGTAGGGATAATTGATAGAGGCTTCTTCTCCCTGATAATGTAATAACCAGTGTGTTGCTAATCTCCTAACTCATTACTGTAATGCCACGTACACACGATCGGAATTTCCGACAACCAAACCGTAAATTTATTTCCGACGGATGTTGGCTGAAACTTGTCTTGCATACGCACGGTCGCACAAATGTTTTTGGAAATTGCAATCGGCAAGAACGCGCTGACGTAAAACACGTACAACAGGACTAGAAAAAGGAAGTTCAATAGCCAGTGCCCCACCCTTTGGGCTCCTTCTGCTAATCTCGTGTTTATCTTGTGTTAGTAGAAGTTTGGTGAGAGACAATTTGCAATTTTCCGCCTTGTGATTCATGGTTTGTTCATGGGTTTGTATCTGTTTTTCATTGCGTGTAGTCAGTTCGTATCTGTTTTTCAGTGCATTCTTTTATAGTTCCTATCTGTTTTTCAGTGCGTTCTTGTCGGCTCATTTCTGTTTTTCAGGTCACTTTTCTTGGGTCCTTTCTGATTTTCAGTGTGTTCTGTTAGTTCGTTCTGATCAGCCGACCGTTTTGAAGCCATTTTGCGGTTACATACTTGTCATAGTGTTTGTGCTATGTGGGGGCTTGGTGTTCTTACTTTGACCGAAGCCCAGTCCATGAACAGGGCGGGGAGGAGTTCATGGACAAAGAATTAGTTACTCCAGCATGACCAATTCTCGCACAAGCCTTTGTTGCGGGAGATCTGTGAGAATAATCCTGATGATTTCAGGAATTATCTCTGAATGGCGGACCCCTTTTTTCACAGTTTGTTGGTTTTGCTGTCCCCATATATCTCCAAGCAGGACACCTGCATGCGGCAAGCCATCACTCCCGAGCAGAGGCTAGTTACCACCTTGCGGTACTTGGTGATGGGGAGAAGTCTGCAGGACATCAAATTCTCTACAGGCTTCTCCTCCCAGGTTCAATAGCCAGTGCCCCACCATTTGGGCTCCTTCTGTTAATCTCGTGTTTTTTTTTTTTTATCATTTTTTATTGAATAAAGAATAAATCATGACAAGGCTTTACAAGTATCATGAAACAAAGTACATATGGTACATATAAGTAACGATAACAACAAATATAATACTTTGAACAACCTCGGTGAGGGGTAACAATCAAATCCTTGTGACTTGGTGCCTTGCTAGCCATGTTATAGCCAGTGGAATATGTGTGGGTCTTGTTGTACAGTGAACAATTACCGAATGGGGGTAAAAGGACTGCTTGGCAACCCAGGAGTGTCTGATGTATAAATATGAGTTGTTACCATTGTTGAAGCAGTTACCTAAGGAAACTAGGTTCATATAGTGAATTGTCAGTCGAGTCATAAGAAACCATGATATGTTTTCTTTTACTCAGGTCATTGTCTACGGTCTTTACCGATGCGTGTGTCCCGCACACCATCAGCGTTTTAGGGGGGGGGGAGGGGTTGGAGGTGCAGAGGGAAGGGATAAAATGGTATGGGGATGAGTTAGCGCCAGAAGCCTTGATAGGTGTGTATTATAAGCAGAATTGAATATATAATATATCAGAGGAGTAACCTCTACAACTATTATCATAGGAATTGCAAATATCTAAGGGGTATGCTTATTGGTTGTTAGACTGATTAGGGAGAGTATCTGTATACCGAGTATGAAATTGTATCTTGGGGGACAGACTAAATGGTCGATACTTCTATTCAGGTGTGAAATCCTCGTTTATAATCCTCAGTTGATTTAAAGTGAATACAACAGGCCAATAGTGTAGTGAATTTTTGAGGCGAGTTGCGTGAGATTAATATTAGTTCTTCCATTTTTGCTATCTTATTCACTCTTATGAACCAATCCTTTATGGACGGCACTCTTGGGGTACCCCACAGAGGGGGGATACATAATTTTGCAGCATTAATAAGCATCATGGCTAATGTTCTAAAATAGGGTATGTCTCTTGATTCATGGAGGTGGAGAATGAGTTGGGCAGGTGAGAATTCAAGTTTATAAGTGGTTATTTTTGTGATCAATTTGTGAACCTCTATCCAGAACGTCTGGATGTAGGGGCAGGACCACCAGATATGGAGGAGTGTACCCGGTGTCTGTTGGCATCTCCAGCATTCATCCGATTGGGATGTGTTATATCTGTGTAAAATGTGTGGAGTACGATACCATCGTGAAATTATTTTATAGTTTGTCTCTTGAGTGGAGACGTTTATAGAACCTTTGTGAGTGTTCCGGTATATTATGTCCCAGGATTCTTTTGTCAAGTCTAATTTTAGGTCTCTTGCCCAAGCTTCACAGGCTCTTCCCTCATCAGATTGGACGTTCCACCAGAACATGTTCTGTAGTTTGGATATGGTATGGCGTTGTGGTTCATCACTTAAGCACATATTTTCAAAGTCAGTCAGTTCGTCAGAGAGGTCTGATTTAGTTTTTATACTATCAACAAAATGCTTGAGTTGCCAGTATGATAGAGGGCTGAGCCTGTGTGCTTGCCATGTCTCTATTAACTGTTCTCGGGGGAAGTAGCGTGCCTCTCTTGACTATATGATGTATTCTTAGGCCTATGGTTGGTTGTGCGTGGGTGAACGGGTGGTGATCCATGCCTGGTGGAAACTGTGGATTCGAGAGTATTGGCAAGAGGGGGCACGGGTTTTTTGAGAGATGAAATATGTGATTGGTTAGTTTGAAGCATTTCAATGTGGTACTTATTGTTGGGTGTTTCTTAATGTTCTCTGGTAGGAGGTCGTATTTGATCCAGGGGGACCCGGTTATGGGGTGGTTAGAGAATGCGTTTTCTAAGGCTATCCAGTCTTTTGATTGTTGGTTTGTATGCCAATCTATAATACGTTGTAGCTGACATGCCCAGTAATAATGTTGTATATCTGCCAATTCCTCCTTTGGTTTTTGGTTTAATGAGCTGGTAAGTCAGAGCGTCTGATTTCCAGATGAAAGGGAAGTTTTGCTTACTGAGGGCTATTTGGTGGTCTGGAAGAGTTATATTAAGGGCATGTGATTTTGCAAAATTTATTTTAAGATGGGCGATGTATTGGAATGTAGCAAAGTCTTTTAGGAGGTTGGGGATAGTTATCAGTGGATCGGACAAAAAGAGGAGGATATCATCCACAAAGGCGGCAACTTTGTAGGTTTTTCTCGTGTTTATCTTGTGTTAGTAGAAGTTTGGTGAGAGACAATTTGCAATTTTCCGCCTCGTGATTTTCAGATCGTTACTGCTTTTCAGTTTGTGTTCGTGGGTTTGTATCTGTTTTTCAGTGCGTGTAGTCAGTTCCTATCTGTTTTTCAGTGCATTCTTTTATAGTTCGTATCTGTTTTTCAGTGCGTTCTTGTCGGCTCGTTTCTGGTATTCAGGTCACTTTTCTCTGGCCCTTTCTGATTTTAAGTGCGCTCTGTTAGTTCGTTCTGATCAGCCGACCGCTTTGAAGCCATTTTGCGGTTACATACTCGTCATACTGTTTGTGCTATGTGGAGGCTTGGTGTTCTTACTTTGACCAAAGCCCAGTCCATGAACAGGGCGGGGAGGAGTTCATGGACGAATAATTAGTTACTCCAGCGTGACCAATTCTCGCACATGCCTTTGTTGCGGGAGATCTGTGAGAGTAATCCTGATGATTTCAGGAATTATCTCTGAATGACGGACCCCGTTTTTCACCGTTTGTTGGTTTTGCTGTCCCCATATATTTCCAAGCAGGACACCTGCATGTGGCAAGCCATCACTCCCGAGCAGAGGCTAGTCACCACCTTGTGGTACTTGGTGATGGAGAGAAGTCTGTAGGTCATCAAGTTCTCTACAGGCTTTTCTTCCCAGGTTCTGGGAATCATTATTCCAGATTCCTGTTCTGCCATCATTCAGGTCCTGCAGAAGGACTATATTAAGGTAAGTTTTCTCCTTTGTATTGTATTTATTTCATCATTCCACAATTATCATGATTGTAATATGCTGTGAGTGTCTCCTTTGTCCTCATGCATACTGGAAGTTTTTAAAGTTACTTTTTTGTCCTTTGTGCATATTTGTCTTCATTAACCTCCCCAGCATGCTATCCTGGGCCCATATACACCTAGACTAGTCACTTAACAATGTATTTTGTCAGCTCCATTGTAGGGCTTTACCCTAAACACCCCCTAAAATGTGTACAAATGTGATTTTGTCCATAAATTCAGGTATGCAGGAGGCTTTTTTTAGGGTCCCAAACTAATTTGGAACCCTCCCCTCAACCACTAAGTCAACCAATAACAATCCTCTATCTGGTGATAATGCCAAACCCATACACACTATACCTACCTCTTTTGTGGCCAGATTTATGGATGAATTCACAAAAGCACGTAGTGCAAGGGCCTGCCTGAATACTTTCAAATGGTACTGTTTCAAGTTTTGTTCTCCTATTATCTTGATAGGTAATTGCAGAATGTAAAAATGTGCTTCAATTTGTACAGTGTGTATTCGTATTTTTGTATTATGGCACTTCTTACCTGTCCAGTGGGCTGCCAATAGTATACGTAAGGAGAGGCTGGCCAAAGTATTATGTATGCATTCAGCTCTCAATGAAGTAGAGAGGGTTACCTGTCCAAAACATCCCCCCCAATTTATTTTTTAAATGGGCCATCAAAGGGGGTGAGGAATTTGATAAGTGGACCTTATATTTTTGTCTTTAAATACTCCTTAAAATAAATGTTGTACTGATGTTGGCCACGAATGTTTGTGTCTAATTTGCTTGCAATGTTATGTGCAAAAGTACTCTTTTTTTTTTCTTGTTTGACTCCACAGTTTCCTTTAACGCCACAGGAATGGCAGATTGTGGAGGGGCAATTGATGGGAAACACGTACACATCGTGCCACCCCCCAACTCGGGGTGATACTATTACAACTATAAGGGATTTAATAGTATAATGATGTTGGCGGTGGTGTCAGCAACATATGAGTTTCTCTATGTGGATGTGGGGAAGAATGGCCGGATGACGGATGGTGGAGTCATCGCCCAGACCAAGTTCTGCAGATGGCTCCAGAGTGGTAGCTTGGGATTACCACCCGCAGAAGACAACGTGGCTGGTCTACTGTCCGTCTTTGTCACTGATGAAGCGTTTGAGCTTGGTGATCACCTGATGCGACCATTCCCCATGAGGACCCTCACCCTCGACCAGAGGGTTTTTAGCTACCGGCTGGCCAGAGCCAGAAGAGTGGTGGAGAATGCTTTTGGTGGCATAATGACCAGTCGATCCCGCCTAATTCTGAAGCCAATTCACATGGCAGAATACAAAATAAACCATATCATACTTGCATGTTGTATTATGCACAACTTTCTAAGGAGACATGTTTCGAACTATGTGGCCTCAGTTGGGTCACATAGTTCAATCAGTCAACCCTGATGGCGCTTGAAGCTGGCCGCCCTGGCTTGCCCCCCCCCCCCCCCCCAAGTGCCCGCAAAGTCAGTCAAAAATATCTAGAATACTTTGCAGGTAGGGGGCCATTGATATGCCAGCAAATGTTTGAGAAACATTTTTAAAATATTTTTTTTTAAACTGAAATAATATTTCATTTGATTTACTGTTTGTGTTTCTTTTAGATGTCTCCTAGGTTCTCCAATGGGCTTTTCGTTTTGGCCATTTTTTTCAATAGTGCAAATGTAATTTATTTGATACATGAGGTGGCCATCTCTTCTTCATCTAACTATTATGTTGTGGGTCTGCTACACACACACGTTGTTTTAGTTTTAATGTATGTAATGCATTAATGCTAAAAAAAACATCCTTTCAGCACCATGAATTATTAATTGTTTTGAGTCCCGAAAATGGCCTGATTGTGGCAAATGTTAGAGCACCGTGGGGGTTATTTGCTAAAGGCAAATCCACTTTGCACTACAAGTGCACTTGAAACTGCACTGAAACTGCACTTGTAGTGCAAAGTGGATTTGCCTTTAGTAAATAACCCCCATTGTCACTGTAAACACCAACTTACTCCAAAAACTGGTATTGAACATCGAAAGAAGCCACACATTGTTGAGTATAAAACATGTGCTTTGAGGGTTTTTGAACAAACCAACATATTTGTTGTATAACATTTTTAGGTTTGACAGTACGAATAGCCTTTTTTGAGTTAAGCAGACTTGTTTAAAACCATGAAACATACACAACTCAGGAACTTACAAAGTTCAACTTTGACATAGTGAAGTCAATATCAAACATTAGTATGTTCAAACTGTGTTGATATTGCCTTTATCAGATGGAGTAATGTCACCCCTGTAAAAGCCAAATTTTGAAGATGCATACAAATTCCGAGTCAAAATGTGGATTTCCCTCCTGATCCCATGCCTAATGTTAACATGTGCTAGCTCCCATCATGGGGGATCAATGGACATGTTTCAGGGGTGCAACCCCTTCCTCTCATCCTACTCCACAAAACGCGTACATTGATATCCTGTGATGGCAAATAGCACATGTTGATACACTGTGTGCATCTTCAAAATGTGGCTTTTAAAATACTTTAAAACTTGATTTAAAAGAAAAATGTACACAACAAAATGGTACCATTTTTGTGTGTTTTAGATTCTGCCTAAAACATCAATGATGTTCTTAATTTTTTTGAACATCATTGATGTTTTCCTTTATCAGCTTTAAATCACCATTGCACACCATGATCTCCCCGATGATGCACTTGCACTGGTGAAATTAGATTCTTCTTCCACAACATCCACATCACCTAAAAATAAAAAAACACACCATATATTATAAATATGCAGGCATACATCTATTACCTGAAGCTGTAGTCTCAGACACTCACCTGTTGTGGTCACTATTTTGCCCACTTCATAAATAGTGATGGGCGAACTTCTGATGGGACTTTTCGCAAACGCGAACCGCGAACACGGCCAAAAGTTCACGAACCACAAAGTTTGCGGCGGACCCCATTGACTTTAATGGCAGGCGAACCTTAAAAACCTACAGGTCCTATTTTCAGCCACAAAATACTTACTATCTGTGCACACATAGTGCCACAACATGGACACTGACATAGCAAAAGTATTAAGTGAATCTGGGATCGACAACGACAAGCATTCTTTTTTTATCTGTGAAATTTTGATAATTCAGGAGCGCATGAAGGCCATGGAGGAGAGGCAAGGTCAGGGCAGGCTTTGAAGGGGTTGCAGGAGATGATCAGTGCCACAGTCAGGGCAGCGCAGTCCTGTGCCAGTGTCCCAGTGTGACAACCTGTGCTGGAGCCCCTCCCTCTGCCCGGCCCTTACCCCCACCTATGCAGGGCTCCACTGCGGTGGTCTGGAGGAGCCCGTCCAGTGCTGATCCTCAGCCATGGTGCTGGCACTGCCTGCTGATTGGCTTCTCTGCTGCTATCTCCCTCACTGTCTGAAACCAGCACTGCGATAGAGACTGAGCACTGACACCAGCACCGTCATAGAGAGCACTGACACCAGCACCGAGATAGAGAGCACTGACACCAGCACCGGGATAGAGAGCACTGACACCAGCACCGTGATAGAGAGCACTGACACCAGCACTGAGATAGAGAGCACTGACACCACACCAGCACCATGATAGAGAGCACTGACACCAGCACCGTGATAGAGAGCACTGACACCAGCACCAAGATAGAGAGCACTGACACCAGCACCGTGATAGAGAGAACTGACATCAGCACCGAGATAGAGAGCACTGACACCAGCACCGTGATAGAGATAACTGACATCAGCACCGAGATAGAGAGCACTGACACCACACCAGCACCGTGATAGAGAGCACTGACACCAGCACCGTGCTAGAGAGCACTGTTGGTGGTAGTGTCTTTGGGGGTGCACACAGCAGAGAGTGAAGAGGGTGCAGATCGAGAGGATGAGGAGGGTGCAGAAGAGTAAGGCTGAGTGAGCCACTCAACCAAGTCTGGTGCATCCTTTGACGTAATTGCACACATCTTCTGCAATTTGCCACTTTGGCTCAAGTCTGTTGCTCCTGCCCTACCCCTACCAACCCTGCGGAAGGGCCTGCTTCTTCCTCTGCCTGTCATTTTTTAAATGACCCTGTGACAAAAGTCTCTAGAGAAGTGCAGTATGTATGTGGAAGAAGGTATATAACACCCCACTTCAATCTGTCGTTTTTGGGGGCCACTGGTCTATCACACCAGTTATAATACTTTTTTTTAAATTGCGTTTGTCACTCTTTGTAGTATCGCTGCAGAACCGCTCAGCAGTCACAATGCTGCACAGTGGAAATGCACTATACTATGCTTTCTATGTGCAAGTATTTTATACATGTATTACACCCCTATATACTGCACACCAAATAGTACACCTATACCAGTCCTTAAAAGGACCTTTTTGGACCTAGTAGCTACTAGCTAGTGATTTGCAGACTGTCCCTCAGTCCCTACACTGATAAAAGACAGCTGCAGAATCGGTCAGCACTCAGCACAGCAGTCAAGTATAATATGCTTTCTATATTTGAAAGAAAGTATATTATACGTGTACAACCCTATATACTGTACACCTATGCCAGTCCTTAAAAGGACCTTTATGGACCTAATAGTAATAGCTAGTGATTAAACTGACTGTCCCTGCTCCACATAGCATCCTGTCCCTACACTGACAAAAGACAGCTGCAGAATTGGTCAGCAGTGCACTCAGCAATCAGCAGCACAGCAGTTAGCAGCAGTACACCAGAACCCTACATACTGTACACCTATACAAGTCCTTAAAAGGACCTTTGTGGACCTAATAGCTAGTGATTTGTGTCACTACAGTCTGTCCCTGCTCCACACAGCAACCTCTCCCTACACTGACAAAAGACAGAATGTAAAATGGCCACCAGATCAGTTCTATTTATAAGGTAGGAGGAATGTCCAATTGTCCATGTGCTGAAATGTCTCAATTGGCTGTCCTGTATCCCATGATGGATGTGTCATCATGGGTCAAAGTTCCAGCTCCAAAAGTCCGCCGGTTTAGCGAATCGCAAACACGCAAAGTTTGCCATGAACCAACCGCTGGGCGAACCGCAAGGCCATCCCTATTCATAAACCTCTCCTTCCTCCAAAGCTAGAATACTTACCTTTTTTTGGTAAATTTTCACACATGGAGACACCCCTAGGATCCACTGGCACACCTGTGTGGGACACACTAAAAAGGGTGTTCTGGTGTCCCACATTAGTGCTCCTGCATCCAGATGGGTAAACAGCTGCTGAGTGCCCTCTCCTTACACTGTATCAAGTTTTCCTTTCATTCTAGTTACAAACCCATCTAGACAACAAACCTCTTTTAATACAAATAGGCATTAACAAATGTAGTTAACCTGCATCTGCAAAAAACATTGTATTAGTGAGTGAACAAACAATATTTACTATGAACTATTACTGTGCCCACGAACCTGAAACTTGCCATTTTAAACTCCATTTTAAACTGTACAACAGTAAAGAAAAACACATGGAGCAGCACAAAAGTAATAATAATATTAGGAACACATGACAAAATACTTACTTTTTTTCAGCACTCTTTTGATTCTTCTGTACTGATTCTGCTGCCTCAATTTGAGGCCTGGTCATCATTTCCTCAGTTGATCCTTGGATCGCCATACACCAAAATTCTTCGGCAGACTTTTCACAACTTTAGCCATGATCCTGGTCTTTCTCACGTTTGGGTTTGGGTAAGGTCCATGCTTCTCATCATAGTCAACCCTCTTCAAGCTGTCCACCATCTCCACCATCTCTACAAATGACATATTTGAAGCCTTAAATCTCCTGGATCGGGACATTTGTGGCTCCAGGCTTTTGTCATCCTCCTCGTTGCTGCTCTGCTCTGCATTCACTTTCTCTTTCTTTGCCATGTGCTCTCCCACTGCGCCAAAAGAGAAGGGGTAGGGAATATACTAGATAGAAGGTCGGGGTGGGCGGAGTTTCATGCATGCACATTTTATATAAAGCATAACGCGCATGAGTTGTACGTACGATCTGTGAGCGGAGGACGGGGTAGCGTAAGTGGCGATTGTGCTAACAAAGGGACCATTTTAACTTGGGGCATCCGTAGCCTATACTGCTTATAGATTGAAGCCTATATTGGGACAAGATTAGGAGAGTTTAGCCTGACATTAGGGTTTGTCTTATGTTGTGTCTTACAGATAAAATGGATAGATTCAATGATCACGACTTCCACCCCAACTTCATTGATAAATACAGGGAGCTGCCCTGTCTATGGCAGGTGAAACACCCTTTCTATAATAACAAAATAAAGAGGAAGGCAGCCCTGGAATTCCTGGAATTGGCGAAGCCGGTGATTCCCACGGCAACCACCCCATATTTGAAGTGGAAAATTGGTAGCCTGAGGAGCACATATAATAGGGAGCGCAAAAAGGTCCAGGATTCCATGAGATCAAGAGCAGCAGCAGATGACATTTATGTCCCCGGGCTCTGGTACTATGACAGACTGTGTTTTTGTCAGACCAGACTGAAATCAGGCCATCACTCTCAACCCTTCCTTCCACTCTTCCTTCCACATCAGACGAGGCTTCTGATGTACAACCTGGGCCTTCCACCCAGGAAGATGTGGAAGAGCCCAGCTTGAGCCAGGTATAGAATTGTTCAACATATTTCTTGTCCAAAAATTGAATGATGTTAACTAGATGTTAGTATTGATCACTAATTATGGAATTAACAAAGTGGTTTACATATCAATAGACAAGATTTGATTCATATTCCACTTTCTGCCCCTGGTTGTCTCTGTTGGCTCTTCCAAGCCCATTCTCTGATGAAGCCACGTGATGCGGGGCACAACGTGTTTGGGCAGAGTCTAGAGTGACTTCACTGGATGCTGAAAGCTGGACACAGCTTTACCTCCTTCAAACATCTACATGTGAATGCCATCATTACCTTATTCCTTTATATTGACAAATAAATATACTACACTGAGAATTTTATCTCTGTCTCCTGTGGAGTCATTTTTTTACATCCTAGCTTTATTCTGAGGGACCATTAAAGCAGAGTGGTATTGGCAGTGTAACCAATCTGGTTCTCCAAATGCGCGTTTTAACCATCCTGTAAAAAGGGGTCATACAACTCTGGTGAGTTGCCACCTTCCCATTGAGCACTCATGATGGAAGAACTAAAAGTCACCTAAATAGGAGCAACTTGATTTGATGTTGGGATTATCTTCACAGACTGACTTTATGCTTCCATTTTGTTATTTGTTCTTTGATCCATATCCAGTGTTGCACATTATTGACATTGCTTTTTATGGTTTACTAAACATAATCAATCACTTCACCTTTCATTAGATATACACTATTCTCAGGTGATCATCTCACCTTAAATGGGCAGCTACACTCCAGTTTACTATTTTTATTCACATAGGGCACATTATTTATTTTATTGGTCATCTTTATCACTGTGCAGCTCTACTTTATTTTTATGATTTCTTCTCCCTGATAGCCACCCCATGTGACCCACAAGCAGGTATATATGCAAAAGTCACCTTTCTATTGTTTTTTTTTACTTGTTTTTTATTTAATTAGAAAGTTTTCTTTTTTTTTTTAAACATGACCATGCAGTGTGGTCACAGGAAGTCTCTTTAGACTTCCTGAAATTACTTCTATTGAATGCGTCATTGAATTCTTTTTTGCTCCTTCTCTAGGTTTCACAGTGCAGCAGTGAGCAAATGGGAAAAGTCACATAACCACTGTGTAACTAATCCACTAATGGGTGTTTGGGGTACTTATTTTGATGTGTATTACATATCATTAAATTCTATAAGGCAAATTATGATAGATGTGATAGATATGAAGTAGTTGCTATGTGTTTAATATCACTTTCTGCGCTGTTTAATTGAACAGCTACAGTGCCTTGAAAAAAAATAGTGAAAAATAGTCATACCCCTTGGAATTTTCCACATTTAGTCGTGTTACAACCACAAATGTAAATATATTTTATTGGGATTCTATGTGATAGACCAGAGGTCATAAAACTACTGCCCACTGGCCAGATACAGCCTGCCAAGATCTTTTACCCAGCCTGCATGGCCTTTCATGCACTGGTGCCCCTACAACATGTGGTCCGCCTGGACAGAGTCATACCCCACAGACCACACTCCATAGGGGGAAAGGGGACCGATCTCGGGTACTGTACAGGATGGGGGCAGAGACACAGAGAGCCCACTCCAGCGTGGGAAAGCTTCACAAGGATCCTCCTCGCAGATACCTGTTGATAGTGGTAAGTCCCCCAGCACTTCTCTCTCTAATCCCCATGCACTGGAGAGGTTGGGTGCATTAATGGGCACAGGTCATGCTGCATTACTGGGCACAGGTCATTCCCTCAGTGTGTTTCTAACTGTGTGGGGGGATCGGCTCATTGCATGGACACTCTGATCCGTGTTCCTGATTAGCAGGAACACTAGATCAGAGTGTCAATTCCTGACAGAATGGTGGTCTACTTGTTTACATCAGCAGAATGCCATTCTGTCTCTGCGAGGAGAGATCGCTGATGGCCGGTGGACATTGCATCCATCGGGCCCACTAATTGACCATCCCCTGTAGCCAATCAACGCTTGATCGTGGCTCCGGCAGCATGCTTGCGCCCCCTCCCAGTGACTATTGACAAAATCACTTACAGGTACATGATTTTGTGCAATAGAACTGCCTTGCCACAGTATATGTACGGCAGGCAGTCGGAAGTGGTTAAGGTAGGTATATTCGTGCAACTCAGTGCAAAGCTGCCCTCCAGAGCATCCTGACCTATCGATACTCCGTTATGGATAAGGTAATCTTAGGGGTTGCGTTTCTTGCAGCCCCTGAGCCTTAAAGATCTCATGTATATTCCTATAAGATTTAACTTAACCCCTTCCCACCGAGCGTACGCAGATCTGCATACTCGGCTTCCGGGGGTTATACCGGGATGATGCAGACCTCCAGTATCCTAATAGTAAACACAGAAGCAACGTCATGACGTCACTTCCCATTAACTCGGCTGCCAATGGCGCCGGTTTAAAAAAATATATACTGTATTCAGAATCGCCGTTTTCGGCGATCTGAATACATTGAAGTGTAAAGGAGGGATCGGGGGTCTTTTAGACCCCCGATCCCTCCATAAAGAGTACCTGTCACCACATATTACTGTCACAAGGGATGTTTACATTTCTTGTGACAGCAATAAATGTGATCACATTTTTTTTTTTTAAACAATTTAGTCATTTTAAAATAAATAAAATAAATAAATAAATAAATGATTTAAAGCACATATGTAAACGGTGTTCAAATCACACATGTGAGGTATCGCCGCTGTAATGCTAACCTGGCAACCGTAAAAAAAAATGTAAGCGTTGCCTATTGAGATTTTTAGGTATCGTACTTTGTCGTCAATCCACGTGTGCATGCAATTATAAAGTGTGACATGTTTGGTATCTATTTACTTGGCGTAACATTATCTTTCACATTATGCAAAAAAATTGGGCTAATTCTACTGTTTCGTTTTTTTTTTATTCATGAAAGTGTCCTTTTTCCCAAAAAGTTGTGTTTAAAACACCGCTGCGCAAATACTGTGTGACATAAAATATTGCAACAATCGCTGTTTTATTCTCTAGAGTCTCTGCTAAAAAATATATATAATGTTTGGGGGTTCCAAGTAATTTTCTAGCAAAAAATATGGATTTTAACCACTTCCCGACCAGCGCACGACGATGTACGTCGACAGAATGGCACGGGCAGGCATATTGGCGTACAGGTACGTTCAATATTCGATGCCGCCCTGCCATCGGGAGCGCGCCGCCGGCGGTGCACTCCCGCGCTGGTCGGGACCCCCGTGAGTCCGGTCGCGGGACCCGCGGACTCGATCGCCGCGGGCATCCCCGCGATCGTCTCACGGAGCGGCCGAATGGAAGAAATGCTGTGTAAACAACATTTTTCCATTCTGCCTAGCAACTAGTGACGCTGATCTCTGCTCCATGTGATTGGAGCAGAGATCAGTGTACACTAAATGAAAGCCCAACCCCCCCACAGTTAGTAACACACCCCTAGGAACACTTAACCCCTACACTGCCACCCACTGGTTAACCCTTTCACTGCCAGTGTCATTTACACAGGAATCACTGCATTTATATAGCAGTGATTACTGTATAAATGACAATGGTCCCAAAAATGTGTCAAAAATGTCCGATGGGTCCCCCACAATGTCGCAGTCACAATAAAAATCGCAGATCGCCGCCATTACTAGTAAAAAAAAAAATAATAAAAAATTATTAATAAAAATGCTATAAAACTATCCCTATTTTGTAAACGCTATAACTTTTGCGCAAACCAATCAATAATCGCTTATTGCGATTTTTTTTACCAAAAATATGTAGAAGAATATGTATCGGCCTAAACTGAGGGAAAAAAATGTTTTTTTATATATTTTTGGGGGATATTTATTATAACAAAAAGTAAAAAATAATGCGTTTTTTTCAAAATTGTCGCTCTATTTTTGTTTATAGCGCAAAAAATAAAAACCGCAGGGGTGATCAAATACCACCAAAAGAAAGCTCTATTTGTGGGAAAAAAAGGACGTCAATTTTGTTTGGGAGCCACGTCGCACGACCGCGCAATTGTCAGTTAAAGCGATGCAGTGCCGAATCGCAAAAAGTGGTCTGGTCTTTGACCAGCAAATTGGTCCGGTCTGAAAGTGGTTAACTTGTAAACACCAAATGCCAAAAATAGGCTTAGTCATGAAAGGGTTAAAAACCCTTCTTCCTCCTTTTTTATCTCTGTCATGGACAGGCTAGCCCCATCCACTTGAACACATTTTTGGACATATATATCAGAGAACTTACTGACTCATCTAATTTGATCTGTCTTTCTAATGTTATAGATTCAAGTAAGTCCCATTCTGTAAATATGGTTATGGTGATGTGGTAATGTCTGCACTTACAGCTGACATTTATAAATCCTATATATTCTAGGTGTATTAACAAAATTACTGTCCAGTGCCCAGATATTTTCGTGCTTTGGAGTTCAGTCAATCAGCCTACCATACCTTAAAGGTCATTACAATGATAGTCTGTTTGGCATATTATGTATTTTGGTATAAACCAGATTACTGATTATATTGCTCTGTACCAGTAGATTGCCTTGGTCCCTTGGCAAATGGTGTGGCTTATTAACTTGGGGTTGGGTCTCGTGTCCCTGTGGAGAGTTTTGAGTTGGGCCCACCACTCCCCATCTCCCTTCCCCCTAATCTTTTTACTAAATGTTAAACCATTTTACTGACCTTGATTTGTAAAACAATATTTTATCATTTCTCCCTCCTGTGGGGAAGAATAAGAACGCATACAATTTCTCCCATGTATGAAATGGTAGTCCAGCTCCATTCAGCAGCCATGACACAGTGATCACTTTACAGGAAGGGGGGGGTGGATTCATGCCAGAGTAATCCAACACACTAATTAAATGTCTGGTAAATTTGAATCTATTTTAATCTATGTTTAGGAGCTCCAGGTCCACTATTGCAGCCAGAGGAATAGTCATGTATAGGGCTGAAATAGCTTTTTAAATGTTTACCAACATTTAAAATATCAGGGATATGGTATAAATTCTAAATATTTTTTTTCTATTTTACTGCAGTGTCCATTGCAACAAGTAGGTAACTAGACCACTGACGATACAGTTTACATATTGCCTTCATTTGATGTTTCAATGAGAGCGCAAGAATATGACAGAGTCTACAGTTGTAACAAATATAGGTTACTTTAAATTTATCTTGGTCCTTTACTTCCACTGTAATAATTATGGTCAATTCTGTCCCTATTAAATTTGCAGCTTTAGTAAGAGGTCATTATAACCACCCACCCCTGATGAAGAGGAACTATGTAATCTCTCGAAACGCATTGAGTTTCTTTCTGAATGTTCTGATCTTGGTTGTACCATTGCCTTTTTAAGTCCCATTAGAGTGTTTTTTTGTAGATGTTGTGAGGGTTGACAGCAAGGAGGATCATTCAGGATGGCGAGCAGATGATCAGAAAAAATGTCTCATCCTCTGCCTTTGCTGAATGAACACAGGAGCCCACCCATGTTTATTCATAAGTGAAGAGATAGTAAACACGAATGACATGTTTATTATTTCTTTGTTTTTGAATGAACAGGGAACATTCTGTAAAGAATGCATACTGTTTAGTTAAAAAAACCAAATAATATGAATAATATATTATTAAGACCCCTTTCACACTGGCACTACTCCTCATTAGCGATAAAGCGCAGCTAGTTTTAGCGGCACTTTACAGGCATTTTAGCTATGCTTTTCAGCCGCTAGCGGGGCGCTTTTAACCCCGCTAGGAGAAAGGATTAAATGCGTCCGAAAAGTGTCGCTACTGAAACACTTTGCAAGTGCTTCAGCAGCAGTTCCCATTCATTTCACTAGGCAGGGGTGGTGGAGGAGAGGTGTATACACCGCTCCTAAACCGCTCCAAAGATGCTTCTTTGAAAGTGCACCACTTCAGTGTGAAAGCACTCAGGTTTTCACAATAGGGCTGCAAGGGAGGCATTTTTCAGGTGTATCCACCCCCCTCCCCCACTTCCCTTAATGTCATCACTGTGTCATGGCTGCTGAATGGAGCTGAACTACCATTTCATACATGGGAGAAATTGTATGTGTTCTTATTCTTACACACAGGAGGGAGGAATGATAGTTCAAATGTAGTTCAAACATTATGTTATAAAACAAGGTCAGTAAAATGGTTTAACATTTATGGTGTTCTATAGCATTCACAATGTCCCAACAATACAAGATTTTGATATAACACATATGTCACATCAAGAGAATAGAATGATTATGATTTTAAGACATTATAACCTCCCATCTAAAAGATTAAATAAATGTGTACAATTTCCAACCTCATCAATTTTCATTATGCTTTTACCTCATTATTTAGTGTGATATTTGTGAGTCACCATGTCAATTTCTATATGCCTCATCCTTGTTCCTCCTGCTTCATTGTTGCCTCTTTCTGCTTTAAATTTTCCCCAGCATATTACAGAGTATATTACAAATCCTAAGTAAGGGACCAACAGCTGCAACACGTCTCTTGTGGACAATTGTTGTTGACTTCTTAACTTATACTTCAGAATTAATTTTTACTTATGCTATTCTTCCATTTGAGTGACAACCAGGTCTCAGCTCATGTCCCTGCTGCCTGCCTTAGTACTTTGCTAGATGTAAAGTATAATGTAAGCAAACAAGTTTTTTTTTGTATTGGATAGAGTAGAGCATGTTTAGAAACTCTGTCAGATTTGTATTAGGTGTTTCTATTCCCGTTGGGTATATTATCTCGCTTTTTTTGTCCCAGTGACAATGATGTCACCAAGGCAGTAAGTAGTGAGAAGAAATCTTCAAAAGGAACACAGAAATCTATTAAAGAAGAAACAAATTGACATTCTTGCCTTACCCATTCTACCAGAAAGGTATTTATGTTCCTTTTGTGTCCCAATCATAAAGATTTCACCCTCTTAAAGCCTAAGTTTATTTCAAAACAAAAAGAGAAGAATCAGCACAAGAAACATAACTTACAGTAAGCATGAAGTGTCCCTTGTTCTTCTGTGTGGTGGGGTTTATTATAACTAGTGGGCTGTCAGAAGCTCAAGCAAGCTTGACTATGCCCACTGTTTCCTGCCAGATCCACCATTCATTAACAAATGGAACATGATCTTTAAATGGGGGATGGGCAGATAAATGATGGCTCTGCCCCCTTACTTCAGAGGTCCCGTGTCACTGCCACTCATAGTAGCTGTAGTACAACTCCTGTGATTTGTGACAGGAAAGGGCAGGCATAGTTGAGCTCTGTTGAAGAGAGTGCCTGACAGCCCACTAGTTGCATTAAACCCCACCACACTGGAAAATTACAGCTACGGGGTCAGGGGAGGGGTAGGACACAGCAAGTTCTACTGAAAGCAGAAGAATGTGGATAAGGGACATATTATAATAACTGTAAGTTATGTCTCTTGTCCTAATGCCTTTCTTTTTAGTTTTAGCTAAAGGTATGCTTTGCGTCTATTTCTTAAAGTTCTCACGGTAAAACCAAAGAAGCTTAGACTTCTGTAGTGTATCAATGCTTTACTAAACAGGAAAGCTGCACATACAACTGTTGAATACATAATGCAACACAGCTCATAGATTACAAAAATATACCTACAAATATAAGCAATAAGTAAACTAAACCGTTACTCAAGGTAGGGTTTAAGTTGTATTGTCCTTCATGGTTCCTTGCTAAGAGTCCAACTCAAAACATCTCCAAAGTCCTTGAGCTCCTGGCATCCATGTCTTCCTCTTCATCTTTCCAAACACCACTCCCTTCCTTGCTCCAAAACCTATCCAACTGGTTTAATTATGAATGGAGGGGGGGGGGGGGTTGGCTTCTCTGCAAACATATGCTCTTTAAAATCTAACTCTATATTATAGCTGTCAAGACAATACAAATGGCCATAGCAACACATACCGCCTCTTGACTTTATAGCATAATATAGGAAACTTCAACATCTCTTAAAGCCTTTTGTCCAGGAAAGGGTGAAATAACCCCCCCCCCCCCCCCCCCGTAATGTAAATGGGAGGAAAAAATTCCCTTTCGACCCCTGCATCTTCAGGCCAGTGAGACTTTTGTTTTGTTGTCCCTGGCAGTAAAGGCTGCAACATTACTTTTGAGCAAGGTTAACAATGTCTCGGGCATTTTGTGGAAAGAAAGTCCCAGATGAAAGTCTCTTGTCCTTCTTGGTCATAAGGAAATGCTCAGATGAAAGTCCACTTCAATTCAGCCACCATCAGGAAATCATCCGCATGTTCCTTGTGCTTTCTTCTGGTCTGCCTCCTCCCATCTAGCATGGTCATCTGCTCTGCTTGCTCCACCACTCGATGCTCAGTACCTGAAAAGAGTAAGAGACAAACCAGATTATATGTTCCTTCCAAATGTGCCAAAACATAGCTCACTGCTCACATTTCTCTGTCTGCCCATTTCTAACTGCAAAACTATTGTAGGGTGCCCACTGTTGCCTTGAATCATGGAAAGTCTCTGCAGTGTGTATCATATTCAGCTACAGACCTCACGGTTCAGTCTGAGTCTCTGCGTTTTGTATCATCTCCAGCTACAGGCCTCACAGTTCAGTCATTGAAAGCATGCTGACCAGCTGCATCCTTGTCTGGTATGGAAACTGCAGTTCTGCTGACTGCAAAACCATGCAGCGGCTAGTGAAGATGGCAGAAAAGATTATTGGCGTCTCTCTCCCCTCCATCCTGGACATTTTCCATACACGATGCTCCAACAAAGCTACCAGTATTTTGAGGGATCCTACCCATCCCTCCCACAGTCTCTTTCAGCTCTTGCCATCAGGTAGAAGGTACCAGAGTATCAAATCCAGGACTGTGAGACTGCTCAACAGTTTTTCCCCCAGGCTGTGAGAGCCCTCATCTCCAATCCTCTTTGAAACCTCTTCCACAACCTATAAATTGTGACCAGGAACGTCTCACATCCCCACCTTTTTAATCTTGAATATGCACTAGACACTTTTATAAACACTTGCTGCTACAAAGACTTTTGGAAACATACTGTATAGTATATGTACAGTTATGCAGTTCCCAGATGTGTATAGGTTTTCTTTTATTGGTGTTTTGTATTTTCTGTAGATTTATTTATAATTATGTTTAATTTGTATGTAGCACCGTGATTTTGTGAGATACGACATTTCGTTCTACTGTATGTTCTTACGTGTTGTAGAATGACAATAAGGTTTGACTTGACTTGAAAGGCATTGACTTCCAACGTAATGAATAAACTTGCATGTCTCTCCATGCGGTCCTGGCAAGAACACAGGCCTGCTGTTGTCCAGTCTTCATATCCTGGCACATTTATGAAAAGTGCTCCATTTTATGGCAACAGAAACACTTAATGTAACTGAATCTACCATTCCCAACCACTTGCTTCAACTTCTTAAGCAATGCTGATGTATGAATCCATTTGCTCTCTAGGGACCCCTACCTTAAGTAAATCAATCCACATGTGTCTGTTGGAGATCATAGGCCTTGCCTTCCTTGTATCTGACTCAAGCCATTGGAGCTGATCAAATCCTAAGCTTCCCGCTTATGGAAAGTAACAGTGGCACATGTCCTACTTCTACTTACAGGCTTCAGGGCTTTGTACTTTGGTAGGGCATCATTAGACTTGTTTATGAGGGCTGCACACTGCTCATTCAAATCTTCAACTCGGCCTACAGGGGTTTTAACACACTTCAAATACACTGCAGGTTTAATTTTGATTACCCTACTTTCTAAATCTTTTGTCTTGCTTGCAGTTTCTTCCAAACACTTGGATGCTACTGCAAGCTGCTCCTTCAGTAAATCTCTTTCTAATTCTGCCTTTCCCCTCTTTTCAGATTCAATATGTAGAGCATGCAGGAAGTGCAAACCAAACAGTGCAACTGCCCACATCTCTCCCTTACTGATTCCAAAACTTTTGAGACTAAAATCCAAGGACTCCATCCCCCCAAGCTCTGTTCAAAGAAGGAACATATCCAGCCAGCTCCTTTACAACAGACATCCACTGACTAAAGCGAGATTGTCATCTCATGTGGCACATCAGGTTGGTTTGAACTAGTGTCAAAAATGACAAAGATCAAGGCTATTTGCAAACATAGTAAACACAGACAACAGTAGTTCAAATGAAATAGTATTTTATGAATACAAGTCAAATATTTACAAATTACCAAGTACATTTTGCTGCCAAGGCACCTGCCCCTCTACCAACAAAGTACTCCATATATTGTTCACGGACAAGGCGGGCATTCTGGGAGCCCAAACCAGAACGCACACTTTCAAGACCTGGCATCACAGCCTCTTCAGCTGGTCGGGAAAAAGGCTCATCAGTTTGCCCTGAGACAATGTAGCTGTCAGGGCTGGCTTAGCCCTTCCTTCTCTGGGCTAGCTTCTCAGCTTTCGGCTAATTGTCAGCTCTCATCTCTCTCCACAGTTTTCCAGCTGTTCCTAATCCTGCTCATCTGATCCGTCTACTTAAAGCTGTCCAGCTCACTTCATCTCTGCCTTCACCTTGGTCACATCACAAGAAACTATCTCCTGCGGTTCTGTTTAAAGACTGGTTTGCTGACATCCCTTCTGGCTCCTTATCCTGCTTCCTGTTGCTCCACTTGGATCCCTGACTTCTGGCCTGGCTGATTACCTCAATCTGGTTATTGAACTCTGGACTGGCTGACTACTCGCTCCAGTTACTGGACTCTGGCTATGCTTTAACTACGCTTACTCTATTTACCTTTTTATTTTTATTTACCCACTTGCAGACCGGACCAATTTGCTGGTCAAAGACCAGACCCCTTTTTGCGATTCGGCACTGCGTCGCTTTAACTGACAATTGCGCGGTCGTGCGACGTGGCTCCCAAACAAAATTGACGTCCTTTTTTTCCCACAAATAGAGCTTTCTTTTGGTGGTATTTTATCACCCCTGCGGTTTTTATTTTTTGCTCTATAACCAAAAATAGAGCGACAATTTTGAAAAAAACGCATTATTTTTAACTTTTTGTTATAATAAATATCCCCAAAAATATATAAAAAACATTTTTTTCCCACAGTTTAGGCCAATACGTATTCTTCTACATATTTTTGGTAAAAAAAATCGCAATAAGCGATTATTGATTTGTTTGCGCAAAAGTTATAGTGTTTACAAAATAGGGATAGTTTTATAGCATTTTTATTAATAATTTTTTATTATTTTTTTTTTACTAGTAATGGCGGCGATCAGCGATTTTTATTGTGACTACGACATTGTGGGGGACCCATCAGACATTTTTGACACATTTTTGGGACCATTGTCATTTATACAGTAATCACTGCTATATAAATGCAGTGATTCCTGTGTAAATGACACTGGGAGTGAAAGGGTTAACCAGTGGGTGGCAGTGTAGGGGTTAAGTGTTCCTAGGGGTGTGTTACTAATTGTGGGGGGGTTGGGCTTTCATTTAGTGAACACTGATCTCTGCTCCAATCACATGGAGCAGAGATCAGCGTCACTAGTTGCTAGGCAGAATGGAGAAATGTTGTTTACACAGCATTTCCTCCATTCGGCCGCTCCGTGAGACGATCGTGGGGATGCCCGTGGCGATCCAGTCAGCGGGTCCCGCGACCGGACTCACGGGGGTCCCGACCAGCGTGGGAGCGCGCCGGCGGCGGCGTGCTCCCGATGGCAGGGCGGCATTGAATATTGGACGTACCTGTACGCCAATATGCCTGCCCGTGCCATTCTGTCGACGTACATCGTCGTGCGCTGGTCGGGAAGTGGTTAATAAACAAGTGTGATTTAATTGTACTTCTGTCTTGGTCTGATTCAGGGTTTCTGACAGTAGCTGGAAGAATTCCTCCTTATAAAATTATGGAGGATGCAGCGGCATAACACCACATGGTTAATTGTATACTCTGCCAAGTTTATGGCAGTTAAAAAGAGCCTAAATCTACTCAAAAGGATGCCAAAGGCATTTTCAACAACCCTTTCGGGCACGAGAGAGGCGACAATTGTAAATTCTTTGTTCTGGGGTTAGGTTCCTCATTGAAAAGGGTTTTAGAATATGTTCCCCCAAAGAAAAGGCCTCATCTGCCACAAACACAAAATTTTGTCCCTCAATATTGTCCTGAGCATTTGACAAATGTAAGGTCCCTTTCTGTAGCTGATCATAAAATTCTGTATGCATCAGCACACCTCCATCAGACTGACGGCCATTCATATCAATATCAACATCAACGTACAAAAACTCATAGTTGTCTGGCACCACAGCAAGCAGAACTATGCTGCAAAACCCTTTATAATTAAAATAATAGGATCCTGAGTTTGGTGGGACTATCCTCACATGCTTGCCATCAATGGCACCTCCACAGTTGGGGAAATTCCATAAATTGGCAAACTGGGCCACCACATCCTGCCATTGCTGGGTGTTTGAAAGAAACTGTGGAGTCAAACAAAGACAAAAAAATGAATACTTGAGCACATAAAATTGCAACCATATTTGACACAAACATTGTGTGGCAACATAATATTCTAACATTTAAATGTGTATTTACAAAAAAAAGGATAAGTTAGAATTATATGCTCCCTCACCCCCTGGTGGCACATTATACAAATGTTAGGGACGGAGAGTTGAATTGGTAGATGTTTTCGACAAGTAAACCTCTACACTTCCAATTAGCGGTTTCAATAATCCTTCTTCCCCTGCGATTATTTGAACAATGACGCTTTTTGGGACTTTATGAAATCATGTTCTCTAACGTAATATCTGGATAAGCGCAGCTTGTTTTTATCCTATCTTAAGTGTGTGTGTGTGTTTTTTTACTGTAGGGGGTGTGGCTTGGCATGTGACTCACTGATCATCTTTTTCTATGACAGGGAACAGACGATCAGTGACAGGCTCACTAGAAAGCACGAGGAGAGGTTTGTTTGCATTGTTTACACTTACCCTCTCCCTGTTCTTCAGCTCTGTGACTCAATTGCGGGACACTGGTGGCAATGGGGTCCAAAGGTCCCGTGGCCACGGTCATGGAGCTCAGGACCGGGTCGTTAGTGCGCAGGCGGCGTGCGCGCGACCCACAGCTGAGCAACGTACCTGTACGTCTTTGTGCGTCTTTGTGCCCAGCCGTGCCATTCTGCTGACGTATATCGGCGTGAGGCAGTCCTTAAGTGGTTAAAATTTGGAGGGTTGCCAGCTTTATTTACAGGTGGTTTGCAAAGTCTTAACAATAAACAAAGCAGTCAAATCTAATCCTTGCCTTCCAGTGCTAAACTAAACAGTACACTGCTCTCTAGATGGTGTGGGGCTGGTCCCCGACACAGATAAAACATGAGGTTAAGTAAACCTTTGTTTTCAGTCCAAACAAACGGGCTCCTCTCTCTCAAATTCCCTTCTGAGTCTCAGGGCAGAGCACTGCTGTGCTCTCTTCCTGGTCATTTAAAGTCCACCTAAGCATGGACTCAAGTGGACCACAAGACCCGGACTGGAACCAAACCTGCCACAGAGGCTGGAAACATCTGGGCCAGATTCTGGTTCAGTCTCTGACAATAGAACAGATGCAAGGTGAAATATATTGATTATTGATGACCTCATCTCGCATACCATAACATATCCTCCAGCTATGCTCAAGCCCCTGTAGCTAAGCAATTGTCCCAAACCTACAGTGCATGCGGGAGACAGCATCTGCATTATTTTAGAGCTTGCCCAGCTTATGCTCTACTGTAAATTTAAAGGGCTGTAAAGCCAGGAACCACCTTGTCACGTGTCAATTTTTCTCTCTCTTGTCGCACATCCACTTCAGGGGAGCGTGGTCGGTGACCAGCCTAAATGATCTCCACAAGTAATATTTCAGAGAGTCTAAGGCCCATTTAATAGCAAAACATTCCTTTTCAACAATGGTATCATTTTTTGTGCTCAGTTTCCAGCTCAGGTATACAACTGGGTGTTCCTCACCATCTCTTTTCTGGGATAGTACAGCCCCTAGTCTCACCTCAGAGGCATCCGTCTGTACCACAAACTCCTTTGTGAAGTCCGGGGTCGCTAGCACTGGTAATATACAAAGGGCCTGCTTTAATTTCTGGAATGCCTCCTCGGCTTCAGGATTCCATTTAACCATGACTGACCCTCTACCTTTCGTCAGGTCGGTAAGAAGGGCGGCAATAGTGGCAAAGTTGGGTATAAACCATCTGTAATACCCTGTAATGCCCAGGCATGAACTTGTTTTTTGTTTACCAGTTGTGGCCATTTTTGAATTGCCTCAACCATATTGGTCTAAGGCTTGACCAATCCATGGCCAATAATGTACCCGGGGTATTTGGCCTCCTCCAGGCCTATGGAACACTGTTTTGAGTTGACTATGAGACCTTCTTTCCTAAGGGAATCTACCTCTGCTTGTACTGGAGGCAGGTGCCATTCCCAATCTAGGCTGTGGATGACCACATCTTCCAAATAAGCAGCTGCATACGGGTGATGTGGTCTCAAAGTTTTGTCTATCATTCCCTGGAATGATGCAAGGGCTCCATGCAGACCAAAAGGCATCTGCTTGGCTGATTCAGTTAGCGGTATTTGCCAATAGCCTTTTGTTAGGTCTAGGGATGTTATGTAGTGAGCCTTTCCCAACCTGTCGGGGAGTTTGTTGACACAAGGCATCGGTATGCATTGAACTGAAAACTGAAACTGAAACTGAAATCGTTACAAAACCTGATAGTGCCATCAGGTTTTGGGACTAGCACTATGGTGCTTGACCACTCACAGTGGGATTCTTCTATCACGTTCAACTCTAACATATTTTTGATTTCCTTCATGACTGCCTCTCGCCTGGCCTCTGGGACTCTATATGGCTTTACATTTATGCGAACCTCGGGTTCCATCACTATGTGTCAGGATCGTTACCTGGATGGTCGCGGTGCTGCCCGTGTTGGTGTGCGCCGATGTCCTGCAGTGCGTGCTGGGGTGCGTGTTCCTGTGCGCGCGCTGTTGCGCGCTCCTGTGGGCGCTGGTGCGCGTCAGTGTGTGCCCTTGCGTGCCCCTGCCGGTGCCGGTGTGCACCGGTGCGCGCTGTTGTGGGCACTTCGGGTGGCGCTGGTGTGTCTGCTGGCGCCCGGGTGCGCGCGCGCGTCGGCACGCGCACGTGCGCGGCGCTTGGTGCCAATCAGCCTATTTAGGCCTGCTGCTTAGACCATTCAGGTGCTGCCTGATCAACAGCTCCTCGGTTCCTGTTCCGTTGTCTGTATTCTGTGTTCCTGTTTCCAGATCTCCTGTCGACCCGGCTCTCCTTGGACACCTCTGACCTCTGCCTGCACCTGACATCGGCCTGTTTGACCTCTCTCTTGCCTGCTCCTTCTGTACCTCTGCTGCCCGCCTGTTGCCAAACCCTGCCTGAACCCGGACCTGCCTGCTCTGCTCCTGCTCCGTACCCAGTTTGCCTGTGTCCTACCTACGCACCTGCTGCTGGAAGTTTCCTGCAAGTTCCTGCTCCTGGAGCCATACCACAGGCTCTCTTACCACTCTGCACTCTCAGCCACCTGTCTGCTCTATCAGGGGTTGTAAGTCGGACATGTACGGGAGACCATCCTCTGCCCAAGCGGACTCACCAGTTCGGTAAGTGCCAGTCTGACAGTATCAGGCAGCCATGACTGAGTCCGGGCAGGGGGCCTCCCCCATGGATGAATTATGCACACATTTGGCCGGTCTGACCCAAGCCGTGAAGAATCTCCAGGAAGGCTACTCAAGGTTGGAGGAGCAAGTTCAAGCCTTGTCCTCCTCATCTAACCCTCAAGGAACCTCTCCCACCGGTCTTTCATCCGCACCCTCCGTAGTGATGCTTCCTCCAGAGCCAAGGGTACCTACGCCCGAGAGGTTTTCTGGCGATCGCACCAAGTATCGTGCGTTTCGCAACTCTTGCGAACTGTACTTCGCACTGCAGCCGGGGACATTCTCTCTAGAGGCAACCAAGGTGGGCTTTGTAATATCCCTGTTGTCCGGCGAGCCTCAGACCTGGGCCCACCGTCTGCTGGAGCAGAAATCTGGAACCCTGGATAGCCTTGATAATTTCTTCTTGGCCATGTCTCAACTATATGAGGACCCCCAATTGACTGCGACTGCAGAAGCCGCACTGCACTCTCTTCAACAAGGTCACAGAGCGGCCGAGGACTATGCGGTGGAATTCCGCCGTTGGAGCTCCGACACAGATTGGAATGACGCCGCCTTGCGCCACCAATTCCGGATGGGACTTTCTGACCCCCTTAAGGATGAGTTGGCACGGGTAGGAATACCACAAACCCTGGATGAGTTAGTCAACCTCTCCATTCAGATTGATCGTCGCTTAAGGGAGCGCCGGTCGGAGAGGTCCTCCAGCCACTTCCGTCCCATCTGGGTGCTCCCCAAGGTTCCCAGTTCTGCTGGTCAGTTCTCTTCTACCTCTTCTGCTCCTGCTCTGGAAGCTCCTGAACCGATGCAGCTCGGGTTACTTCGGCCCTCGTTGACCCATGAAGAAAAGCAGCGCAGATGTGCCCACAACCTATGTCTCTACTGTGGGGAACCTGGGCACTATGCCAGGGCCTGCCCCAACAAGACATGTAAGTGTGTTTCCTCTTCCTTCATGTGTGCCTCTGTTCTACGAAAACCCAGTTCTCACCTTGCCCTTCTCCTCACTTTGCAGCTTCCAGGAGGGAGTTTCCCAGTGTCAGCCATCATTGATTCCGGAGCATGCAGCTGCTTCATCGATCTGACTTTCGCTGCCAACCATCACATCTCGCATCTACCTAAGGCTCAGGGGCTTGCTGTACATCTAGCTGATGGCTCCACTCTTAGTTCCGGTCCTGTCACGCAAGAGACTGTCCCTTTTCTGGCTACTATGGGCACCTGTCACCAGGAGCACCTACGTCTGGATGCCATCTCCTCCCCCTTGTTTCCCATTATCCTGGGGATACCCTGGTTGCAGGCCCACAATCCAAGCATAAACTGGGCCACAGGAGAAGTCAAGTTTCTTTCCGAGTACTGTCAACAACACTGCTTGGGCCAACCAACCAATAATTCCTCTCAACTTCTTTGTTTGGATGTCGATCCGGAATTGCATCAGTCCATTCCTGAACCCTATAAGGACTTTCTGGATGTATTCAGCAAGAAAGGGGCAGAGACTCTTCCCCCCCACAGGCCTTATGACTGCCCTATAGAACTGTTACCAGGTACTGAAGTTCCTTTTGGGAGAATTTTTCCATTAACGGAGCAGGAGTTAGGCACGCTGAAAGATTATATTGATGAAAACCTGAAAAAGGGGTTTATCCATCCTTCTACTTCAGGGTGCTGGCATTTTTTTCGTCGAAAAGAAGGACCATTCCCTACGCCCCTGCATTGACTATCGGGAATTGAACAAAATAACTGTTAAAAACCGTTATCCTTTACCCCTAGTACCCGAGTTATTCCAAAGGCTGGGGTCTGCAGTCATCTTTTCGAAATTAGATCTTCGCGGAGCTTACAATTGAATCCGTATCCGAGAAGGAGACGAATGGAAGACAGCGTTCCGTACTCGTTTTGGGCACTTCGAGTACCTTGTCATGCCCTTCGGGTTGTGTAATGCACCCGCGACCTTTCAACATTTTGTCAACGACATTTTTCGTGACTACCTGGATCTATATGTAATTGCATAACTGGACAATATCTTAATCTTTTCCTCATCATTGGAAGACCATCGTAGACATGTCCGTAGCGTTTTAGCTCAACTCAGGGTACACGGGCTCTACGCAAAACTCGAAAAGTATGAGTTTGAACGCCAGTCCATCCAATTGCTGGGCCTGGTTATATCAGTGGAGGGCATCAAGATGGATCCACAAAAGGTGTCTGCCATCCTGGACTGGCCTGCGCCTGTGGACAAGAAGGGTGTACAGCGCTTCATCTGCTTTTCCAACTTCTACCGGAAATTTATCAAGGGTTTCTCTGCAATTATTGCTCCCATCACCGAACTGACCAGACAGGGTACCCAATTCTCTTGGACCCCTGAGGCTCAGCTGGCCTTTGAAAGACTCAAGATGCTATTTACTTCTGCCTCTATTCTGAAACATCCGGATCCAGCCTTACCCTTTGTCCTTGAGGTTGATGCTGCCTGCCCTGCTCCTGCTCCGTACCCAGTTTGCCTGTGTCCTACCTACGCACCTGCTGCTGGAAGTTTCCTGCAAGTTCCTGCTCCTGGAGCCATACCACAGGCTCTCTTACCACTCCGCACTCTCAGCCACCTGTCTGCTCTATCAGGGGTTGTAAGTCGGACACGTACGGGAGACCATCCTCTGCCCAAGCGGACTCACCAGTTCGGTAAGTGCCAGTCTGACACTATGTCATGCTGGATCACGTTGGTCAGTCCGGGTAAGGGGGAGAAAAAGTCTCTATTTTTGCACACAAACGCCCTAACGTCACTTTGTTGTGCCACAGATAGGGAATCCATTATAGGAACGTCAGGTCTGAGGGAAGCGGGGATGCGGCCAGTAAAGTCTCTCTGTCCTTCCAGGGCTTTAAGAGATTCACATGATAAATATGGTGTGGTTTCCTTTTCCCTATGTCAGGAACAGTGTTATTGCTTGGATCGCCTGCTGGTGTCACTGTTTCTTTCGGCATCAAAGGGTGCAGTTCTGGTGGCCACCAGCGGGTGTCTCCCAGCAAATGCACATTCTAGTGATCAAGCTGCATCTGATGTGGAATTGCTGGGAGTATATACAGTGCCTTGCGAAAGTATTCGGCCCCCTTGAACTTTTCAACCTTTTGCCACATTTCAGGCTTCAAAGTTAAAGATATCAAATTTTTATTTTTTGTGAAGAATCACCAACAAGTGGGACACAATTGTGAAGTGGAACGAAATCTAATGGATTTATGAAACTTTTTTAACTAATAAAAAAATGAAAAGTGGGGCGTGCAAAATTATTCGACCCCCTTGCGTTACTACTTTGTAGAGCCACCTTTTGCTGCGATTACAGCTGCAAGTTGCTTGGGGTATGTCTCTATCAGTTTTGCACATCGAGAGACTGAAATTCTTGCCCATTCTTTCTTGCAAAACAGCTCGAGCTCAGTGAGGTTGGATGAAGAGCATTTGTGAACAGCAGTTTTCAGCTCTTTCCACAGATTCTCAATTGGATTCAGGTCTGGACTTTGACTTGGCCATTCTAACACCTGGATACATTTATTTGTGAACCATTCCTTTGTAGATTTTGCTGTATGTTTGGGATCATTGTCCTGTTGGAAGATAAATCTCCGTCCCAGTTTCAGGTCCTTTGCAGACTCCAACAGGTTTTCATCCAGAATGGTCCCGTATTTGGCTGCATCCATCTTCCCCTCAATTTTAACCATCTTCCCTGTCACTGCTGAAGAAAAGCAGGCCCAAACCATGATGCTGCCACCACCATGTTTGACAGTGGGGATGGTGTGTTGAGGGTGATGAGCTGTGTTGCTTTTACACCAAACATATCATTTTGCATTGTGGGAAAAAAGTTTGATTTTGGTTTCATCTGACCAGAGCACCTTCTTCCACATGTTTGGTGTGTCTCCCAGGTGGCTTGTGGCAAACTTTAGATGAGACTTTTTATGGATATCTTTGAGAAATGGCTTTCTTCTTGCCACTCTTCCATAAAGGCCAGATTTGTGCAGTGTACAACTGATTATTGTCCTATGGACAGACTCTCCCACCTCAGCTGTAGTTCTCTGCAGTTCATGCAGAGTGATCATGGGCCTCTTGGCTGCATCTCTGATCAGTCTTCTCCTTGTCTGAGCTGAAAGTTTAGAGGGACGGCCAGGTCTTGGTAGATTTGCAGTGGTCTGATACTCCTTCCATTTCAAAATGATCGCTTGCACAGTGCTCCTTGGGATGTTTAAAGCTTGGGAAATATTTTTGTATCCAAATCCGGCTTTAAATTTCTCCACAACACTTCTGGACTGAGTGTGCTGCACTGAAAGTAAAGGGGCCGAATAATTTTGCACGCACCACTTTTCAGTTTTTTATTTGCTAAAAAAGTTTAAATTATCCAATAGATTTCGTTGCACTTCACAATTGTGTCCCACTTGTTGGTGATTCTTCACAAAAAATTTAAATTTTATATCTTTATGTTTGAAGCCTGAAATGTGGCAAAAGTTTGAAAAGTTCAAGGGGGCCAAATACTTTCGCAAGGCACTGTAAGCCCACCCTTCACTGAGGCTCAGTGCTTCAGAATTCCTTCATGCAAGCCTTGTCCCTGCCTAATCTGATCTGTTGCCAGAAACCTGTTCCTGATCTGCTTCCTGCCCTGTCCTGGACTCTGTTTCCTGTACCTGGTTCCTGAGACTTGTCCCCTGATTCCTGCCTTGGCTCCCCTTGTTTCTGCTTCCTCCACCTGGCCTCCTGTTCCCCTTGTCTCTCATCCCTGCCTTGTTGTTATATACTGTATGTGTTCCCTTTCCGTGTGTATATATAGTTAGTTAGTTAGGGTTTTGGGGTTACTGTGTATGCTTTCTTGCTTGTTCATGGTTTGCTTTGTTTGGTTTGCACGTGTGTCTTTATCCTTAATAAATATATTTGTACTCAGAGTCACTCTGTGGATGGTGAGGAAAGCAACAAAGAGCAACAAGGAAACAAAGACCTGAAGTGTGCCAAAGGTCACGTGGTCAGTATGCCTAAAAGGAGGCATACCCAAGTATGAAATGTAAAGAATGAAATTAAAAGAAAAAGGGAATGGGTGGGTGGGACACGAGACCCGACATCCAACGAGAAGGAGGCAGAGGAGGGCAGGCTTTATGCAGCCTGACTCCTCCTACAAATACAGGCTTACCCTGCGGTCAGCCTTTACACTTGTACTCAGAGTCACTCTGTGGATGGTGAGGAAAGGAACAAAGACCTGAAGTGTGCCAAAGGTCATGTGGTCAGTATGCCTAAAAGGGGGCAAAAACTAACACAGTAGGAAGAAAGCTCAACAACCAGATGACCCAGTGAATAACGTCTAACCTGGGGTGGCGGCAAATGAGTTATGCCTTTGCCGCAGAGAAGGAAACGCTAAGAAAGGCAGTAGCCCCTCCCCTGGCTTCAGGAACCACAAGGCCAGCTATAGCACCCCCTTGAGCCCAACCCAGCGACCAACGCAAGATAAACCTGAGAGTACGTGAACGTCATAAAATGAAACCCACAATGGAAAGTCAGCTGAGCACAGCAGGGAGTCCCCACCGCTGGAGACCTGGATGGCTTCAAACGGAGAAGCAGAAAATAAAACAACCTGACAGATCATTCATCATGAAATACTGGGACTTAACTGGATACGCCCAGAAAGTGCTGAAGGCTGATACCAGCTGGAGGAGGCAAAAAAAGGAAACTAAAACAAAACAGAAAAGCAAAAAGGAACTAGATGTTTCACCATCAGGACAGGAAACCTAACCTGGAAACATGCCAAGCAGTGTCATGGGCCTTCCTGGAATTTAAAACAAAACCCAATGATCAAGGCTGTAGTGCCAACCAAATGGAAACCAATCTACCACAACTGGAACTGAAAAGAAAGTGCGTAACTGGAACCTGCTTCTGAGACCCGAGCCTACAGATACTGGCCCGGGCCCCGTGATCCACGAAAGTCCCTGAGCCGGTAGAAACTGTGGATCAGTGAAAACTGACTAACCAAACTTTCCATCCCCCAGGGCAACTCCTGGCCGGATGCAGCTAGGAAATTAAAATAAATAGTGAGGAATGGCACCCAACTGATCAGGAACACAACTAGCGAGAGAATCGTGATCAGACAAAAAATACCTGCGACAAGAATGAAACCTGCGATAAGGAAACGTGACTGAACGAAAACATGAGTAGCGTGAACTGATCACCGTGAGCGGCTTAAGAACGGCGGCTGCTAGAAAACACGACCTGCCTAGGAAATGCAGGTTGCACAAGAAACACAAATCGATGAAAAACACAAGAGAAAACCCTGGGGGGTACACAAGAGAAAACCCTGGGGGGTACACAAGAGAAAAGAAAAGCATAAGACACGAAACGTGCGGCATATAGGAATATGTAAGAAACACGAGAAAAGGCAAGAAAACACGAGAAACAAAAGAAACATGGGAAACGCGAGAAGATGCATGAGACACGTAACTAGCATCAGACACGTACAATACATCCGACACTAACAAGCATGAGGAACGTAAAAAAGCCTGAGAATCATGAAATTACACAAGGGTAATGACATGAAAGGCACAAGACATGAAATGTGCGGCACATGGGAAATACGTAAGGAAACACAGGACAACACGTAAGGAAACATGTGAATACGTCAAAAACCATGGAAATACGACAGAAAATGCTAGAAAAACATGGGGAAACGTCAGAAACAAGGGAAACACAAGAAGTTGCATCACGTAAATAACAGCCACGAACATTACATCCGATACGTGAATTGCAAGAGAAACGTAAAAAACCTGATAACCATAAATTCATGAGAACCATAAAAGCGTAAGAACTGTAAGTCGTTTAAAAACCGTCAACTGCCAGCAAAACACACGAGAACGCAATTGTATGAGAAACCATAAAATTGCATGGAAAACCATCAAATGTATGAGAAACACCAACCTCATATGTAAATCACATGAGAGACCTAAATCGCTTGAAAAACAAAATTGCGTAAGAACCGTAACTTCATGAAACACCAATGTAAACGAAACGAGAACATGAGTGTATGAGAATGTTAAAACGAAACGAGAACATGAGTGTATGAGAACGTAAAACGAAACGAGGACATGAGTGCATGAGAACGTAAAACAAAACGAGGACATGAGTGCATGAGAACGTAAAACGAAACGAGGACATGAGTGCATGAGAACGTAAAACGAAACGAGGACATGAGTGCATGAGAACGTAAAATGAAACGAGGACATGACTGCATGAGAATGCAAAACGCATGAAACGCAAAACGCATAACGCTGGAAACGCGATAGAGAAACCTGGAAAGCGAGAGAAAACCTGGAAAGCGAGAGAAACCATAAAAATGCACGAGAAACCGTAGTTGCATGAACCGTCAACTGTACCATGGGAATACGTCAGAAAATGCTATAAAACATGGAGAAACGTGAGAAACATGGGAAACGCAAGAAGTTGCGTGAGACACGTAAATTACATCTGATACGTAAATTGCATGAGAAATTTAACATGCCTGAGAACCATAAATTCATGAGAACCATAAATGCGTAAGAACTGTACATCGTTTAAAAACCGCCAACTGCCTGCGAAACGCACGAGAAACGCAATTGCATGAGAAACCATAAAATTGCATGGAAAACCATCAATTGTATGAGAAACAACAACTTCATAAGAAAAGTAAATCACATGAGAGACCCAAATCGCATGAAAAACAAAATTGCGTAAGAACCGTAAGCAACGTGCTTGAAACCAACAAGCATGAGAACGTCAAATCGAATGAGAACGGAAAACGAAACGAGAACATAACTGCATGAGAATGTAAACGAACGAGAACATAACTGCATGAAAAACGTAAAACGAAACAAAAACATAACTGCATGAAAACGCAAATGCAAGAAACGCAAATGCAAGAAACGCAAATGCCTGAAGATGCAACTGCCTGAGAAACGCAACTGCCTGAGAAACGCAACTGCAAGAAGTTGCAACTGCCTGAGAAACGCAACTGCCTGAGAAACGCAACTGCTCGAGAAAACGCAACTGCTCGACACACAACTGCAAGAAGATGGAAATGCATGAAAACGCAAATGCATGAAAAACGCAACTGCAAGATGCAAATGCATGAAAACACAAATGCATGACAACGTAACTGCTTTGAGAACGTGACCGCTATGAAAACGTGAATGGCCTGAGACCGGAAACGCATGGGACCGAATCGCATAGGAAAACCATAAAATGCACCAGAACGTAAACCTGCATGAGAAAACCGTGAATAGCACGAGAACATGAATGGCACGAGAATATTAATGCACGAGAATATTAATGCACCAGAACGCTACGTGGAGCTCAGGCGGGGGGGGGCACGCCACGTGGAGCTCAGGCGGGGGGGGCACGCCACGTGGAGCTCAGGCGGGGCTTGGGCACGCCACGTGGAGCTCAGGCGGGGCTTGGGCACGCCACGTGGAGCTCAGGCGGGGGTTGGGCATGCCACGTGGAGCTCAGGCGGGGGTTGGGCACGCCACGTGGAGCTCAGGCGGGGGTTGGGCACGCCACGTGGAGCTCAGACGGGGGTTGGGCACGCCACGTGGAGCTCAGGCGGGGGTTGGGCACGCCACGTGGAGCTCAGGCGGGGGTTGGGCACACCACGTGGAGCTAAGGCGGGGGTTGGGCACGCCATGTGGAGCTCAGGCGGGGGTTGGGCAATCTAAAGGACCACAACATACATGTATATACCCTGGTTGCCCATCATCATGGGGATGACTGCTTGAGCCAGAGACAGCCAGCTCCCAATGACATTAGCAATTAATGGGTTAACGAAAATGTGAACTGTATAACACCAACAAAAAAGGAGAGAAAAAACACATGGGGGGAGGAGTTCCTCTTAAGGCTAGGTTTTAGAATGGTGCCTTAAGTATACCTATATAGTATTCTAGAAACTTCTGACTTTAAGTTCTGTTGCATAAAGAATCTTAATATGCAGCCTTTTTTTTTTTTTTTTTATGTGTCCAGTGAGTGTATATCTGCAAATTGCAGCTTTTTTTTTTTTTCAATACTCTGGATGCATTGATCCTGGGCACGTTCTTCATTTTGGCACTGCAAAGGTTAAATATCAGAGGAAAATCTCAGCTTGGCAGAAACGGGAAACAGATGGAAAATGGTTTTACCACCGCGCTCAGGGAAAAAACACAGAGAGGATTCCGGAAAGCTCCCAGGCTGGAAACACATGTGAGGGGAGAGGGTAAGCCGGCGACAGCCGCCCACCCCCCCCTCGCCAGGAGAACCGGCGGGCGCTCCGCATGTGAGGGGAGAGGGGGAGCCGGCCGATCACCTCCCCCCGGAGAAACGGCGGGTGCACTGCACATGTGAAGGGGGAAGGGGGGGAAGGGGAGCCGGCACGGCTGAATACCTCCCCCTCCCCCCGCCAGGAGAATCGGCGGGTGCAAGCCCCCCCAGTGGACAAGCGCTTACCGCAGAATCACCTGGGGAAAGCCTGGGACAGGAAACCTCCCTCCCCTCCAGCCGAGGCGGGCGGGAGAAAGCCTCCCCCGTGCAGACAGCCACCGTCTGGTGAAGCGCCCCCCCCCCCCCCCCGCAGCTCCACACGGGGGAAGCCTGTGGCTGGCACAGCGGGAGAAGGAGGCGGGTGGGCGACAAGGGGGAGCCTGAGACAGAAACCCCCACCCCCCTCCCCTCCAGCAGAGGCAGCCGGAGAAGGAGGCGGGCGGGAGGAAGGATCCCCCTTGCAGACAGAAGCTGCCGGCGAGAGAACCACCCCCCCACCACCGATGCCCACAAACGGAGCCGGCAGGGGCCAAAAGCACCCCCGTCCATGAGCGCCCGAGCCGCAGAATGTCATCCTCCTCCGACCCGCCGGAAGTGACGTCAGCCACACGAGACCCGACGTCCAACGAGAAGGAGGCAGAGGAGGGCAGGCTTTATGCAGCCTGACTCCTCCTACAAATACAGGCTTACCCTGCGGTCAGCATTTACACATATTTTTTACTTACCTTTTGAGCCTGATTCCTTTAGTGTAGCCCATTGATCAGTTTACTCAGTGCTGGATGCCTGTGTTAGGCATCCCTCCCATGACAGAATTCTGAAGCCATACTAACAGATTGGCTGCACTTGGGAATAGGGTCTGGACACTTGCTATTGCCAAGAAAAATGCTTCTGGCAACAGATGACAGAGATTTTTGTCATCAGACATTAGGTGAATACACTAGAGAGCAACTGCTGGAATGTATCCCTATAGCCCATGTTTTCGTTGATCAGGGCAGTTTTCTGTTTGAGGACGTGCAGCCATTGATTCGGATCTGTACGGAGTTGGCCCTGTCTGATGCCTCTAGTGGAGGTGATGACTATACACCCCCTTTTAGCGCAGCTCAGGTAGAGTCTTTGGTGTGGCTTTTGGAAGATGACTCTGCCTTTTTCTTTGAGCAATACTCAGCTTGTCCTCAACAGGTGCGTGCAGCATGTATTGACTCAGTGCAGTCTCTGGTCAGACAAACAATGTGCAAACCTGATTTTGTGCAACCATTATTACAGGCCTGGTCAAGCTTGTTGTACTCAGCTTCTGTCAGCTCCCAACCACCCATTTCTGTGTCCAGATACCAGCCTGCTGGGATATCTTCCTCTCTATTACCCCCAACAACCACAATTTCTGACCAATACACCCTGCTACCAAAGAAGTACCAGTACCCTGTTTCCTCCTGCTGTACCTACCCAGCCTTTAACCCCTCTGCTACTTCTGGGCTGCCTCCACCAGTTCCACTAAATCCACCCTCAAAATCTGCTCCCTCTATTTTACCATCCTTCTGCTCTTCACTCTTACCAGCTGCATCCACTACCTACAGCCCTGTACCCACATACAAATCTTCAGTTGCTAAAACCAAAAAGAAACAGAAGTTTTTTCCAACCCATACTATTCTGTCATCACCCACTCCTGCCTCCACGCCTGATGTTCCAATACCTGCTGTTCAGCCTGTTGTGCCAGTGTCTCTGCCTGTTGTCCAGTCTGATGCTTTCCAGTCTGATGTTCCGGCCTTCCAGTCTGATGTCCCTCTGCCGGCTTTCCAGCCTGATGTCCCGCTGCTGGCTTTCCAGTCTGATGTCCCGGCTTTCCAGTCTGATGCCTTCCAGTCTGATGTCCCGGCCTTCCAGTCTGATGCCTTCCAGCCTGATGTCCCGACCTTCCAGCCTGATGTCCCGGCCTTTCCGGTCTGACGCCTTCCAGCCTGATGTCCCAGCCTTCCATTCTGACGCCTTCCAGCCTGATGTCCCGGCCTTCCAGTCTGACGCCTTCCAGCCTGATGTCCCGGCCTTCCAGTCTGACGCCTTCCAACCTGATGTCCCGGCTCTCCAGTCTGACGCCTTCCATCCTGTTGTCCCTGCCTTCCAGTCTGACGCTTTCCAGTCTGATGCCCCAGCCTTCCAGTCTGGCGCCTTCCAGTCTGATGTCCCGGCCTTCCAGTCTGATGCTTTCCAGTCTGACGCCTTCCAGTCTGATGTCCCGGCCTTCAAGTCTGATGCCTTCCAGTCTGATGTCCCGGCCTTCCGGTCTGACGTCTTCCAGTCTGATGTCCCGGCCTTCCAGTCTGACGCCTTCCAGTCTGATGTCCCGGCCTTCCAGTCTAAGGCCTTCCAGTCTGATGTGCCTGACGTCCCAGGGCCTGCTGTCCAGCGTGACGTCCCAGTGCCTGCTGTCCAGCATGATGTGCCGCTGCCTGCCTTCCAGCCTGACGTGCTGCTGCCTGCCTTCCGGTCTGATGTGTCAGCTTCCCGGTCCGATGTGCTTCTGTCTGCTGTCCAGCCAGAGGTGTTCCTGTCTGCTGCCCAGCCAGAGGTGTTCCTGTCTGCTGCCCAGCCTGATGTGCCAGCTTCCCAGCCTGATGTGCCTCTGCCAGCTTCCCAGCTTGATGTGCTTCTGCCAGCTTCCCAGCGTGATGTGCCTCTGCCAGCTTCCCAGCATGATGTGCCTCTGCCAGTTTCCCAGCCTGATGTACCTCTTCCAGCGTGATAACCCAGTGTTTGTTGCCCAGCCTGATGACCCGGAGCTCGCTGCCCAGCCTGATGACCTGAAGCATGCATGTTGCCCTGCCTGTTTTTATTTCCAGATCTAAACTTCCAGACTCTGGTGGTGGGATACATGTCCCATTGTCGGACTTGGGTGGCACGCCTCCCAGTAGGTTAAGAGACTCTGGCCAGAGAGCATAAAGAAGTCTGCAGTCACAGGGGAGACTTTTCGGGACTTTTCCATATTTACATGCACTGCCAGGTTCAAGGGCAGAATGGAGTGTCCGGAGGCCACTCCTTAGGGGGGGAACTGTCAGGAACAGTGTTATTGCTTGGATCGCCTTGGATCGTGTGTATATATAGTTAGTTAGTTAGTTAGTTAGTTAGTTAGTTAGTTAGTTAGGTTAGGGTTTTGGGGTTGCTGTGTATTATTTGCATTCTTGTTTGTTCATGGTTTGCTGTTTTTGGTTTGCACGTTTGTCTTTATCCTTAATAAATATATATATTTTTCACTTACCTTTTGAGCCTGATTCCTTTAGTGCAGCCCATTGATCTGTTTACTCAGTGCTGGATGCCTGTGTTAGGCATCCCTCCCATGACACACTGGCTGGTAGACTCTTACCTCCCCCACCCTTTTGACAGCCTCAAAGGTACCCTGCCACTTGGCTAGGAACTTGCTTTCCACCATAGGCACCAGTACCAACACTCTGTCCCCGCGGCTGAAAGTATGGACCTTGGCACCCCGATCATAGACCCTCCTCTGAGCCTCCTTGGCTTGCACCATATGTTCTCATACCAGGGGCAGGACAGCTGTGATTTGAAGCTGTATCTAGGAGACATGCTCTATGATGCTTCTAAATGGGGTTGCCTCTCCTTCCTATGTTTGTTTGGCAATTTCTAGTAGCCCCCTGGGATGTCTGCCATACAAGAGCTCAAAGGGGGAATATACCTGTGGATGCCTTCGGAACCTCACATATGGAAAAAATGAGATAAGGTAGCAAAAAATCCCAGTTGCTCCCATCTATGTCAACCACCTTTTTCAGCATACTTTTCAAAGTTTATTTAAATCTTTCAACAAGACCATCTGTTTGGGGGTGGTAGACAGAGATATGGAGATGGGAGATTTTGTATAGCTTACACGGTTCCTTGGTAACCCTGGACATAAATGGGGTGCCCTGATCGGTTAAGATCCCTTTTGGGATCTCCACTCGACTAAACACCTGGACTAGCTCCTTGGCGATAGCCTTAGCTGAGGTGTTATGCAAGGGAATGGCCTCAGGATAGCATGTTGCATAGTCCTGGATTACCAAAATATGCTGGTGACCCCGGACAGACTTCACTGCCGGCCCCACCAAGTCCATGGCAATTCTCTCAAACAGGACCTTGATTATTGGTAGAGGAACAATGGGACAGCAAAACTGTGGCAATGGTGCTGGCATTTGGCACTCGGGGCACGATTCATGGTACTCCCTGACATCCATATACAAGCCGGGCCAGAAAAAATCTCTGGGCGATTCTCTCCTTGGTCTTTTTGATCCCAAAATATCCCCCATTACATGACTATGGGCCATGAGGTAAAGCAGTCCAATAAAACAGGGCTCCTCTCTCAGATTCCCTTCTGAGTGTTCCTGGTCATTTAAAGTCCACCTGAGCATGGACTCAAGTGGACCACAAGACCCAGACCGGAACCAAGCCTGCCACAGATGCTGGAAAAATCTGGGCTGGATTCTGGTTCATTCTCTGACAATAGAACAAATGTAAGGTGAAATATATAGATTATCGGTGACCTCACCTTGCATACCATCACTATATATATATATATATATATATATATATATATATATATATATTGCAGAAAATCATTTTTTAATCCCCTACTGATTTTGTAAGTTTTTTTTTTTTTTATCATAGGTGTATTTTAAATGATAGAAACAGAATGTGAACTGAAAATCAAGAAAAAAAACACAATATAAATGTTATATATTAAGTTTCAGCTTAGTGAACAAAATAAGTATTTGATCCCCAGGCAAAACATGATTTAGTACTTGGTGGAGCAACCCTTGTTGGCAAGCACAGAGGTAAGATGTTTCTTGTAGTGAGTGACCAGGTTTGCACATATCTCAGCAAGGATTTTGATCCACTCTTCTTTACAGATCTTCTCTAAATCCTTAAGGTTTCTTGGCTGTCTCTTGGCAACTCGAAGTTTCAGCTCCCTCCATACATTTTCTATAGGATTAAGGTCTAGATACTGGCTAGGCCATTCCTGACCTTAATGTGCTTCTTCTTGAACCACTCCTTTGTTGCCTTGGCAGTATGTTGCGGGTCATTGTCATGCTGACCAATCCACGACCCATCTTCAGTGTTCTGGATGAGGGAAGAAGGTTCTTACCCAGAATTTTACAATACATGAACCCATCCATTGTCCCCTCAATGCGGCAAAGTTGGTCCGTACCTTTAGCAGAGAAGCAGTCCCAAAGCATAATCTTTCCACCTCCAAGCTTGACTGTAGGGATGGTGTTCTTAGGGTCATAATCAGCATTTTTCTTCCTCCAAATATGACAAATCCCCCTCCTCAAGAAGGCACATGTACAATCATGCCAATGATCTTCTAAATGATTCAGAGAAGGATCGGGAGAAAAGTGCTGTGGTCAGATGAGACCAAAATTAAGCTCTTTGGCATTAACTTGACTAGCCGTGTGTGGAGAAAGAACATTTTTGGCTATCACTCTAAGAACACCCTCCCTACAGTCAAGAAGATCAGTGAAAATACGATGCTTTGGGGCTGTTTCTCTGCTAAAGGTACAGGTAACTTTGCTGCATTGATGGGCCAATTAACAGGGACATGTATTGTAAAATATTGGATGAGAACCTTCAGTCAGAACACTAAAGATGAGTCGTGGATGGGTCATTCAGCATGACAATGACCATAAACATACTGCCAAGGCAACAAAGGAGTGGTTCGAGAAGAAGCACATTAAGGTCATGGAGTGGCCTAGTCAGTTTCCAGACCTTAATCCTATAGAAAATGTATGGAGGGAGCTGAAACTTCGAGTTGCCAAAAGACAACCAAGAAACCTTAAGGATTTAGAGAAGTTCTGTAAAGAAGAGTGGACCAAAATCCCTGCTGAGATGTGTGCAAACCTGGTCACCAACTACAAGAAACGTTTTACCTCTGTGCTTGCCAACAAGAGTTTCTCCACCAACTACTAAGTCATGTTTTGCTTGAGAATCAAATACTTATTTTACTCATTGAACGACAACTCAATTTATAGCATTTGTTTTAGGTGTCTGGATTTTGGGTTGATATTCTGTCTTTATCATATAAAATACACCTATGATGAAAATGATAGACCCTTCGTTTCTTCATCTCCTCCTGACCTCCCCTGTGTTGGACGTTTCCCAAGCCATAAGCAGCCCCAGCATTAGGCAGCCCAATGTTATGGGCATTAGCTGATCTGCCTTAAGGCAATGTCTTTCTGGCACTTCACTTCTTTCACAGCTCAGAGAATTAGACATGTGCACACTGAAATATTAGGTTTCAGAATTTAGTTTTCGTCTGAAAAATACATTTATTTAGTTACTACCAAAATTCGTTTTTATTTATTTAGTTTAGTTAAAAAATGCATTTGTCCAAAAATCCGAAATAATTAAGGTTGAATCTGTCATTGAAGGCTTATGCTGTCTGTCAAATGTTCTAAGAAGATTCTAAACGGTACGATGCCACAATCGTACATTTCCAGTCGAATGTTCCGCCTACAAGCTATAGTAGAATTCTAATGTTGTATGACACTAGTAATAATTATATTTATTAATTATTATTACTAGTGAACCAACATTTGAATTATTCTATAGCCTATGGGCGGAGCATTTGACCATAAATGTCCACTTGCAATGACTGCTTCGTCGAATCTTCATGTCAAATCTTTTCTCTCTATGTCGAATAATCTTGGACTAATAGAGTTAGGTTAGGCACATTCAACCACAGGTTCCATGGACACAAATTGTTGAATCTCCTATCTATATCAAGCTGTTGCAATGAAAACTAAAATAAAGCATTTGTTTATGTTGGATGTTTCAGTTTTCGGATTCTGCACGTTCGTTATTGTTTGCTAAAACGGAAACGAAAATACCTGAAATTTGGACTAAAATGCATTCGGATGAAAACGTGCTGTGAATGTGCTGTGTGGTGGTATTTCGGGGACTCAGTGCACCAGTAATGTTGGGGGAGCAAGCGTGAAGTGCCAAGAGCCCCCACCAGACCACAGGAGGGCAAGAGACCATAATAGTGAGTGAGTTACAGCCAGCACACATGATTGCATATACATTTTGCAAAAAATACAGTTTGCCTTTTTAGTGCCTTATGGACTATGCTCTTTGAGACTTCTGATCATGCATAGGCTCCCATGCATAGACATATAGATGTTTTATTCATCCATTCATTGTTTCTTTCTTTATTTATTTTTTATCTATCTATTTTTTTTTTTTACAGTGTTCAGGGACACCGATGAGAGGGTTAAGATTGTCCCTGCCCAGCTGCTCGTTGGGGGGGGGGGGGGGCATGTCCTCAGTATGTGAATGCTCAAATAGTGTCTCATTGTTTGGTGGGAGTTAGCTCTGAGGAAGGGGGTCTGTCTCCTGAAATGCATAAGCTTTTCCACCATGTGGCCAAAGAGTCACCCACCTCACCAGTTGAACCGTTGTACATGAAAAGCTTGAATGTATCCCTACTTTTTTGAGTATAACACTATTATGTGCTTTCAATAAATGGTATTTTTAGTAATGCACTAGGTGTTTGCACCCTCTTGTGTATATTTTTTGCAGCGATTGGAAGAAAAAAGGTAATTTCTCCATTAGTTATCATATGATTGAGAATCCCTTTGATTGGTATCTCATTGCAGTGACAGCCAAAATTTAGAGCCAGCAGTTATGCAAATTGGTGACTGGTAGCTATGAAAGGGGGGATATTTACTAGCATATTCCCAGCATGGGGCATCATGCTAGGGAATGTGAATAAACAGATTGGGAGGATAGGGGACCATGGACCATTATTAATTACAGATTCAATTACTCAGATGTTGTAACTTCTTAAAAACCCCTGGCAGTGTTGTAAATGCTCAAGAACCCCTGCCACTTATGAAGTAGAGAAAAATATCAACAAAGGTATGTGAGCTAATAAAAAAGAATTAATATACTTAAAACTATTATTATATGTATTGACCAAATTAAGTAGTTAGAAGACAATTTAATTTGCAATAGTCTTATAATATATAGTAATCTACATTTTTATTTGATACCCTTAAAACTTCAGAATAAGTATGAAAATAAGAAGGTATCAAAAACATGTTTAATGGTCTAGTCTTGTGTGCTAAGCTTTATTTGCTACAAGGCTGAGTCTGTCTCTACTTTGTCTAGCAGATGTCTAGCAGAGTTGCATACAAACACCTAGTTAAGATACCATTTAAATCTATATAAGCAGGTATATAGTTACATAGTTAGTCAGGTTGAAAAAAAGACACAAGTCCATCTAGTTCAACCAATTAAAAAAAACAAAAAAACAACAACCATACAATCCCATATACACGATCCTATACCCACAGTAGATCCAGGTACTGTTAGAAAATTCTGGGGCATTCCTACACTATGGTTTAAGAAAAAAATATAATTTCAATATAAGTATAAGTTTAGAACACTTTGTTATACTTATGATGCATTGTTTTTACCAGAGATGATTCAACTGATGATAAAAAAAAAACCTTGCAAAAACATGGCTGTTCATAAACTGCACTGGAAAGGCTTGCCTATAAATGCTTTGTCCTGCTGCCATTTTATGATGTCAATAACTATTGCCCAAATTGTAAGGATAGTAGGAAAAGGAGATGCTACAGGGAAAGTTGACATTCTTGTATGGGAAACATGACAGCTCTTTTCATATATAAGAATCGCTCCAAACTATAAGCATATCATTATTGGTTCTATCCCTTGAACATACAACTGCATCAGAAGAACTACTGGTTGAGTATCTGTCTTCCCCTGGGCATTTGCTTCAGCTACAAGACATCTCTTTGATATAATTTAAAACCAAAAGAAAACATCTTCCATCCATGGGGCATTCATAGGCCAAATAGAACGATTCTATATTTACAAATATGCTGTTTACAAGCTCAATTTCACATACCTACAATTGACCTCAAATATGTTACTTTAAAATAGCGTTCTCCAGGGCAGATAAGGTAAACACTAGCTTGCAAAATCATACTTTGTTATATGTACTATATTTATAACCCCTGGCTTTTCCTAACTAACACGTTTGCTTATATTAAAATATATATAACGGTTTGTGTAGTATTAACAACAAATCAAATGAACTGATTATTTTAAGTTAAAGGTACAATAGCTATCTTCTTAAATTAAATGCCATCATCAAGCCTTTAGATATGGGTTAAATGTAGAATTTTTAGTTTACAATTCATAATATATTTAGAAAACAGAAAATAATCACAGAAATATCACCTTGACTTTTTTTAAGCAATATAGCAGTGATAAATTCATTCATAGTGCATTAAGAAATGTCACTGCATAAGGTAGAGCCTTTCATGCAGCAATGCTAATGTGCAAGTTAATCAGGGATCCATTTCTATTGCATTACAAAGAGATGATACAAATAAAATAAATGACTATCATTCTTTTAATAATGATGCATTTAGTTGTATTTTTAACACTTTTGTCTTCACATTTCTTTTGAGTTTATTAAGCAAATTGTGTGTCGTGCTAAATGAACACTGTTTGAATATCTTGTACTCTTTATTATTTAAACAAATTTTTAGTATGAAAAATAAAAAAGAAGTAATATTATAACTCTGGTCCCACAGCTTTCTAGCCCCTCCCAGTCATGAACTAAAGTCCACTCTGCACATTCAAGGTGGAAAAATTTTGGACAAAGCCTGGAGAAGAAAGAAGAGTTCTAAACATAATGGTTCACCAAGTAATGCAAAATTTAAAAAACTGAAAGGTAATTACCTCAAATACTCAGTTACATTTAATATAAGTTAGGGACAAAAATTATTTTATATTTTACTTAAAGTATAAAATATTTATATGTCTAAATATAAAGAACTCTGTTAGAGCAATTTAAGGTTAAAAAAGGTATTCTATTTTCTTTAAACATTTTTTTCTATCGAGAACAAATAGCCAAAGCTCAGCATCTATTTAAGTTGAGCATGAGCATAGGTTATCAGGAAATGCTGCAGTGATAACGCTCAAAATATATACCTAAAGTAATACTGATATAATGTAAGGTAATATACTTTCATTCAATAAGAAATGGTTTTGCTAACAGTAAAGTTCCCTTAAAATGATTCTATTTTTAGGAAGTCCCTACCTGATATTTTTTACCTATATATCTAAACTTTAAACTGAACCTCTTCTTTACTTGTCAAATAGTGTTAACTACCATGTGTAAAACAGAGTTTTTTAAAGCAATAATGTAATCATTTAAAATATAATATATAAACAAAAGTTTTATCTTTTTTTGTATTTAAGTGAATCATTTGTTGAAATAAATTAGTTACTTAGTAATGGTAAGAGTATTTGAGAATATCTATAGTTTATTGAAACAGGTTGTAAAGTTCCCTACTATAGTAAAGAATTCTAAACATCATTCTATCATATTTATATATGTTTTACTTAATAACCCCTTCCCTTTATTCAAACAGAACAAATGTAAATTATGTGAGGTGAATTTGGCAAATCAGACCCTATGTCCCTTAAATTCCATTTTCCTATGCAGCAAAACATGGTAAGTTATCAAAAAGTGATGTCGGAGATTATTCTGCCAACAGAAACTTGAGTTTCTAGGGACATAAAGAGTGACTGTGCTTACCAAGTTGGAACACATGCGCTGTTTTATGACAGAGAATTTGTTGTCTTTAAAACCAAAGACAGAATCACTTTCCTGTTGTCACAACCACAGTGGTTACAGAAGGTTCGTCTTACTTTACCCTGATATTGTCTTCCAATACAGAAAAGGCAGAATTAAATGCTAATTTATTTACTATGACTACTTAAAGCTACTGACCTTTAAGGTTAGAAGTACATTTGCTCTGTATATTTTTTCTAGTAAACAATGTACCCTCCACATAAAGCTCTACAAAAATAGTTTATAATGTTATCATTTATAAAGTTATATTATATTTAAACTGCTACCGGGACCTGTTTATTTAACTGTCTACATTAAATAGATACTTATTCCTGGCAGAATATCTTATAGTGGTAGAACAACATTTTAAATAGAGCTCCAATATTTTTCTGTAAAACAGTAGTTGGTTCCCCTGCTAACTATGAACAGACACTATGATCAACAGAACAATGACCTTACTATTATTTGTCAAGTAAGAACATACAATAAAATGCCTAATGCACACCCAAGAATATTTCCATATGCCAAAAATCTTACATTTGACAGACAAAGACCCTGAAGCTAGAAAACATGATGTTGCTTTGTAATTAGGTATAGTTATCCAATATGTAAATTAGCTTTCAATTTGCTGAAGGTTACACTTTAAGCTCCCTCTAGTACCAGAGTATAAGCCGAAGAAACAAAGGAATATTAACTTAATAACATGGAAAAAGGAGGGTGTAAAGCAAGGAATAAATATAACCTTCACCCCAGTGAAGTGTGAGCTGACATGTAGTTTGTTAAAAAAAAAGACTGTAAATGATTGAAAGACCTAAGCCAAGGTATACATCAAGTGACATTATTCTTCTTCCTGCTTTAATCATGAGCTCACACTCTGAAAGAATCGAAATGTAGGTTGATATAGAAGAAATTTCTGTACGATTAGTGTCTCTGAACAAATGCAATGAGCCAAAGGAAAAAAGAGAGAAAGAATTGTAACGGGGTTAAAGCACAGTTTAATATTTCCTATCTCAGTCACTTTTTTCATAGGTATTGTATGTGTGAGTCCATAGTACAGCATAATGTGTCATAATTTGGCCTTCCATTCTGACAGCAGTGCTTGAGTTGGGCATTAAATCATTGCCCCGAGGAATTCTCATTCTGGCAATTCCTGGCGGTAGGACTGTCATCTCCTCCCACACATTACCTATCATTTTTGACATGATTGGATCAAAATTAGTCAGTACATTTAGATGTAAATTGGGACATCCAAGAATAATAATGAGCACAAAAATATAGCCCTGTGTAATTGACACGGCAACAGCTTAGTACAGTCTTCCACAGCATCTCTGAGATTATTAATACGATGATAACAAAAGTGCTATATCAAAAACAGTAAGGAAACTTTTTCTGTATTGAGGTATATATTTACCTAAAGCTTAAATTGAATGAAAGTTGTTGTGATAGTTGTCCCAGCTGTTAAACAAACTTAAATGTCACAGTGCAATTTTTCAAATCCATCTGTGGCCATGTATAGAAAGTTATGACTTTGCTTAGTCATTGTGCATCATGTTAATGTCATTACTAGAGTTAATTTTGTTCCTACTGTAGGAATCTATGTTAAATACATTTTGTGCGTTAACACAAATTGAAGTATTAGTAATCTTGTATTATTATTTTTTAGCATAGCACATCATTTGGGTTCTGTGCTAACCAATATAGTTGGGAAAATTCAGTTAGCATACAACTTCACATAGATACACAGCTATTTATTCATACATGTTTAAATCTATGTTGTATTTTTAAATTGTTTTCCAAAAAAAACATGGTTCTTGAGTTAGAAGTATAAAAAAAACTTATTTAAAAGGTGTTGCCTAATTGGTAAAAAAGTTGGTAAAGTAAATACACAGAAAATGAACAATATATGAGTCAAGTACAAAAGAAGGCCATAATAAACGACAAAAACAATTGAATGAGAGTGGCATATACACTTCTAAGAAAATATGTATAACACATGTTGCTGTGTCAAAAAACACTCAACAACTGGCTTTCATAATTTGTTTGTTTAAAAAAAGCTGGAAGTGTTAATGTTTTTCTATTTGTCCAAGGAACTCTTCATATTTAGTTTATAGAAGTAAAAATCTTAAAATACATTCCAATTTTGATTTCTTATCACATATTGCTATCATAGAATGTTACTGACTCCATGGACTACAAGGACACCTTTAAAGCCAACTTATGTCTGGCAACAGTGAAGTGGAATGTACGGTCATTGGAGGCATTCACCATGAATAATACCAAATGTCTTTTCACAATACCCTTTACATGTTAACCATCTGTACACCCAACACAAAACACTAACCCTTCTTCAGGTTTGGTGAAATCTATATTTATGTTATAAATGTTTTATGTGCAGCAGTAAAACAATTGTTCTGCCTTACAGTTAAACAGAAAGTGTACGCATGGAAGTAGCAAGTTTATTTTCATGACTACTTCATTGATAAATGGTGTAAGGTTTTTGGTTTTAAAAATAATATTGGTTACATAAGCTAGTTGGAAGCAAATATATACCTCCATAACTATGAGAAGCTTACTGTGATACAATGGCTTGATCATAGGTATTACATTTTTTTTTATTCCACTCTATTATTCTGATCAATATATCAGTGTACATGGAGCTCAACAACAACAAAAATTGGGACTTTTAATATCAAGTATTATATCTGCAACGTGATACATATTAAAGGTAAATGGGTAGATCATTTCTGTTTTCTTAGCAAATGAGAGTGTTCTTTCAGCTGCATAAGCATACTTCTTCATATTCATCATAATGTTTAAGCTGTTTAAATGTGTAAAGGTTGTGGGGGCATTGGGGTGAGCAAAGCAGCTCATCCTTTGCCTGTCCATTATCACCAGTTGTTTCTGAGGATTTTAAAGTGTGCCCAAACTAGAATGAATCCCTTCAAGAATGTTCTAGATATTTTAAGGCATCCTCTCTACTAGAAACCAATAGCTACAAAGGAGCCTCTCACGGGGCATACATGCAAGACACCCAGAGAAAATACTAAAAAAAATATCATAAAATGTTCTTTATTAAGGTTTTGCAGATTAACAGTGTTTTCAGTATACTATAAACATACTAATTATTAATTTAATTTGCATGTTAAATGTGTTTATTTTTTAGGTGATAGGTTTTTGACATTAGTCACTGAGATTTCTTTAAACAATGTTAATCTAATAAATTAAACTGTTATAAAAAAAGTTAAACTATTAATAAGGGGAACATTTAGATTGCATTATATTTGGATTGTATTAATTTTAATCTTTGAATAAATAATAATTTAGCACAATACCATCTGGCCCATTATAAGGATCTTAGGCACAAATACTATAACATTTTTTAATAAGGTTCAGGTGTATAATAATATACTATTGTATGCCTGTATTATTTATTTAAATGAACACAGGAATGGAAGACTGCTTTAAATAAAACATATTGTGAGTATGCACACAGTTAAAGCAGTTGTTTTCTCAGCTGGCCTAAAGTTTTAGAGCACTGTGCAATGTTAACCTCGATAAAAGAAGGAAGATAAAAACATAGTGGCAACTGCAAGCTTTCATGCTGGTATAGGTCTTTGAAACAAGAATTGTGTGATCTAAAATAGATTACCGTATTTGGTAATGTTATACATTATTAGAAGAATTGTAGGTTTGCATTACTTGGTCAACACTGTTTGTTGAAAAATACATATAATAAAAATCCTCTAAAACCTCTAAGTACATTGGCATTCATTATCCAGGAAGTATGGCCTATAGTAACTTTATTTGTACATTGTATATCCTTTACTTAACACCCACATTTTGACACTGAAAAAGCAGTTTTACAAAATTGTTATTTAACTAAAAGTTTTTTATTCTTTTATGTGCACAACATTTTCCAGACATCACTAACTTGAGCTGTCTTATGGTTACTTTTATGATATTTTTGTTTTTGATTATGGAAACATCAGTAAATTCCAAAAAGGTAAACTTTTGTTTAGTTAAAACTGAGGTTAGATATTCTTTATTTAAATGCCCATAAAGTCTTTAACATGTTAAGTTTTCCCAGAGCTTTCATGAACAAAGGAATTCAAAAGGTCCAATCTGGTTATAACCGGGTGTTGGAATGAATTTGGTAGAAGAATATACACTTGGCCATGTGTACAGAGAAGAAGAACACTATGGAAAGCTTTAACTGTGACCTGCTTTGACCTGTTGAGCTCTCTAATAATTAAGCAATCTTTTACTGAGCAAACAGATCAGCATTATTTTGCTACATGTTTAAACAGGGGTATTTTCTAGACCGTGATATCTATTAGAACAGCAGTACTATGAAACTGGCTGAAAACCTTTCTTGATTTTACCCATCTTTATGTGAGACCGGATACATTTTTAACTCAATTCCAACGTTTGACTTTGTTTGACTTTGTAAATCTTAGGATCTTTTTATTCCTTCTACATGTATGGTGATTGGATATAGTTTGTAATAATACATATTACTGTAGTGTTTAATAATCAACACACTTAGCATTTATGCTTATTGGACTAGTATTTTAATTGATCAAGGTTGCTTCTTCAAGACCAGGACAGCTTGCAATCATTGATCTGCCAACATATTCCAAGTGTATCAGATAAATATACAGACAAATGGCATAGGGGGTTATTTACGAAAGGCAAATTCACTTTGTACTACAAGTGCACTTAACCACTGGTAAATAAACCCCTTAGTCTTTGAGCAGCCATGCGCAGGGAAGATGAATGCCCCGGAAGTGGCTAAACTTGTAAGTGCATGTAAAGTGCACTTGGAAGTGCAGTCGCTGTAGATCTGAGGGGAAGATCTGAAATGAGGGGAAGTCCTGCTGATTTTATCAACCGATCATGTGCAAGCAAAAATGTTTTTTATTTACCTTGCATGCCCCCTTCAGATCTACAGCGACTGCACTTGAAAGTGCACTTTGAGTTGTAGTGCAAAGTGGATTTGCCTTTTGTAAATAACCCCCATAGTGTCAGTCCCTAATCTGAATGCAAAAAAATAAAATTATCAGGAAAATAGTCAATAGTGCAAAATATGGGAATACATCTACAATAAGAGGATACAAAAAAAAATCCAATGGTTTAGTATTAGCATGTTAAAGTCTTCATTTCAGTCCCACAGAAATGCTGCAGTGTAATCTAAAACAGAGTTTTCAAGCAAGTTCCAAAAATATACAAACTAAAGCAATTGGGTGGGTAAGAATGGATTAAAATACTTCCTAACAGGTCACACATCCTTTACATACATTTTGTTAATTGTTTAGAAATGCATTCAATAAACATATTACAATGTACAGTATGTATTTGTTGGTGGCTAAATAAGGCTGTTTTTTATGGTTTATATGACAATCAATTTGTATTTTAGAAGTTATTTATGCAAAAATGCATGATTTCTAAAGGTTGACAAGCATGCAAAAGTGTAAATTATTTCACCCATTCTTACATAATGGTAATATTTTAAATGTCATGTTCAGGTAAGATTACTAAATCAATTACATAAACACATAGCTAGAGGTATCAAGTAAATCAAAATAATATCCAAATAAGCATTTTTTGATTACTGTAAAGCTATCAGTGCAGGGAACCATCCCAACTGTTTAAAAATATGTATATTGATTATTTTGAGACATACTTACAGCATATATCTAATATAAACACAAATTACATTCATTGAAAACTAGTGGTCCCCAACTGTGTATTAACCTAAAGAAAGTTAAAGTAGAGTATAGGACTGTTCAATGTCCACAATGGCAACTGCAACTTTTACTGTCACTGAAGTTCATTAAGTGAGAAACTCCAAGATAATAACAACAAACCAATAATAAAATGACATATGTATTTATTATTGCTAACCTAATAAGTATAGTCCATTTTTAGGGCTAGGTTGTCATTCAGTGAGCACCCTTAAGGGACATATTATAATTATTTATTAGGATACTCCCTTTAGAGAGGTATAATAATGGGTGAGGCCTTGATGTTCCATTACCCCAGCAGCCTTATATAAGCAATTCCGTGGTGTACAGAGGTCAATCTAGGAACAGATGGCCACCATTTGCCTATAGGTTTCATTTTTGTGGAATTCTGTATCTTAGAATCTTGTATCTTGGCATGTCACAAGAACAAAACACATTGATTCTGCACTCTGTTTACTTTTAACAGAGCTGACAGCTATTTGTTGACTATAAATGATATATAGTCAAACCAAGTTTCAACACACAAGCAGAGAGCAGGCTTACCTGAAAGCAGTCCTACTCTCTTTAAAGGTGCAATAACAAACTAGAAGATCAAACTTCCCCTTAAAGGTCCCCGACACACTTCTAAGCAAGCCAGTTTTTTGGGGCTAGCTTGGGTTGGCTTACACTAGGAACCCTTTTTGTCTTGCAATGGCAAAGTCTGGACTTTTGGTTTGTTTTTATACCTTTAAAGAAGAAATGGCTGTCTCCATGTAAGCCTGTTCTCTATTTGTGCATTGCTAGACTCACTTAGCTCTCCTTTTGTCACACCAACTCATTGTATAGGCCCACTCCTGCCATCCAGATAGGTTGCTCTCAGCATCTGGGATTCTCACGCACTTCCCAGGAACTCATATTCTCTCCAGTCCCCTCTGTGGATTTGTGTCAGAAACCATGAATCAGACTGAGACAGAAGTTATTATTATTATTATCATAATACAGAATTTATATAGAGCCAACAGTTTGCACAGTGCTTTACAACAGGAGGGCAGACAGTACACTTACAATACAAATCAATGCAGGAGGGATCAGAGGGCCCTGCTCGTTAGAGCTTACAATCTAGAAGGGAGGGGCAAGTGGAAACAAAAAGGTAATAACTGTGGGGAAGGAGAAGGGTTTTCAGGGATTGTCTAAAAGCTAATAAAGTAGGAGATAAGCAGACAGATTGGAGTAGGGCATTCCATAGGATTGGAGAGGCTTTGGAAAAGTCCTGGAGGCAAGCATGGGAGGAGGTGACGATGGGAGCTAGAGAGCAGGAGGTCTTGAGAGGAACGAAGAGAATGAGTAGGTTGGTATTTAGAGACTAGGCTAGTGATGCAGCTGAGGGTGAAATTGTGGATGGCTTTGTACATAGTTCTTAGTATTTTGAATTTAATTCTGAGGCCGAGCGGAAGCCAGTGGAGGGATTGACAGAGTGGAGTAGCAGACACAGAATGATTGGTAAGGTGGATGAGTCTGGTAGCAGCATTCTTGATGGATTGACAAGGAGATAAGTAAGCCAATGAGAAGGGAGTTGCAGTAGTCAAGGCAAAAGATGACCATTGAGTGAATTAAGAGCTTTGTTGTGTCATTGGTTAGAAAGGGTTGTATTTTGGAGATGTTGTGTATGTTGAGGCAGCAGGATTTGGACCGTGACTGGATGTGTTGCTTGGAGGATTGTCCAGAGTCCTGGACTACACCTAGAACAGTGATGGCGAACCTTGGCACCCCAGATGTTTTGAAACTACATTTCCCATGATGCTCATGCTCTATGCAGTGTGGTTGAGCATCATGGGAAATGTAGTTCCAAAACATCTGGAGTGCCGAGGTTCGCCATCACTGACCTAGAACCTTGGCATGTGGGGATGGACTTATAGTTGTGCCATTGATTTTTACAGAGAGATCAGGGGAAGGTGAAGGGGCATATGGGGGAGGAAAAATTATAAGTTTGGTTTTGGATAGATTGAGTTTGAGGAAGTGGTGTGACATCTAGACTGGGATATCTGATAGTGCATTAGTGATACATGAGGAAACAGAGGGAGTGAGCTGAGGGGTAGAGAAATAGATTTGGGTGTCGTCAGCGTAGAGGTGGTATTGGAAGACATGGGAGACTATCAGTTGACCCAAGGAGGAGGTGTAGATTGAAAATAGGAGAGGTCCAAGAACAGAAACTTGGGGGACCCCAACAAAGAAAGGAAGAGGAGAGGAGGAAGTAGAGTTGTAAGAAGGTGCAGTTGAATAAATAGGAAGAGAACCAGGAGGAGGGGGTGGTCAACCATATCAAAGGCAGCAGAGAGGTCCAGGAGTAGTACAGAATAGTGTCAATTGGTTTTGGCCGTTAGTAAATCGTTTGTTAGTTTTAGGAAAGCAGTTTCTGTGGAGTGTTGAGGATGAAATCCAGACTGAAGGAGATAAAGAAGGCTATTATTAGTGAGGTGGACGCTCAGTCGGCTGTAGACCAGATGTTTGAGGAGTTTGGATAAGAAGGGGAGCAAGGAGATGGGGTGTAGGTTGTTAAGATTGGATGGGTCCAGTAAGGGCTTTTTAAGTATGCTTCTGACAAGTGCATGTTTTAGAGAGTTGAGGAAGATGCCAGACGAGAGGGTGAGATTGAAGATGTAGGTTAGAGAGTGTAGCATAGAGCCAGAGGGTGAACGTAGCATTTGTGAGGGAACAGGATCCAGAGGGCAGGTGGTAAGGTGAACATTACCAAGTAGTTTAGTAACCTTGTCTATAGTGGTGGGGTTGAAAGAGGGAAGTAATGATTGTGCCTGTGGGCATAAGTGTAAAGTGTGGAGGGCATCGGAACAGTAGAGATCTCCTCGCGAATTGTATCAATCTTCTGTTTGAAGTGATTGGTGATCTCCTGGGCAGTGAGTGAGTTGGTGGGTGGAGGCGGTGGAGGACGAAGTAGAGAGTTGAAGGTAGAGAATAGTTGATGGGGAGGGGATGATAAGTTGCTAATGAAAGTGACAAAATAGGTCTGCTTGGCGGAGAGGAGGCTGGAATTGTATTTTTGGAGGGAAGATTTACATTGGTTGAAATCACTCTGAGACTTAGTCTTACGCCACAGGCGCTCATGAGCACAACTACGTTTTTTCAGACTTCCAGTATCATCTGTTTGCCAAGGTTGAAGGGGTCGGGCCTGATTCTGTGTGTAGTGATTGGGCCAGTAAGTCCGGTGAGGCTAGAACTGAAGCGTTGTAGACAGAAGTGGCTAGGTTGGTGCAGGATAGGCTTGAGATTTTTTTTGTAGAGGTTGTCGATAGCAGAGTAGAGAAGAGAAGGCTTGAGATGATGTAGGTTTCTGTGGGTAACTTTTAGGCAGTTGGAAGTTGGAAGGAGAGGGAATGGATAGTTAGAGAGGTTGCATGGAGTGCAAAGGTGAGAGAAAACAAAGTCAAAGGTATTGCCTTCGGAGTGAGTAGGAGCATGTATCTACTGATTCAGGTGAAAGGAGGAGGTTAGGCTGAAAAGTTTGGAACAGGTAGGAGTGTTATTATTAATAGTGATGTTGAAGTCTCCGAGAATGATTGTGGGGATTTCAGAGGAAAGAAAGTAGGGTAGAAGGCAGAGAAGTCATCAAGAAAGGTTGATACTGGTCCAGGGGGCCTGTAGATCACAGCTATCCTTAGAGAAACTGGAGTGAAAAGGTGAATGCAGTGTGCTTCGAAAAAAGAGAAAAAGGAGAGTGACAGAGAGGAAGGTGGCTGAAGTACCAGAAAGGTGTTATGTGGGACTAGAAGGATTCTGACACCTCCTCCCTTGCATCCACTGGATCTGAGGGAGTGAGTCCAGAGAAGACAACCATGCGATAGGGCAGCAGAAGATGCAGTGTCGGATTCATAGTAGGTTAAATGAGTTGGTGATAAAGAGGTCATGGAGAGAGGAGAGTTTGTTGCAGACAGAACAAGAGTTCCAAAGTTCACAAGAGAAAGGGAGTCTGGTCTTGGGAAGAATAAAAATGGGAACTAAATTGTGTTGATTGTGGCTTCTGCCAGAGAGTGCATGGTGATGGGTGCATGAGGTACAGTTAAAAGATGGAGGCCCAGGGTTTGGGGATATATCTCCAGAGTTTCTGAGAAGCAGGAGGGTAAGGGAGGTAATATGTAAGTGGAATTTATATGAAGGGACATTCCCCAGGGTCTTGGAGATTTTTAGTGTGTATGGATTTAAAATTAGCAGGAGTTGGTGGGTGCAGTAGTAAGGCAAGGACATAAGTAAAGGTAATATATATGTATTTGGGGAGAAGAGGGCTGAAAGAGAGATGGTTTTAGGATAGAGAACAGAGCTGTCAAAAGGAGTGGTAGAGAGTGCATGTTACAAGGAGAAAGAGCTGAAGGGGTAAACAAGGTTGCCTGATGTCTGTTTGGTGTTTTTCAAAGTTTTTTTCTTGTGTCCCTTTGCTTTGTGTATTCGCTGAAGTGCAGAGTCAGAAGTGCTCCCACTTATAGAAATAGCCCCACTTTGAGAAAGAACCCCAGTTGCAAATGTATGCCCCATGCAAATGCTTCCCCCAAAGAAAGCTTATATTTATACTGATAGAGGTGGGGTGTGGGTGGATTTCAATTATCAATAATTAAATAATAATAAATAATAAATAATAATTAATAATAAAACTTGGCTGGTTAACAGGGCAAAATTCTTACTTCAGAAACAGACAAGCAAGTGGGCACTAAAATGAAACGGGCCATAATTTTGGGTAAGACAAGGGAGATAATAAAGCATTGTAATATAGACAGGTCTATAGACGGTTAAGCAAAAATAATATACCAGCAATTATTAAAGACACATAAGAAAAGCAGTGTTTGAGTTTTTGGGTGGAAATGGTTCAGTTAGCACATACTAGCAATTATTAATGACACATAAGAAAAGCAGATGGTAGTGTTTCAGTTTTTGGTTGGACATGGTTCAGTTAGCACATACCCGTAGGATGAGAGAAGAGATTTTCAGATGAGACAATCAGTTAATCAGATAATCAGTTAATGATGAGTGCAGAGTCAGAAGTTCTCCCACTTATAGAAATAGTCCCACTTTGAGAAAGAACCGCAGTTGCAAATGTGTGTCCCCTGTCTGAAGTACAGCTAAATCACACTTGTTTAATAATAATAAAAAAAAGGTAAACAGAGTAAACGTAGTCAAAACATAGCCAGAGTTCAGGAACTGGAACGGATAGTCAGACAAGCCAAAACATCAGGGAGCCAGAGAACAGCGTAGTAGAACATCAAGCAGGATCTGGAGCCAAAAGGAGTGTCAGTCAAGAAAATCTTTAACAGGAACACAGGAGAGCATCTCTAGACATGTGATCAAGGCGAAGGCAGAGATCACCTAGACTGGATGGCTTAAGTAGGCAGGACTGATGAACAGGATATCAACAGGTGAGTCACTGTGGAGAGATAGGAGCTGGCAATTAGCCAGCTCAGAGAAGGAAGGGCTGAGCCCAGCCCTGACAATTTGCTATTTATGCCAGCTTTCTTAGTCTCTCCCAACCCACATAAAAGGTCCTGACTTTCCCAATCCTGTGAGCAAGGAGTTCCCCTAAGATAGGGTCTTATCTCTTAAGAAGGTCAACCCTGCTGCCTGAAGCACATCACTATCTTCACAGAATGGTTGCATTTCCAAATGGCAGCAACTACCTTGAGCTACTCTCAGACTTGGTTTATAACGACCCTGCACACCTGTGTACTCACCGTTCTATACCTATAATTAACCTTTCTAGAGCTTACTTATATGTATTCCATCTACAATAGCCAAGACGTAATGATTAGCTAACAGAAGGTTATACCTGGCTGTAAACCTTTTATGTTTTTGTAATCACTGTCGATAACACCTCAAGTTATATTTTTCTGTTTTTACTGAGTATAATCACTTAAAGCTAATGTCTGAAAAAATACCACCAGTTCAGTTTGGCCTTGCTCTTGGAAATCCTCACCAGTGTAAAATTGAATTTAGCTGTATTTGATTTGGAGTGGAAGTCAGGACAGGGGTCCTACATCAAGAGGCAAAAAGAATGAGGATAAAGCAGAGGAAGAAGGTCATTAAATGTTCTACATCTTCCTTTTTTTTTCTTTTGAATGACATAAAAAAACACACTTGGCCATATTTTGTGATTTGGCTTTCTTCTGCAAGAAGTCTTTCTAGCGCATACTATTGTATTGTAGAGTTGTCACTACCAACTAGGAATGAGCTTGATGTTCGGGTAAAACATGGGTTTGACTCGAGCATAGGGTGTTCGCCCATTCGCCGAATAGTGAACAATAAGGGGCGTTCACAGTAAATTTGAGGACCCGCGGAATGCCCCATAATGCACTGCGAGATCGCAGCGCATTGCTGTATGATGATTGGCCAAAGCATGCACCTGACCTGCATGCTTTGGCCAATACCAGCGCCCTCTGCTAAGAGACCCATAATTGGCCAAAGGCAGGGTGCCTTTGGCCAATCATGGCTCAGGAGGTCTAAGTCCATGCCCCACACTATATAAGGCTGCCTGCACAGTGGCCCTGTGTAGTGTTGTTTGCATGGACGGGGACATAGCTTGATTTAGATTGAGCAGGCAGATTATTCAGTTAGTGGCAGTGTATTTAATATATATATATATACATATATATATATATATATATATATATATATATATATATATATATATATATATATATATATATATATATATACAGTCAGTGTAGCCTAGAGATCTACATTCTACAGTGCATTCCGTGGAGTACTATTTCTAATCTACTTCAGACAGTGTATTTGATATATATATATATATATATATATATATATATAGAGAGAGAGAGAGAGAGAGAGAGAGAGAGAGAGAGAGAGAGACAGTATAAGATATATATATATATATAGATATTAGAAAACAAAAGATTGCGCTTGTTTTCTATTGTATTTCGTGTATTATCTCACTTTGTGTTGCAGCTACATTTTAGATTAGCATATTGTCCAGCGCAATTTTTTTCTTGGTTATTTTGTGGTTTTATATATATATATATATATATATATATATATATATATATATATATATATACAGTATCTCACAAAATTGAGTACACCCCTCACATTTTTATAAATATCATATTATATCTTTTCATGTGACAACACTGAAGAAATTACACTTTGCTACAATGTAAAGTAGTGAGTGTACAGCTTGTATAACAGTGTAAATTTGCTGTCCCCTCAAAATAACTCAACATACAGCCATTAATGTCTAAACTGCTGGCAACAAAAGTGAGTATATCCCTAAGTGAAAAATATTCCCTCCCTGGTGTCATGTGACTCGTTAGTGTTACAAGGTCTCAGGTATGAATGGGGAGCAGGTGTGTTAAATTTGGTGTTTTTTGCTCTCCCTCTCTCATACTGGTCACTGGAAGTTCAACATGGCACCTTATGGCAATGAACTCTCTAGGGATATGAAAAAAAGAATTGTTGCTCTTCATAAAGATGGCCTAGGCCATAAGATTTCCAAGACCCTGAAACTGAGCTGCAGCACGGTGACAAAGACCATACAGCAATTTAACAGGACAGGTTCCACTCAGAACAGGCCTCACCGTGGTCGACCAAAGAAGTTGAGTGCACATGCTCAGCGTCATATACAGAGGTTGTCTTTGAGAAATAGACGTATAAGTGGTGCCAGCATTGTTGCAGAGGTTGAAGGGGTGGGGGGGGGGGGGGGGTCAGCCTGTCAGTGCTCACACCATACACCACACACTGCATCAAATTGGTCTGCATGGATGTCATCCAAGAAGGAAGTCTCTTCTAGAGATGAGGCACAAAAAAGCCCACAAACAGTCGCTGATGACAAGCAGACATGGATTACTGGAACCATGCCCTGTGGTCCGATGAGAGCAAAATAAACGTATTTGGTTCAGATGGTGTAAAGTGTGTGTGGCGGCAACCAAGTGAGGAGTACAAAGACAAGTGTGTCTTGTCTACAGTCAAGCATGGTGGTGGGAGTGTCATGGTCTGGGGCATGGTCCGGTAGCACTCTGCATGAGTGCTGCCAGCACTGGGGAGCTGCAGTTCATTGAGGGAACCATGAATGCCAACATGTACTGTGATATACCGAAGCAGAGTATGATCCCCTCCCTTCAGAGACTGGGCCACAGGGCAATATTCCAACAAAATGACGACCCCAAGCACACCTCCAAGACCACCACTGCCTTGCTAAAGAAGCTGAGGTTAAAGGTGGCAGACTGGCCAAACATGTCTCCAGACCTAAACCCTATTGAGCACCTGTGGGGCATTCTCAACTGGAAGGTGGAGGAGCGCAAGGTCTTTAACATCCATCAGCTCAGTGATGTCATCATGGAGAAGTGGAAGAGGAGTCTAGTGACAACCTGTGAAGCTCTGGTGAATTCCATGCCCAGGAGGGTTAAGGCAGTGCTGGAAAATAAAGGTGGCCAAAGAAAATATTGACACTTTGGGCCCAATATGGACATTTTTACTTAGGTGTGTACTCACTTTTGTTGCCATGGGTTTAGACAATAAGGGCTGTGTGTTGAGTTATTTCGAGGGAACAGTAAATTTACACTGTTATACAAGCTGTGCACTCACTACTTTACATTGTAGCAAAGTGCCATTTCTTCAGTGTTGTCGCATGAAAAGATAAAGATAAAATATTTACAAAAATGTGAGGGGCGTACTCACTTTTGTGAGATACTATATATATATATATATATATATATATATATGTATATATACACACTCTACAGCATCCAGTGTAGCGTATATCTAAAGTGCATTCTGTGGTGTACTGTTTATACTACAATTCTGGTGGTGTACACAGCAGACAATACAGTGCAACCGTAGTGCAGTTGCTACTTCTTTTCTGGTGGTGTACACAGCACACAATACAGTGCAACCGTAGTGCAGTTGCTACTTCTTTTCTGGTGGTGTACACAATACACAATACAGTGCAGCTATAGTGCAGTTGCTCCTATTTTTCTGGTAGTGTACACAGCACACAAAACAGTGCAACCGTTGTGCAGTTGCTACTACTTTTCTGATGGTGTATACAGCACACAAAACAGTACAACCATAGTGCAGTTGCTCCTACTTTTCTGGTGGTGTACACATCACACAAAACAGTGCAACCAAAGTGCAGTTGCTCCTACTTTTCTGGTGATGTACACGGCACAAAAAACAGTGCAACTGTAGTGCAGTTGCTCCTACTTTTCTGATGGTGTACACAGCACACAAAACAGTGCAACCACAGTGCAGTTGCTACTACTTTTCTGGTGGTGTACACAGCACACAAAACAGTGCAACCATAATGCAGTTGCTCCTACTTTTCTGGTGGTGTACAGAGCACACAAAACAGTGCAACTGTAGTACAGTTGCTCCTACTTTTCTGATGGTGTACACAGCACACAAAACAGTGCAACCATAGTGCAGTTGCTCCTACTTTTCTGGTGGTGTACACAGCACACAAAACAGTGCAACTGAGGTGCAGTTACTACTAAATTTCTGGTGGTGTACACAGCACACAAAGGAGTGCAACCTTAGTGCAGTTGCTACTACTTTTCTGGTGCTGTACAGAGCACACAATACAGTGCAGTGTGGTGTTGCCAAACAAAATATGCATCCTATCCGGAAAGGCCACCAAGGAGAGGCAGAGATGTTCACAGGCCACTAAAAGTGAGCCTAGAGAGAGCGGGTGCCCAAGAAGGACTAGAAACTAGAAGACGAGGAGGGAGGGGATGATGAGGTCACTGACTCTACTTGGGTGCTTGATAAAAGAGAGGAGGAGGCACAACTCCAAACGAGGCAGGAAGTCCTCTAGGGGGCAGCTTAAGGGCAGCCACCCTACTGCATCACACTGCAGAACTCTGCAGGTGCAGGGTGCTGCTGACTCCCCGCTGATTTTGAAAAGTTCCTTGGTGTGGGCTTTTTTTGACACGTGTGCAGCAGATCTCACTGTTGCTGTTTGCAACCTATGTCTGAAGCGGATAAAGCGTGGCCAGAACAGCAGCTGTTTGGGCACCACATGCTTGACCAGACATATGACGACCTCCCATGCAGTCCATTGGCAACAATACTTGAAAGACCTACATCAAAGAAAAAGGCTGACTTCTCCTTGCTCCTCATCTGGGATCTCCAACCCCACTATACGTCCAGCCCTCTCAAAAACCTGCACTGAGAGGACTGAAGGTATAGCAATAGGTGTCCTAAGTACTTGCAGCCAATCTGCTATTAGTACACCTCCATCTGATTTTAGCAGGCAAATTTCCCTAGCCCAGTTGCTAAACCAAAAAATGAAATCTGGTCCCAGCCATCCACATGCTCAGAGTCTGAATGCTAGCTTGGCCAAATTGCTAGCACTGCAGTTGCTGCATTTTTAGCTGGTAGACTCTGCCCCCTTCCGTGAATTTGTGGAAATTGCTGTACCTCAGTGGCAGGTTCTAAAACACCATTTCTTTTCACGGAAGGCCATTCCGGCTCTCTACCGGCATGTGGATGCCAATGTTTTGGCCTCCTTGGACAGGGTGGTCATCAGTAAGGGGCATTTTACCGCTGACTCATGGTGCAGCAGGCATGGGCAGGGATGTTACCTTTCCTTCATGGTGCACTGGGTAACTCTGCTGGCAGCTGGGAAGGAGGCAGGACAGGGTTAAGTATTGTTGGAGCTTGTTCCACCACCACACCTCCAAAATGCTAGTGGTCATTCTGACACAACTCTCTCCTCCACTCTCTCCTCTTCTTCTTCCTCTATGGCCTCTTCTTCTGATTTCTCCTCTGAACCAGCTGTGCTCCATAAGCGGTCAAGGGCCTACGCAAGCACTCAGGCAAAAAGATGCCATGCGGTGCTTGAGTTGGTCTGCTTAGGGGACAGGAGCCACACTGGGGCAGAGATTCTGTCAGCTCTGTAAGGGCAGGCTCAGATTTGGTTGACATCATGCCAGCTTCAGCCAGGAATGGTTGTATGCGACAATGGCACCAACCTCCTCTATTCTCTCCGACAGGGACACTTGACCCATGTCCCATGTTTGGCACACGTCCTGAATTTGGTGGTGCAGAGGGTCTTGAGCAGGTACCCAGGCTTACAGGATCTCCTGAGGCAGGCCAGAAAAGTCTGTGGTAATTTTCGCCGGTCATACAATGCCAGTGCTTGGCTGGCTGACATTCAAAGGGAATGCAACCTGCCCAACAACCGCCTCATTTGTGACATGCCCACCAGGTGGAACTCAACTTTGGCAATGCTACAGCAGCTGCACTCACAGCAGAGGGCCATTAATGAGTACCTGAGTGAGTATGGCACCAGGACAGGGTCAGGGGAGCTTGGCTTTTTTTTGCCACGCCAGTGGCTACTGATCAAGGATGCATGCACTGTCCTGTCACCATTTGAAGAGGCCACAAGGATGGTGAGCAGCGACAATGCATGCATCAGTGATACTGTCTCTCTTGTCTTCCTGTTGCAGCATACACTTTGTGGAATAATGGACAGGGCACTTGAGGCAGAACAGCAGTAGGAAGAGGAGGACTTCCTTACCTCTCAAGGCCCCCTTTAACCAGATAGTATTCCTGTGGGCCAGCCAAACACACAGGAAGAAGAGATGGAGGAGGCGGAGGATTGTGTCAGCATGGATGTAGAGGATAACACTCAGCAGCAGTCTTCAAGGGATGGTTTTCAGTCCCCAGAAACCCAAGGAGTTGTACGTAGTTGAGAAGAGGTAGTTTCTGACAACATCATCCTCAGTGACCTCACAATCTAATGCATCTGCAAACTTACGCTGCATGGTCTCCCTGATTCTGCAAAGCCTGCGAAAGGACCCTAGGATTCGTGGTATCAAGGATAGGAATCATTGGATCATGAGGCTTTGTGCAATGCGTTTCCAGACCCTGGGAGGTAACAATTTCCTGGTGCTGGACAACATGTTGCTAAGGCTTCGGTCAGTCAGAGAAAGAGCGGTGGAGAATGTGGCCGGCTGACCGAAGCCTTTGGACAATTTTTTAGTCCTCAGCACCAAGGTGTGATAGCAGAAAACGTATCCGTAGGTATCAATCGGTAATGACCCAAGGGAGGATATAATACACCATAGTGTAATAACGTCAACAGGGGTTTTAATGAAATAAAAAAGTTTACACCTACAGATGTTTAAAATCTTGTATAAAATTGCGGGGCCAGCCGGCTACAATGCAAACACTCCCATCCTCCACAACGAGACAGTGTGGGGATGTCAGCACATGCTTCTTCAGACGCGTTTCATCATAACTAACATTTTCAATGGGGAACGTTCACCATTAAAACCCCTGTTGACCTTATTATGCTATGGTGTACGTTTTCTGCTGAGAGTCTTTTACCCCATCAAAGTGCATGTCATTTTCCTGCTGAGGATCTACTCTCTTAAAGGAATACCTGCCTTTTTGGTTTGATTTATGGCAAGGAGGCCCTCTATGTGGTGGTGGTATACTCAAATTGTGTTATATCCACTGGGTTTTTGTCCGTGCAATTTTTGTTTTATACATTTTGCATGCCTGGTTCCTGCCAAGGATTCATTTTTTAAAGAGATATCTGCCCTTTTGTTTTTGCATCTGGTAAGGAGGCCCTCTGTGTGGTGGAAGTACACAAAATTGTTATTTATTCACTGGGTGGTTTTCTGTTTGTTGGAAAATAAAAAAATTTACACAAAGCTTACAACCATACATCATAGCATCACAGTAGATTGTCTTCCTGCAAAACCACTAGTCCGGGCTGGGTTAAAGCCACCTGCGTATTTGACTTACAATCTGGTGAGCATGTTTTTCATAAGTTGATGATATACTCCCCTGTGGTCTTGTTACTAGGAACGTTGAATTCATCTCCAGCTGTTCAGACTTTTGGAATACCATATATATCATAGTTATAATTTTTTTCATTTTGGACTGTAATAGCGCAGTTTTCTCCTTTTCATAGTCCAATATGTGATAGAAAAAAAACAGATGCTGTGAAACACAAATCTTCACTCTGATCCACCTCTGTGCATATGACAAATGAATCCTTGTGCACCTTCCACCGGATGTACCCTCACCTTAAAGCTTAAAATAAAAGCTCTTGGGATAATAGCTAACCCTCTATGGTATTCCTCCTATCGTTCCTCCTTCCTTAAGTTAATGACCAGGCAGCCATTTTCACTTCGAAATATTCCTTCCTGATGGTTATTAGAGTCCTCCTCTCATATCACCCACATGTAAAGTAAACACTGTCAATAGTGCTTTATCCTTTTTCAAAATGTATTAAATGATCATACACCATGTATACACTCATGATTTCCCAAAAAATTAAATTTTAAATGAGGAACTTTGAAGCAAAATAAGGGTCAGTGCCCATCTGCAGCCTCACCATTGCTATCAGTGCAGCCTGATCAATGCCCATCTGCAGCCTCATCAGTGTCATCAATGCAGCAGCCTCACTATTGCCTTCAATGCAGCACCCTCACCATTGCCATCAGTGCAGCCTGATCGATGCCCATCTGAAGCCTAGGGGGGACAGGGAGGCATGAGTGCCGATAGATTACATACAGTGAGAATCTCCTATGATAGACAGAACAGTCATCCAATGGTGCCCCAGAAGAACTTCCTATTACAGAGGCCGCCAAGTAAACAGGAGATTCTCACTGTATGTAATCTGACAGTGCTTGTCCCGCCCCCTTCCTGTCAGCTAAAATTTAAGTTTTACATATAACATGCACATGCTATTTGCACCCGATTTTCATGGTGAAAAAGTGAGAGTTATAGGCCAATAAATACAGTATGTGGTATGCTTTATATCCAAAACTTAACGCCCCAGCACCATCTTTTTGTAGTCTCCAAAGGAGGATGGACTGCGGCCATTTTCCTGTAGTCTTTTTGAATTAAAACCAATACTAATATTCCCAATTGGCAATCCCCCATTGCTGAAAATTGCATATTACCTTGCAGTAATATGAGAACTAGCAGTTAGTAAACATGGGTACATAACTGGGTCATTAAACATGTCTCTTTCCTGAACAAACACAATGTACTGACTATGCCTGTCTTCATCCATAAATAAAGTGATAGTAAACACATGACAAGTTCTCTGTGCTGAGCATTTCTCCACTCATTAGTAAGTACAAAGCTGCAAGTGAGAATGAGAATAAGGATTCAGTCTTTTCTTTAACTCAAAACTTGAATATCAGGGGTCTGTTTAGAAACAAATTGTTGGCTGGAGTTCCACTTTAAAGAGAACTTGTCACCAAAAGAAGAGTTCGCAGCAGGTCTTTAACTAGTTGAAGTATAATTCTACTATTGAGTCTGTCTGTATCCAGGTTAATGTAACTTAAGGTAAACCTGATCTATCCTAAAATAGCCCTAAAGTCACAACGTAGTACAGTCATGATATGGCACCTAAAAGTACAGGTGTTAATGTGTAAACTAAGCCCTGCATCCCTTTGCAACCCCCTTGGATTCTAGGCCAACGATGTACATGGAATCTTTACATCTGTAAAATTCAAGATAGAGCCCCTACCCTGCTGGTTCCAAACTCCACTACTATCAAACTGTTCAATATCATAATTTCAGTGGGTAGTAAAGGTTTTAATATTTCACAGAAGATGGGGCTTAAGCCACATACACACTATGAGTTTTTCTGCTGATTTTTTCCTTTAGATTTGCCAAAACCATATAATATGAGGTCAAACTTTAGGAGTTTAAATTTGTATGCAATCAGGCAGGCCCTAGCACTACATGGTTTTGGTAAATCTGAAGACAAAAATCAGCAGAAAATCTGATAGTGTGTATGGGGCTTTACGGTTGCAAAGGGACAGAGCCTAATCTCAATTAAGGATGAAGTAGGGATGGCAGGGCTCTGGCTCTTGAGCTTGGAGCTGGCTTCATTGCCTGGAGCTGGAGAAAAGTTAATCACATTTTTGGATAACCTCTGGAGCTGATGCAGAGCTTAAGTTAGAACATAGCTGAGCTCAGGAATCTAAATCTAAAGCCTAAATTCTGCAGCTGATCTTTTCAGTGCTACTTCACATACCTATCATACTTTGAAAACAATATAGTTTAACCACTTGCTTACTGGGCACTTAAACCCCCCTTAGTCCCAGACCAATTTTCAGTTTTCAGCGCTGATGCACTTTGAATGACAATTGCGCGGCCATACAACACTGTACCCAAATGAAATTTTTATCATTTTTTTCCCACAAATAGAGCTTTCTTTTGGTGGTATTTAGTTACAGCTCGGAGTTTTATTTTTTGCTAAACAAACAAAAAAAGATGCAAAAAAAAAAATCATGTTTTAATAGTTTGTTATAAAATTTTGCAAACGGGTCATTTTTCTCCTTCATTGAAGTGCGCTGATTAGGCGGCACTGATAGGCTGCACTGGTGGGCACTGATGGGCTGCATTGGTGGGCACTGATGGGCTGCATTGGTGGGCACTGATAGGCTGCACTGGTGGGCACTGATAGGCATAGTTAAGGCGGCACTAATAGGCACAGATAAGGTGGCACCAATGGGCACAGATAAGGCGGCACTAATGGGCAAAGATGGGCACAGATAAGATGGCACGGATGGGTGGCACGGATGGGTGGCACGGGTGGGCACTGATAGGTACCACTGATAGATGGGACTGATGGGCACTGATAGGTGGCACTGATAGGTGGCACTGCTGGGCACTGATGGGCGGCACTGCTGGGCACTGATGGGCGGCACTGCTGGGCACTGATGGGCGGCACTGGGGTGCAGCACCTTTGAGGCAGATTGTGGGCACTGCTGGGTGGCACTGTGGGTGGCACTGCTGGGTGGCACTGTGGGCACTGCTGGGTGGCACTGACGGGGGGCACTTACTTTTAGTAGATGTGGCACTGCAGGGGGCAGGTGGGCACTGGCAGGGGGCAGGTAGGCATTAGCAGGGCTGGCCGTGATCGGGACTGATGTCCCGATCACAGCCGCCGGTGATCGGCTTTTTTTTTCTCCTCGCGCTGTCAGCGCGAGGAGGAATAATAGCCGATTACCGGCTCCGTTATATCACATGATCAGCTGTCATTGGCTGACAGTTGATCACGTGATAAGGGGTCGGGATCGACCCCTTGCACGGATCGGTGATCAGGCGAGTCTCATGGACTCGCCGATCACAGAGCGCGCCGCGCGCGCCCCTCAGGGGGCGCGCAGGCCGCTCGTACACGGGACTACGTCTATTGACGTCGTCCCGAAAAAGGAGATCCGCGCTGTAGCCGTCATTTGGCTATAGCGCGGATCTCAAGTGGTTAATATATATCGTATTTATTGACGTATACCGCACAATTTTCCCCCCTTAAAATAGGGGGAAATTGTGTGTGTGTGTGTGTGTTATATGCCTATATAGGGCTGCATCAGAGGGGAAGGAGGGAACAAGCACCGTTGAAATAGACAGAGCTGGTTCTCCTGTGTACACGGCTCGGCTCACAGGAACTCCCACTCCTGGAGTGCTCCTAGCATTGATGTCCTGGTGGGCTGGAGTTATGTCCATCATAGGAGCCAGGCCAAGGGGTGGGACTGGGTGTGACTGCGAACCAAGTCAAGTACACAGGAGATCCGGCTCTGTCTATTCCAGCAATGGCAAGGCTGCAGATGGGCACTGATTAGGCTGCAATGATGGGCAAGGCTGCAGATGGGCACTGATTAGGCTGCAATGATTGGCATGGCTGCAGATGGGCACTGGTCAGGCTGCGATCATGGGCAAGGCTGCAGATGGGCACTGATCAGGCTGCAACAATGGGTAATGGCAAGGCTGCAGATGGGTACTGATAAGGCTGCATTCATGGGCACTGACCCTATTTTGCTTCAAAATTCTTTATTTACATTTTTTCCTGAAACTTCTTAAAATTAGGGTGTATGTTATACGCCTGTGTGTGTTACCGTATTTATCAGGGTATAACACGCACCGACGTATAACATGCACCCCAAGTTTAGGAGGGCATTTTAAGTAAAAAAGTTTTAGGAGGGAAGTTTAAGGGAAAAAAAACTTACGTTTAAATGCCCGTCAATGCAGCCTTATCAGTGTGCATCTGCAGCCTTGTCCATAATTGCAGAATGTTCAGTGTCATTTGCAGATTGCCCACCGCTGTTTGCAGCCTTGCAGAGTGTCATTTGCAGCTTGCCAGTGTCATTTCCAGCACGCCCAGCACCGTTTACAGCCTTGCCCATGTTTAAATATCCCGCCGCCGAGACAGACCGAGCGAGCGCCGCCGAAAAAGACCGAGCGGCGCCGAAAAAGACCGAGCCATCTGCTCGGCTCCGCGCGTAGTCTGTATGGGCGGGATGGGCGGGGATGGGCGGGACTGCAAGCCGAGCCGAGCTGAGTACACAGTAGAGTTGGCTCTGTCTTTTTCGTCAGCGCTTGCTCCAGAAACAACAGGGGGGCGGGACTAGGAGCGGAGCCGAGCAGACGACTCGGTCTTTTTCGGCACCGCACGGTCTTTTTCGGCGGCGCTCGGTTTTTTCCGGCGGCGCTCAGTCTTTTTCGGCGGCGCTCAGTATTTTAGCCTCACAGACAGTGGGGATCGGCGTATAACACGCACCCACGACTTTCCCCCGATTTTAAGGGGGAAAAAGTGCGTGTTATACGCCGATAAATACGGTATATGCCGATAAATACAGTAATTCATTTTGTAGTAGCAAAAGAGATGTCTGAATAGTCACACTATTACTTAAATGTACTTTGTAGTATCTATTTTTGACTATCTTACTGCCTAATTACCCCATTGTGTGCTGTGAAGGGTTGGTGCAATGCTTTGTTGCAACATGTTGCAATGTTTTGCTTGATCTATGCATTGGGACTGCATTGGGCAAGACTGTCCAGCACAGCCCAATGCAAACGGTGTAAATGGACGCTATAGGGGTTGAGTTTGTCAAGCAGCTTCTAAATGTATAATGTAGGAATATCTACTGAAAGATACTGCAGTTTCTGTAAATAGTGCTCTCTAGGATCTTAATTCCTGCCATGAAAAAGACAATTACAAAATAAAAAAATAAAAAAATGTGTTTAGTTTCATTCTGTTTCATTTCGTACGGAAAAAAAAAAATCATATTTCGTAATTCGTGTACGAAATTCAATTCGGATTCATACGAAATACAAATTTTCGTTAGATTCATAAACTTTTCTTTAAAATAACGAAAATTTGTTATGATGAATTTATCATTATGAGGGGCTCCCACCATCCTTGTGCTGTGCTGACTTCTTGGGTTTTTAACCTTTAGTTTGGTTAACTTTTCGTAAAAATAACGAAAGTTCGTTATGATTAATTTATCCGTATGAGGGTTTCCCACCATCCCTGTGCTGTGCTGACTTCCTGAGTTTTTAACTTTTAGATTTGTTAACTTTTCGTAACAATTACAAATGTTCGTTATGATGAATTTATCATTATGAGGGGTCCCCACCATCTCTGTGCTGAGTTCCCAGGTCTGTACACCTGCTGTGTCCATTATGATGGGTAGTGATGGACGAACTTCCGACGGGACGTTTCGCGAACGCGAAACGCGAACGGACACAAACGTTCGCGAAAACGACCGTTCGCCGCGGGCTCCATTGACTTCAATGGGAGGCGAATTTCGCAAACCTTTAGGTCGAATTTGCGGCCACGGGGTAATTATTAGGGGGTAGCACGTAGTCCCACCACCTGGACAATAGCATAATACATGTATGAGGTGAATTTGGGATCGATAACTACAAGCATTTTTTTTTTATTTGGGAAATTGTTCTGACAATTCAGGACTATGGAGCTAATGAAGGCAATGGAGGAGAGGGAAGGTCAGGGACCAGGGTAGGCAAACAAGAGGGTGCAGGAGATACAGAGCACTGACAGCAGCACCGTAATACAGAGCACTGACATCAGCACCGTGACATACAGCGCTGACAGCAGCTCCGTGACATACAGCGCTGACAGCAGCTCCGTGACATACAGCGCTGACAGCAGCTCCGTGACATACAGCGCTGACAGCAGCTCCGTGACATACAGCGCTGACAGCAGCTCCGTGACATACAGCGCTGACAGCAGCACCGTGACATACAGCGCTGACAGCAGCTCCGTGACATACAGCGCTGACAGCAGCTCCGTGACATACAGCGCTGACAGCAGCTCCGTGACATACAGCACTGACAGCAGCTCCGTGACATACAGCGCTGACAGCAGCTCCGTGACATACAGCGCTGACAGCAGCACCGTGACATACAGCGCTGACAGCAGCTCCGTGACATACAGCGCTGACAGCAGCTCCGTGACATACAGCGCTGACAGCAGCTCCGTGACATACAGCGCTGACAGCAGCTCCGTGACATACAGCGCTGACAGCAGCTCCGTGACATACAGCGCTGACAGCAGCACCGTGACATACAGCGCTGACAGCAGCTCCGTGACATACAGCGCTGACAGCAGCTCCGTGACATACAGCGCTGACAGCAGCTCCGTGACATACAGCACTGACAGCAGCTCCGTGACATACAGCGCTGACAGCAGCTCCGTGACATACAGCGCTGACAGCAGCACCGTGACATACAGCGCTGACAGCAGCTCCGTGACATACAGCGCTGACAGCAGCTCCGTGACATACAGCGCTGACAGCAGCTCCGTGACATACAGCGCTGACAGCAGCTCCGTGACATACAGCGCTGACAGCAGCTCCGTGACATACAGCGCTGACAGCAGCTCCGTGACATACAGCGCTGACAGCAGCTCCGTGACATACAGCGCTGACAGCAGCTCCGTGACATACAGCGCTGACAGCAGCTCCGTGACATACAGCGCTGACAGCAGCTCCGTGACATACAGCGCTGACAGCAGCTCCGTGACATACAGCGCTGACAGCAGCTCCGTGACATACAGCGCTGACAGCAGCACCGTAAGCAGCCCCAGGAGGAAGTCAGCACAGCACAGGGATGGTGTGATCCCCTCATAATAAGAACCCCCAGGAGGAAGTCAGCACAGCACAGGGATGGTGGGAGCCCCTCATAATAAGAACACCCAGGAGGAAGTCAGCACAGCACAGGGATGGTGGGAACCCCTCATAATAAGCAGCCCCAGTAGAAATATGACACCGCTCAACCTCTTCAAAGAGGAGGGTAGGGGCATATAGTACGGTGTGCTTTTTTGGGTCAGGGAAGTGAGCCAAATGAATTAAGAAGGTCTGTGTGCTTGATTCCAAAAATTGTTTATAGACATATACATGGTCTACTGATCACATGTGTTGAATTCCTCCGAGATCCATGCCTCATTCATTTTTAGAAATGTGAGGTAGTTAACACTGTGGTGAGCTAGGCGAGTACGCTTATCGGTCACAATCCCCCCTGCTGCGCTGAACGTCCTTTCGGACAGGACACTGGATGAGGGGCAAGCCAACAGTTCGATTGCAAATTGGGCAAGCTCTGGCCAGAGGTCAAGCCTGCCCACCCAGTAGTCTAGGGGTTCATCACTCCTCAGAGCGTCCACATCGGCCGTTAACCCAATGTAGTCGGACACCTGACGGTCTAGGCGTTCCCTGATGCTGGATCCGGATGACACCTGTCGATGGGTCGGCTGAAAGAATGACCTCATATCCGAAGTCACCAACACATCTTCAAACCGGCCTCTTCTTGCAGGCGCTGTTGGATTGGTACCCGCAAATCCTTCTCTGGGAGTGGGAATTGCTCCTCTGCCAGCGCACGCAAAAGCAGAATGCAGCATTTCTCGAAGCAAGGCCTGGAAGTGCTGCATTCTGACAGCCCTCTGCGACGGCGGTAACATTTCCGCCATTTTGTGTTTGTACCGGGGGTCTAAGTACGTTGCCACCCAGTACTGGTCCTTGACCCTCATGCTTTTTATACGGGGGTCCCTATTAAAACACTGGAGCATGAAGGCCCCCATTTGCACTAAAGTGGAAGCGGTGTGGTGGCCTGGCTCCTGCTCATCATCCAGGATAATGTCGTCCTCTTCATTCTCCTCTCCCCATCCTCGCACAACAGGGATCCCAGAAAGGTTTAAAGCATGCTCTTCTTGCTCCTGCTCATCCGCCCCGGCACCATCCTCCTCTGACTCCTCATCAGACTCCTGTTGTTGACTTGTCTCAGATAGAGTAGCCCCCCCTGGGAATTCATCCAGCATTGCGACTTCCTCATCTTCCCGCTCCTGCTCCTCCACAGCCTGATCAATGACACGACGCAATGCACGCTCCAGAAAGAAGGCATAAGGTACCATGTCACTGATGGCGCCATGGCTGCGACTGACCAGTTTGGTGATCTCCTCAAATGGCCGCAGAAGTCTGCATGTGTCGCGCATGAGCAGCCACTGGCGCGGTGAAAAAAAACCCAGCTCCCCAGAACCGTTTCTTTCGCAGAGTTCATACAGGTAGACGTTAACTGCACGTTTCTGCTGGAGCAGCCTATCAAGCATATAGAAGGTTGAGTTCCATCGCGTCGGGCAATCGCAAATAAGACGTCTGACCGGCAGATGGTGTCGCCGCTGAATGTCAGCAAGGCGAGCCATGGCCGTGTAAGATCTTCTGAAATGGGCCGAGATTTTCCTTGCCTGCCGCAAGATGTCCTGGACCCCAGGGTATTTGACAAGGAATCGCTGCACGACCAAGTTTAAGACGTGTGCCATGCACGGCACGTGCGTGATTTTGCCCTGTTTCAATGCGCTAAGCAGATTGGCACCGTTGTCACACACCACTTTACCAACTGTCAAATTGAGCGGTGTTAGCCACTCATCTGCCTGTGAACGCAAAGCTGAAAGGAGTGCCGGGCCAGTGTGGCTCTTTGCTTCCAGGCACAACAGACGCAGCACGGCATGGCAACGTCTCACCTGGCATGTGGAATAGGTTCTGGGGAGCTTGGGCGGTGCAGTGGAAGAGACGCTAGCAGCGGAAAAGGAGGAGGCAGCTGAGGAGGAGAGGGAGGAGGATGGAGTAGGAGGAGGAGAAGAAGAGTCAGGCCTGCATGCAATCCGTGGCGGTAAAACCAAATCTACACGGGTGCCACGGGTTACATGCTTGACGGCCGTCAGAAGGTTCACCCAGTGGGCAGTAAAACTGATATACCTTCCCTGCCCGTGTTTGCTAGACCACGTGTCTGTGGTCAGATGTATCTTGGCACCGACACTGTGTGCCAGAGATACATTCACTTGCCGCTGAACATGGCCATATAGCTCTGGGATGCCCTTCTCTGAGAAATACTTCCTTCCTGGGACCTTCCATTGTGGTGTTCCAATGGCCACAAATTTGCGAAAGGCCTCCGAGTCCACCAGTTTATATGGCAGTAGTTGGCGGGCTATGAGTTCTGACAAGCCAGCCGCCAACCGTTGGGCAAGAGGGTTATCCGGCGTCATCATTTTTTTACGCTCAAACATTAGGCCCACGGAAGCCTGCCTTTTTGCAGAAAAATGTGAGCTTGGCGTGATGGAAGGTGGAGTGGAGGACAATTGTGAGGAGAGAGGAGAAGGAGAAGTAGAAGACGAGGCTGGACGGTGAGAGCCTGCAGTGTGGCTTTGTGTGTTCCGTTGCTCCCACTGGGCTCGGTGATGGCTGCTCATGTGCCTTCTTAAGGCGGTCGTCCCTAGGTGAGTATTGGGCTTACCGCGACTAACGCGTTGACTGCAAAGATTGCAGATGGCAACGCTATTGTCAGCAGCGGACACGTTAAAAAAAGCCCACACTGCGGAGCCATGTGCCGGTGTCCTGGGAGCGCCAGATGTGACCGTACATGGTCGATGACTCGCTCCTGATACATTTGCAGTCTGCTTTGTCCCTGCTGTGCAATGTAAGTCATTGCTGCTTCTCCTCCCTATCTGCTGGTCCATATCTCCCTCTGAACTCCCCTCCTCTTCCTCTCTTGTGGGCACCCACGTGACATCACTAGACACGTCATCATCAACGTCACCTTCCCCACCGCTATAAGTAGAGTAGGCAGCAACACCGGGGACCAACCTCCTCCTTGGGCTGATCTGGGTACTGGCGTCAGACTGCTGAGTAGCGCTTGTTGCTACCTCCTCTTCCTGATCCAATACCAAGAGTGGCTGCGCATCAGAAATGTCCTCTTGATATGGATCGGAAAATAATTCCAGTGACTCAAGCGGAAGGTATGTGGTGGTGGTGGTGGTGGTCGTGTTGTTGGTGGTAGTGTCTTTGGGGGTGCACATAGCAGAGAGTGAAGAAGAGGGTGCAGATCGAGAGGATGAGGAGGGTGCAGAAGAGTAAGGCTGAGCGAGCCACTCAACCAAGTCTGGTGCATCCTTTAAAGTAATTGAACGCACCTTCTGCAACTTCCCACTTTGGCTCAAGCCTGTTGCTCCTGCCCTACCCCTACCACCCCTGCGGAAGGGCCTGCCTCTTCCTCTGCATGTCATTTTTTAAATGACCCTGTGACAAAACTCTTAGTCCCTATACCGCTGAAGGACTGCTGCAGTATAGGTGAGCGGTCAGCAGTGGTGCACGTCAACCCTATCTATTGTGGACCTATAGCGGTCCTTACAGAACAGCAGACTGTACCGCACTCAAGCCTATGTACCGTAGCACCCTATACCAAGTTACCAGTCCTTATAAGAACTTTTGTGGACCAAGCAGGTTGTGTATTAGTGTTTAGCAGACTGTACGTCAGTCCCTATACCGCTGAAGGACTGCTGCAGTATAGGGCAGCGGTCAGCAGTGGTGCACGTCAACCCTATCTATTGTGGACCGATAGCGGTCCTTACAGAACAGCAGACTGTACCGCACTCAAGCCTATGTACCGTAGCACCCTATACCAAGTTACCAGTCCTTATAAGAACTTTTGTGGACCAAGCAGGTTGTGTATTAGTGTTTAGCAGACTGTACGTCAGTCCCTATACCGCTGAAGGACTGCTGCAGTATAGGGCAGCGGTCAGCAGTGGTGCACGTCAACCCTATCTATTGTGGACCGATAGCGGTCCTTACAGAACAGCAGACTGTACCGCACTCAAGCCTATGTACCGTAGCACCCTATACCAAGTTACCAGTCCTTATAAGAACTTTTGTGGAACAAGCAGGTTGTGTGTTAGTGATTAGCAGACTGTACGTCAGTCCCTATACCAATGAAGGACTGCTGCAGTATAGGGCAGCGGTCAGCAGTAGTGCACGGCAACCCTATGTATTGTGGACCGATAGCGGTCCTTACAGAACAGCAGACTGTACCGCACTCAAGCCTATGTACCGTAGCACCCTATACCAAGTTACCAGTCCTTATAAGAACTTTTGTGGACCAAGCAGGTTGTGTATTAGTGTTTAGCAGACTGTACGTCAGTCCCTATACCGCTGAAGGACTGCTGCAGTATAGGGCAGCGGTCAGCAGTGGTGCACGTCAACCCTATCTATTGTGGACCGATAGCGGTCCTTACAGAACAGCAGACTGTACCGCACTCAAGCCTATGTACCGTAGCACCCTATACCAAGTTACCAGTCCTTATAAGAACTTTTGTGGACCAAGCAGGTTGTGTATTAGTGTTTAGCAGACTGTACGTCAGTCCCTATACCGCTGAAGGACTGCTGCAGTATAGGGCAGCGGTCAGCAGTGGTGCACGTCAACCCTATCTATTGTGGACCGATAGCGGTCCTTACAGAACAGCAGACTGTACCGCACTCAAGCCTATGTACCGTAGCACCCTATACCAAGTTACCAGTCCTTATAAGAACTTTTGTGGAACAAGCAGGTTGTGTGTTAGTGATTAGCAGACTGTACGTCAGTCCCTATACCAATGAAGGACTGCTGCAGTATAGGGCAGCGGTCAGCAGTAGTGCACGGCAACCCTATGTATTGTGGACCGATAGCGGTCCTTACAGAACAGCAGACTGTACCGCACTCAAGCCTATGTACCGTAGCACCCTATACCAAGTTACCAGTCCTTATAAGAACTTTTGTGGACCAAGCAGGTTGTGTATTAGTGTTTAGCAGACTGTACGTCAGTCCCTATACCGCTGAAGGACTGCTGCAGTATAGGGCAGCGGTCAGCAGTGGTGCACGTCAACCCTATGTATTGTGGACCGATAGCGGTCCTTACAGAACAGCAGACTGTAACGCACTCAGGCCTATGTACCGTAGCACCCTATACCAAGTTACCAGTCCTTATAAGAACTTTTGTGGACCAAGCAGGTTGTGTGTTAGTGATTAGCAGACTGTACGTCAGTCCCTATACCAATGAAGGACTGCTGCAGTATAGGGCAGCGGTCAGCAGTAGTGCACGGCAACCCTATGTATTGTGGACCGATAGCGGTCCTTACAGAACAGCAGACTGTAACGCACTCAGGCCTATGTACCGTAGCACCCTATACCAAGTTACCAGTCCTTATAAAAACTTTTGTGGACCAAGCAGGTTGTGTGTTAGTGTTTAGCAGACTGTGCGTCAGTCCCTATACCGCTGAAGGACTGCTGCAGTATAGGGCAGCGGTCAGCAGTGGTGCACGTCAACCCTATCTATTGTGGACCGATAGCGGTCCTTACAGAACAGCAGACTGTACCGCACTCAAGCCTATGTACCGTAGCACCCTATACCAAGTTACCAGTCCTTATAAGAACTTTTGTGGACCAAGCAGGTTGTGTATTAGTGTTTAGCAGACTGTACGTCAGTCCCTATACCGCTGAAGGACTGCTGCAGTATAGGGCAGCGGTCAGCAGTGGTGCACGTCAACCCTATGTATTGTGGACCGATAGCGGTCCTTACAGAACAGCAGACTGTAACGCACTCAGGCCTATGTACCGTAGCACCCTATACCAAGTTACCAGTCCTTATAAGAACTTTTGTGGACCAAGCAGGTTGTGTGTTAGTGATTAGCAGACTGTACGTCAGTCCCTATACCAATGAAGGACTGCTGCAGTATAGGGCAGCGGTCAGCAGTAGTGCACGGCAACCCTATGTATTGTGGACCGATAGCGGTCCTTACAGAACAGCAGACTGTACTGCACTCAGGCCTATGTACCGTAGCACCCTATACCAAGTTACCAGTCCTTATAAAAACTTTTGTGGACCAAGCAGGTTGTGTGTTAGTGTTTAGCAGACTGTGCGTCAGTCCCTATACCGCTGAAGGACTGCTGCAGTATAGGGCAGCGGTCAGCAGTAGTGCACGGCAACCCTATGTATTGTGGACCGATAGCGGTCCTTACAGAACAGCAGACTGTAACGCACTCAGGCCTATGTACCGTAGCACCCTATACCAAGTTACCAGTCCTTATAAGAACTTTTGTGGACCAAGCAGGTTGTGTGTTAGTGATTAGCAGACTGTACGTCAGTCCCTATACCAATGAAGGACTGCTGCAGTATAGGGCAGCGGTCAGCAGTAGTGCACGGCAACCCTATGTATTGTGGACCGATAGCGGTCCTTACAGAACAGCAGACTGTACCGCACCCAAGCCTATGTACCGTAGCACCCTAGACAGACCAAGTTACCAGTCCTGATAAAGAGCTTTGTGGAACAAGTGAGTTGTGAATGATTAGCAGACTGCAGCAGAAGGGCAGCAGTCAAGTATAATATTCTTTCTATATTTGGAAGAAAGAATATTATACGTGTACAAGCCTATTACCGTACCACTGATACCAGTCCTGAAAAGAACCTTTGTGGAACTAATAGTAACAGCAAGTCTTTAAAATTATCCTCACTGCCTGACACACTGCTTCCTGCCTGTCCCTATACAAATTGGCAAAAAAGAGTAGGCTGGAACGATTAGCTGGAACAGCTCTTTTGTGGACCTGATAGTAACAGCTAATGATGATGATGATGATGATGATGAAGAAAGACTAATCTGGCTGAGCTGTCCCTAAAATAGCAGCATACAGCGCTCTGTCCCTTTATCTAAACTGACAAAAGAAACTCAGGCTGCTGACCTAACACCTATACCAGTCCTGAAAAGAACTTTTGTGTACCAAATAGCTAGCGTTTTCTCTGTCCCTACTCCACACAGGATCCTTTCCCTACAGTGACAGAAGAAAGAATGTAAAATGGCCACCGGATCGGGTGTATTTATAGGTTAGGGGGAATGTCCAAGTGTCCATGAGCTGTCATGTCTCAATTGGTTGTCCTGTAACACATGATAAACGTGTCACGAAAGGTTAAAGTTCTTGTATACATTAAACACGTAAGTCCGCCGGGGCGAACGACGGAAAAAGGCGTTCGAACCCGCGGACGGCGAAAGTCGGAAATTCGCCGCGAAACGACCGCCGGGCGAACCGTTCGGCCATCACTAATGATGGGTTCCCACCATCCCTGTGCTGAGTTCCCGGGTCTGAGTGTACACCCGCTGTGCCCATTATGAGGTGTTCCCACCATCCCTGTGCTGTGCTGACTTCCTCTGATTGGTGAACAAAACACCAGTCATGTTTCTGTTCATTTGGATCTGAAATTCGTTAATAAAATTTCGTATTTCGTATGAAATTTGTAAGCATAGAAATTCTCATAGGGTTCCCACCATCCATGTGCTGACTTCCTGGGGTTTTAACTTTTAGTTTCAATAACTTTTCGGAACAATTACCAATTTTCATTATGATGAATTTATCATTATGAGAGTTTCCCACCATCCCTGTGCTGTGCTGACTTCCTGGGTTTTAACTTTTAGGTTCGTTAACTTTTCGTAACAATTACGAATTCTCATTATGAATTTGAAATTTCGTACGGAATTCGTATACATAAAAATTGGTATTTCGGATTCGTATGAATGTATGAATTTTCGGAAATTCGTATGAATTTTCGCTTCGTACGAAACTAATCGCACATGTCTACTGATAACTAAGGAGGGGGTTTGTGCTACTGGACACAACTATGTTATATATAGTTATAAAGTCCATGATGATCCTGCACAAACAAACTAGAGTATAATACAATGTAGCAGTTATAAAGTGACAAGTGCTAAAAAACAAAGTGAAAATAATAATAATCAGAAAGCTTAAAGAAAGTATGCACCATTTCATATATTCACATGAATGATTCTCTGAATGTCTTAATTTCATATATTCACATGAATGATTCTCTGAATGTCTTAAATAACACCAAAGGCACTAAAACTCGTTCCCATGAGAAAAGAAGAACAATGCATGGATTCAAAGTATGGGCTCTCAGAACTCTCACCTCCACTCCTTGATTATGACCACATCAAGTACAAATAAATCTTCTGCTCGTCCTAATATCCACCACCAGGGGGTCTTCCACTGTTATGCTTTGTAGGTTGATAATGTGGGCACACGTATTAGGCCACCAGGGGGCCATACATCCCTGCAGCAGTTGTACTACACACCAGGCAGCTATCTCCGCAAAAATATGCCACTCAATAAAAAACACAGAGAGGGGTGAAAGAGGCTCCAATAGTGTAGTAATTTAAAACAAGAGCAATCGATTTATTTATAATAAATATTGGACTCTCACATTAATAAAAACAGTAACAGCTCATAAGAAAAATTACTTCCTGGTGTCTTCCGCCAGTCTTACGTCACTTCTGGTATTGCGTCTGACTCACGGCCACTGCCTACGCATTACGTCAGTCACGTGACTTCATCAGGGGATCGTGATTGGCTGCTACAGTACTCCTTAAATATAATAGAACCGGAAGTACCTGCATGGCCATCTTTATTGTGGTTTATTAAGAGAATGCAATGAAAACTGGACATGTCAATTCCACCATCTTGATTGTGGTATTGTGTACCTAATTCCGCTATAGTTTGTTTCCAATAAGCAGAAGGACATCAGGCTACTATCAATGTTCACATCTGATGGCCTCAATATCCACAACTAAGATAAAACAGATTATAAAACAAAAGGGTATGTGTAAAAAGGTTTTTTTATATATAAAAAAGAGGGGTATTCAGTGCATCGATCAAATTCATGTATACCTCAACTCTTTTAGATAAAAAATAATTGATTAAATATAAAAAATTGATTTGTTCAATAATGACAACAATTTAGAATAAAAGAGGAAAATATGGACGGTGACACTAATATATAGCAAAAGGTCGACATGTATAAAAATACAATAAAGTAAAAATAAAAATAAAAATAAAATTAGAATTAGAATAAAAAAAATTAAAAAATTTAAAATTATCAAAAACTAATTATCACGTTAAAAAATAGAATCGCATACAGAAAATGAAGTATTACATCAATAATGTCATACTATATTACACAGATAACCATATATAAAAACAACAAACATCTGAATCCAGATGATTAAGTCTAGTTTAAGTCAAATTCAACATTGAGGCCTTCAGGCGTAAAAGTTCTCATACTATATATCCACCTGGATTCTTTCTGGCTTATAGTCCTAACCTTGTTACTGCCTCTCCATGATGGATTATATCTTTCAATTCCCCAGAATTGTAAGTGAGAGGGGTCCCTATTGTGCACTAGATCAAAGTGTTTCAAAACGCTGTGCTTCGGAAAGCCCTTAATGATATTTTGTATATGCTCTTTCACTCTCACTTTTAAGGCCCTCTTGGTTCTTCCTATATACTGCAAGTTACAGCTGCATTGTAGACAATAAACAACCCCTTCCGTGTGACACCCAATAAAATTACGGATAGTGTACATGTGTCCTGTGGTGGTAGCTAAAAATTCAAATTTTTTACTTTTTTAGAGTGTTGGCAGGCAAAGCAATTTCTACAAGGGAAAAAATCTATCCCTGTGAAGAAGGTATAATCCCTCTTAGGTGGTGGTTCCACTACTGACTTGATTATATCTTTTAGAGTGGGGGCTCTTTTATAAGTAATGTTAGGTTTGTCAGGTAGAATAGTTTTCAGATCTCTGTCACTTTTAAGGATATGCCAGTGACGTTGGATGAGTCTGGCTACTTCTGGACATTGTAATACAATATCAGGCATGGAGCCTCATTATCGTATATTTTCTTATTTGTCTTATCTTGAAGCATATTGTTTCTATCCAATTGTTTGACTTGTTGAATCTACTCCCTAATAAGGGTATCTTTATAGCCCTTTTCTTTAAATCTTTTGGCAATTAAATTGGCTTGTGTGAGATAATTATCATCCTTGGTACAGTTTCTTCTGATCCTTACTAGTTGTCCCTTTGGTATATTGTATAGCCAAGGTTTAAAATGGCAGCTATTTATTGATAAATAGCTGTTGGTGTCCACACTCTTGAAGTGAGTTTTCGTAATTATTTTGTTGTTCTCTAAAGAGACATTTAGATCCAAAAAGTTCACAGATTTTGCATCTACTTTCAACTCCAGGTAGATATTCTTTTCATTCTTATTTAGATCACTTAGATATTGCTCCAATGAATCTCTACTACCGTTCCAGACAATAATAAGATCATAAATGTATCTTTTATATCATATTAGTTCAGCAGGCATATCTTTGTATATGGCCTCCTCCTCCCAGTGTGCCATAAATGCATTTGCAACACTGGGGGCCAATTTAGCTCCCATTGCTATGCCATTCGCTTGCCTGTAGTATGTCTGATTGTGCCAGAAATAGTTGTGTTTCAGACAGAAGTCCAAGCATTTGATCAGGAACTTCCTCTGCTTGCACCCCAGTGTAGTATGTGTACTCAGGAGCCATTTAATTGCCGCACATGCTTCATGATGTCCTACAATGGTGTATAGGGATGACACATCGGCTGTTGCTAGAATGGTTCTGCCTTCCAAAACTGGTACCATATCCAGTAATTGTAATATATGTTTTCTGTATTGCTGGTTGGATAAAAAAATCTAAGTATTCCCCCGTTCTTGACATAAGTGAATCTATACCATTCACAATAGGTCTACCTGGTGGTTGTTCTCCATTTTTATGGATCTTCCTTCAGATCTTAGGGGAAGATCTGAGAGAAAATCTGAATTCAGGGGAAGCTCTGCTGATTTTATCATCCAATCATGTACAAGCAAAAATGCTGTTTTTAATTTTCCTTGCATGTCCCCCTCGGATCTACAGCAACTGTACTTCCATTGCACTTTCAAGTGCAATTGCAGTGCTCTTGTAATGCAAAGGGGACTTGCCTTTAGTAAATAAACTCCACAGTGGCAGCCACGCCACAAGGGCGGAGGTAAGATATAGTGACAGGCATGGGCTCAGCAGCCTAAGTATTGTCTCATTTGTCCATTTGCTATTCATGTATTCTTAGAATATGTATTAAAGCTTATTGCCTATGAATTGTCAAGCCAGCACTGTTTGTTTCAAGGGCCATAATATTATAATTAAATTCCCTTCAAGTCTGTCACTATCAAACCACCCCTCTAATATATTTTTTCTGTCTTTACTTCTGTGCACCAATATTGTGCTCACAACCCCACCACCCCTTTCCTGAAAAGTTTGCAAGGTAAACCCTGACAATAAACAAATATGGAGGGTAGAGGTGAGAGGAGAGAAAACACTCAAGGTCAGTTGTTGCTACCTCAAGCCATAATTAAGTAGGGCCTCAATCCCCACACCCTTAGGTAGGAATAGCCCTTATACTCCCTTGTTTAAATTCATTTTTAGTTAAGCTTAGGAAGCTTTTCCTATAACACGACTTGCATCTAAAAGCTAGGGCTTCCTTTCACTAAAGCTCAAAAAAGTAGTTTTATTCAAATTAAAATGATTTTGCTTAATTACAGTAAGTCTGTGGTGAAATCAAATATTATAAAATAAAGTTGTTACAATACAATCGAAATGGTGCAAAGAATAACCTTTACTTTTATATGGCAACCCTACAAGTGCTGCCTAAGCACCAAAGCAAATTTAGATTTCAGTATTTCCAAAAGAATAAAGAAATAGTAATATTCTTTGTATTTTTGGTAGTTGAACCTGAACAAAGCAACACGGAATCATTGTTAAGCTGGCAAAGTAGTTTCCAAAGCAAGTTTTTAAGTATGACCTGGGGGTGGTGAAGCAGCTCTGAAACTGGGGTCTCTAAAGCTGTCTGGAGCTGGGGTTTTTATTAAGCTCTGGAGCAAGCCTGAAGCTGAACTGCTGAAGCCACTACAATGCTGGAAAACATGTTACACTTTGAACCCTAGGCTGAAGTCAAGACTTCAGAATTGTTGCTAGATTTGAATTGTTTCAGATAAAGTCAGCTGTACTCTAATGTAATATAAATTTTGCTCTGATCACAGCTGGGGTGAATATGAATCCTCAGTGTCCAGATACATAAATATTTTGTGAAGAATAACTCCGTGCAGCTCTTGCAAAATTTACACATCTTGAATAAAATACCATAAAATCATTGAATGCAGACCAATGACATCATACATTTAAATAACGCATGCTTTTTTTTGCATTCTCTTAGTCTTCTCTACACCACTGTGCTATGTTTTCATAAAGCATGAAGCACACATGGCTTTACATATATTTGATTTGTATTAATAATTACACATGCATGTATTTATACAAATTATTTGTAAGTGAATTATGTATTGACAAGCAACGCTGAAGGAAAAAAAAGTGTTTATAGACCAATTTTATAATCATGTTATAATAATTGGTTATACAGTATATTCTTCAAAGTTTCCTCTGAAAGCCTTTCTTATGATGGGCTTAGCAGCTAAATCTCCTTGGAGATTCATAAAAAAGTGGGACATTTTTCAATAATAGAATCTAAAATGCACACTCCACAATACATCTGTGCAGTTTCTTCCACAACTTAATAAAAAATATTCTTTTTTTTTCTAAACAATTTAACCATATTGCATGAAAAATGCAAGTCTCCAATCCTTTCTCCTAAAATTATGTAGAAAATTACGGTGTGTGGGAGAGGGGTCATCGTGTAATAATTTATTTTTCTTCCACGTAGACATAGGAAGTATTGTTGTCATATTATGAGGCTAACAATCGCGAGGCAAAAGTTAGTTACCTGTAATAAAATAGAGTTATAGCCTATATATTATCATGACAAGATAATGAATATACCTTATGATGGTTCATTCATTGTACTGGGATTCTCTCATACTCATGCTCTCTGGCACAATATTTTATTGTATTGTCCTATTACCTTGGAATACAAAAAAAGTATATTAGCAGATGTCTTTAAATTTAGACAGTTCAGGGTGTATATTTTGTCAGGGGATCAAGTTGAAAAGGTCAAATGCCTGAAGCCACACATGTCACAGTCTTTTATACTTGGAAACTAATTCGCTTCCATACTGACTAGGAAATGTGCAATCTGAAATACAGTCACTTAAAGTGTATTGCATTTTAGGACTGTTGCAAATGAGCTAGGTAGAAGTAATGAAAAAAATATATTTTTTTTGTTTTGTTTTTTGTTTTCCCAGACATGATGCTTTAAATATCAGGGCAGTTATTTATGCAAAATAAATTATATCTTTATTGTTTGCTCAGTTATGGATTGCCATTAATTTCTACAAAATGTAAACAAATATCACATGCAATTGCACAATAAGGGGGAGATTTACTGAAACAGGATCTAGTGTAGCTGTGTAGCTGCATAGTAACAAATCAGCTTCCAGGTTTTAGGCAGGCCATAGACAATGCAAATTTCACACACATTTTCCCTATCAGTACAGACAGTGTTTACCAGGGGAATCCCTCCTGCCGAGGCATTGCCATTCTCTGAGTAGGGGGGCGGGGGGAGCATGGGGAAACCCACTGGGGGGAAGATAGTGATTATTGCTACAAGCTATAGCAGCCTATAGAGATAATTGCAAGTAAATCTAGCAGGCTGGTTGTACCCAAGTTGATGGACCATTCACCCTGCCCATATACAGTTTGAGTCTTGACCAGTTCCTGCTTAACCAGCTGAGATTTGAACCATCTATGGCCAGCCTTTTTGTCAAAGCAAATTGAACAAGCTGAAGTAAGAGGCTGATTGGTTACTAGACATGGACCGAACAAGTTTGGTTTTCAGCAGAACTTTCGAACATCGCAAGAATTTGGAACTGAATAACGATCCTCATTGAAATCTATGGGACCCAAACTGTAAAAATCAAAAGTGCCCATTTTAAAGGTGTATATGTAAATAATTAGGCATACAATGGTTATGTGGGTCCAGGTACTGCCCTGGGGGACATGAATCAATGAAAAAAAAGTTTATAAAAATAAAATTTTTAAATGGGCATTGAATTATTGATGCTTAAAGTTAAACCATAAAAATGAAAAATAACAATAAAAATTAAAAATCCCTTCAACCACTTCCCATCCATCCTATAGCAAAATGATGGCCGGGAAGTGGTTCAGTAATTCTGACTGAGAGTGACGTTCAGCGGGATAGCAAGCCAGCATGCACCGTGGTCCCGTGTTACTCTGACACAGCGTGAACCAGGAAGTGTGGGTAATTGGCTTTCCTTGGTTTGCGCTGACAGGGAGAGCTGATCTGCAGTTTTCCTGTCAGACAGGATGTTTGCATGATAATCAGCACATTGATTATCAGTGCAAACCCCATCAGAGGTGCCCACCACAATGCCAATCAGTGCCTATCAACTGTCAGTCAGTGCACACCCAAATCATCAATCAGTGCCCATCAAAGTGTCAATCAGTTCCCATCAAAGTGCCAAACAGTGCCCATCAGTAACACCTGGCAGTGCCCTTCACAGATGCCCATCAGTAATGCATGTCAGTACCTCCTCATCAGTAATGCCTGTCAGTGCCATCTATTAGTGCTCGTAAGTGCTACCTATCAGTGCCCAACAGTGCCCATCAGTGCCCATTAGCACCCATCAGTGCCACTTATCAATGTCCATATGTGCTGCCTATCAGTGCCCATCAGTGCTGCTTATCACTGTAGCCTATCGGTGTCCCTCAGTGCTGCATATCAGTGCTGCCTATCAGTGTCCATCAATTCTACATATTAGTGCCTCCTCATCAGTGCCCATCAGTACCACTTTATCAGTGCCCCTCATCAGTGCCCATCAGTGCCGCCTCGTCAGTGCCCATTAGTGCAGCCTCATCAGTGCCTGTCAGTGAAGGAAAAAAAAAACATGTTATAACAGAAACAGAAAAAAAATTGTTTTAAAAAATGTAGGTCTTTTTAATTTTTTTTAGCAAAAAATAAAATCAATAAAATCAAACACCACCAAAATAAAACTCTATTTGTGGGAAGAAAAATGGCCAGGGTTGTTGGTAAGAAGCCTTTGTCCTCATCAACATGGGGACAGGGTGCTTTGGGGTGGGGGGGCCGCACGGCCCCCCCTTCCCCAAGGCACCTCCCCATGTTGAGGGCACGCTCGTCCCCCCCTTTCCCGCCCCCCCTTTCCTGGCCGGCCGGGTAGCGTGCTCGGACAAGGGTCTGATGTGGACCTGTGGGGGACCCCCACGCCGATTTTTTCGGCGTTGGGGTTCCCCTTTAAGTCCATACCAGGTGACGGGGCCAGCAACGCCTCCACCTGGAGACGCGCTCAAAATGAGCAGACTTTTCTCCGTGCGGGAAATTTTTTCCCCAGGATTTGCCCCCTGCCATGGACTACAAATTTGCGGAGGCATGAGAAGCAGTCTCCTCTGGGTCACTGAGGATTACAGTATCTGGATCTGCCTCCTCCCAGCCATGTACTGCTCCCAAGGGTTATGGAAAAACCATCTGTTAAGTGTTGACATACAATATGCCTTCCTCTGCTTCAATGCCTCCAAAACTGCCAGAATCCTCCTCCTCCACCTCCTTCTCCTTTTGTGCATTGTGTGACGTTGCAAGAATGGTGTCTGCATAAAGTGGGCCTTGAGAGGATAGGAAGTCTTCCTCTTCCTCCAGCTGTTCTGTCTCAAGTGCCCTGTCCATAATTCCATGTAGAGTCTGCTCCAGGAACACAACAGGGATCGTTTCACTGATGCATGCATTTTCATGGCTCACCATCCTTGTTGCCTCCTCAAATAGTGACAGCATAGTGCATATATCCTTTATTAGCAATCATTGGCATGTAGAAAAAAAAGCTGAGCCAGCCTGAGCCTGTCATTGTGCCAAACACACACAGGTACTTATTGACGGCCGCCTGCTACATTGCCAAAGTCAAGTTCTACCTAGTGGACATGGCACAAATCAGGCAGTTTACAGGCAGGTGGAATTCCTGCAGAATTTTAGCCAACCAAGCACTGGCTGTGTATGACCGCCTTAAATGGCAGTCATATAGACTCTTCTGGCCTGCTTTAGCAAATCTTCCAACCCTGGATACCTATTTAGATATGCTTCACCACCAAACTGAGGACATGTGCCAAGCATGTGTCAACTGTCCCTGTCTAAGGGTGGACAGGAGGTTTGTGCCATTATCGCACACCACCATTCTTGTCTCCAGCAGGCCTGGTGTGAACCCCTTCTGGGCCTGCCCCTACAATGCTTTTAGAATCTCTGCTTCTGTGTGGCTCATGTCCCCTACACAGACCAGCTGAAGCACTGCATGGCACCTTTTAGCTTGACTCATTGAATAGCCTCTTGAACCCTTAGGGGTTACTGGTGGATCATATGACAATTCAATAGAGGAGGGCATGGAGGAGGAGGGGGAGGGTGTGGAGCTGACAAATCTCGAATCATCACCACTAGCTGTATGGAGACGTGGCAGCACAGCAAGGTGCAGCACTGAGCCCTGCCCTGTATCCTTCCAAGTGGCAAGCAAAGTTACCCAGTGTGCTTTGAACTAAATGTATCATCCCTGACCATGCTTGCTGGACCACATGTCAGCAGTAATGCGGATCTTGAGGCTGACTGCCTTGCCCAACGATGCCACAACGTTGCCTTTTATGTGATGGTACAGATATGGAATGGCCTTATGTACAAAGAAATAGTGACTGGGAACCTGCCATTGTGGTACAGTACATTCTGCAAATTCACAGAAGGGGGCAGAATCTGCCAGATGGAAAGGCAGAAGTTGTAAAGCCAGCAGCTTTGGGTGGCAGTGCCTGTATTTCTTTTTTCGCTGCAGCAGAGACCTTTTCCCACAATTTGTTATACTTTACAGCTGGTTATGTGCTACTGGCAGACATGCTGCAAGGGCCAGTGATACCCTTCGCTATACCATGATCCATATCAGTGGAGGCTGCTGAGAGGTCATCATGAGGTATAGCAGATGGAGGCAGGAAAGGTGAGGAGTGAGGAGGAGCAGAATTGCGTCCCTTTTGTGTGGCTTTCAGACGCAGAGTGGTGGGAGGTTAAATGCTTTGTCAAGCATGTGGTACCCAAATCGCTAGTGTTTTTGCCATACTTGATCTGCTTGAGGCAAAGTTTGCAAATTGCAACAGTACGATAAGCTGCACATGTGCTAAAAAAGGCCCAGACAGCTGAGCTGTGGGAAATGGGCCGGGAGATAACAGCTCCACAATCTGGTGTAATAGGGAGGCTGCTCTTTACTCTTCCATTAGAGCGGGAGTAAACCCGCTGACGTTTTTTTCTGACCTGCAAGGGAAAAGTCATAATGAGCTAGTATACTAGCTCATTATGTAATACTTACCTTAGAACGAGGCCCCGACATCTCGCCTGATCCACGCAGAAGGAGCTGACATGTTCCCTCAGCGTGTCTTCCAGGTATAGCGGCTCCGGCGCTGTATCGCCACTCCCGCGCACTTTCCGGCAGGGTCTAGCGTCTGCCGGACTTTCAGCCGAGAATCCCCTGTGCACATGCACCGCTGCAGTCAGCAGCGCATTGCGAGGGGAATAGCTCCTAAACTGTCCAGGTTTAGGAGATATTTTTTTTACCTACAGGTAAGCCTTATTATAGGCTTACCTGTAGGTTAAACTTATAAAAAAGATTATACAACTGCTTTAAGGCTGCCTCATTGGGGTTGTGCCTCACCCTCACTCTCCTCCTCTGCTCTATCCAGCACCCAAGTCACATCAGTGACCTCATCATTATCATCCCCTCCTTCCTCATTATCACTGGAGCCAACTTGGCTATATGCTGTGGCTGGGGAAACATGACTACCAATTTGTTGTTTACCAGTCTTCTCTCCACTCTGTAGACTCATGTTCCTTCCTTCCTTAACCTCTAAACTAAGATATGAATCAAGTTATATCTGTGCATCATCAAGGAGCAAGTGGCTGATGCTGTGTTCAAATAACTCTGATAACTGACTCCTCCATGCCTGATGCTGGGGCTATGGCAGGGGTAGCTGTGGACAAGGAGGCAGAATAAGCTACTCTGGCAGCTGTGGGGCACTGCGCACTAGTCTCTGCTTGGGTGATGGAGGATGAGGATGATTTAGTAAGCCAGACCACCACCTCCTCTAAATGCTGTGGCTGGATAGCATGGGCAACATCACTAAACAGAGAAAATGATGTGCTGCCTGAGGACAGACCCCATCCACCTTTGCCTGTGGACACAGATGCTGCTGGCCCCCTCACAGTGTCATCGGAAGGTCTGGCTCTCCTTGTTGATCATATAATCCACCAACAGAGTAAACTTAAGGCCACTGTACATGGCAATACAACCAAGAACTATATATATCAGCAGAAGTGTGGCTGGAAGGTGCATACAGTCCTTAATCATGGACCTATGAACATTCTAGAGCATTTAAAAAATTAAATTCAAGCTAGCTAGTCAAATATTATTGCAATATCTTTTTTCTGAACCATTAACATAAACAAAACACATTTTATATACCAACTTTATATCCATTTTTAAAATTCTAATGGTCATGTACCTGGTTGGAGGCCAAAGTGCTAAGACGGCTTCACTTGTGGCCAAATGCAAAACACCACTGGAGGTGGTACAGGGTATGCAGTGCCCAAAGAAGCACGGGTTGCCAGTTGTAGTAGTCTGCAGAGCTGATCACAGGATGGTAGCAGGAACAAGCAGGATGCACTGCAGAGCAGGTGTCCTTAGCAGTTCCTGGCGTACTTTGCAGCAGGACAAACAGGAAGCAGAATTAAAAGTCAGCCTTTGAGAAAATCCGAGGTCAAACACAGTGGATCAAGCAGGAGCAAAGTCATTAGTTCAAGCCAGGGGTCAGAGCTAGGATTTAAGATGAAGCAGGTCAAAAGGCAAGCCAGGTCACTAACAGGAAGTCTAAGATCAGGATACACAAGACACAGGAACAGGGGGGGGGGCAATTTGTGAGAGGAGCTGTTGTCCTTTTATAGGCAAATTTAATGCTGGCAATTATATGTGTGAGGGTACCGGCTCAAAATATTAAACCTAATAAATAAATTGTGTATACATGGATATATTATCCACCTATTTGTGTTTCAGTGCTCAATTGAATGGTGTGCTGCAGTCAAAAACAAACTCGCTTTATGAGTAAGTGAGCTGTAAACACACATGGCATATAAATGGACTGCGCCAACCAATGTGGTTTCTTTATAATTATATGCCACTCCTAGTGTCAAGTGCTAATATCACCGTGACCTTTATAAATATATCTAACACCAAAGAAACAGCATGCCAGTGCAGGCCTGCTGATTATTTAATACAAAATAGGATTACAAAAAATACAATGGGTGAGTGTAACCTCACAGACCACTATGTTTCTTCTACTATAGAAGAGACCAAAAAAACTGTGTATACAATAAACAAAATATTGTGAAATATAAAAGATCAAAAATATAAAAAAAATATTATATAATATATATCAAAAAATATTTATCAAAACATAAGAAATACAATGTCCAAGTGGCTAGTGCACCACAATCTATAACACCACAGTGTTAAAGATATCCCTGCTTGTGATTCCACCACCGCTTATGAATTGGCCACTCACCGGAACTGGGTGAGTTTGCTCCTTTGGTTAAATAATTGGATAACCGCTCCTAGACCTTGATGCCTCAATCCCCTTTTCCAATGGTATGGTTAGGCAGATGGGAATACCGCTCTCAGAGAGAAATAAATTGCCATCATGGTGTAGTAATTATGAATTTGTTTAATTAATTAAAATTAGTAAAAAAATATATTGCACTCACATATTGTTGTGCCTTATGCCGGCACTAAGCTGTTCCAGCCGTGTGTGTGGGGTCCGCTATGTTAGCATTTGTACCCCTAATCATTTTCATGCGCTCTAAGCCTCGCTCCTGTTTAGACCGGGAAATGGCGTCAGAAAACTCCCAGCAGCCTCCACGCATTTCACAAACATTGATTGCGTCATCAGGAAGTAAAAAACAAAACGAAAAAAACTGAATACCTACAGTTATTTTCACAAACCTGTAGCAGTCTGGAAAATTTTGTCTACACAGCCAAACTTTCATAACTTCCAGATAGTACCAACGCTTTTTTTTTTTTTACCGACCTAATCGACGTGTCCATTGCCCGGTAAGGAAGCTCATCATAGTGGAGGGCAGCTACTCAAAAGTGTTGGAGCTTTGTCTATCAGGATGGCCTGGTATTCAAACATAAGAGCGGTAATTTCGAGACTGCTAGAGGCTCAGGCACTACCTGCAGTAGTATTTTTTTTTTCGCTGTCTCTGTAACACTGTATATAATCAGGGATGTTTTGTTATTAAAAAAAAGTGACAATGAATGCAAGATAACTATTATTTAAAAAAAAGAAATCAACCTTTAGTAAATATAAGCTCACTGAGTTTGACCAACATTGATAAATTCACCCCATGGCCAGGAAAAAAAAATCTTCATTAGAGAGTTACAGCTGAAATACATGTATTTAAAAGTGCTAGAAAAAAGTTACAATTAATATCACTTTTTTAATTTCAAGTTGATATTCAATACACAGTTTATAAAGTCTGAGATGTTAGGCCGTCCAATACAAATTTAAGTTGACACAATATATCCTGCTGTAATCAAACATTAAGGACTTAGCTGACTGTGACACTGTCATCTTGTTAACAAAGTTATTAAATTACATGTAGGCTATTAGGGAGAGTAGTGTATGCTACTTGAAGCTTGAAATATTTACATGTGCTCTATAAAACATATGACAAACTCTTACATGAACATATCTATCTGTATATTATAGGCCTGAATAACTCATTCCTCAACAGAAAACTCCAGTTCTGATAAAAAAACACAAGTAAAAAATCTATGATATTAGGCTGTATAATTTTTTTTTTAGAGTGAGTCATAAAAGTATAGAACAAAAAGCTTAAAGTGATTGTAAACAATCATCTTGTAAAATGGCCCATTCAGTTTAAAACTGAAACAAAAGGCAAAACATTTGTGTCTAGATATATAAAAAAAAATACATAAATACCTTTTCCCCCGTTTTTATAAGTGATCACATATTCCCTCTGTTTCCGGTTCTCAGCTTCATAAGAGCTGGGGGAGAGAAGCAACAGTACATTGAGCTTCCCAGTAAATGGCTGTGCAGGGGGGGCATGTCAGGACAAGTCTGATCACTGGAGGAATGCAGGCTGAGTTCCCAGCACAGCTAGTGAACTGGCCATGGTGCGTCATGCTGCTTAGTGTGGTCAATGTTTAATAGGAAAGCAAGGGGACTGGCAGGTACACCAGGATTGCACACAAAGGAGACAATACAAAGAGAACAGGATACTTTATCATACAAGTACATGGTACAGCAGGCAAATATCAGGAATATGAAATCCTGGGGTAACAAACACTTTAAGGACATATCTGAAAGAAAAAAAATCAAATAAACAAAAAAAAAAGAGTATTAATGACACATTTCATCACACTCATATTTCTTGGACTGTGCAAGGGTAAAAACAAGAGAGCAAATTAAAGCTAAGCAATATTCATTTTTATAAAACGAATTCCCCCACCAACGGGATTTTTAGGCCATTTTTATCCATTTTTCAGATGGAAGTAGATTAATGTGGTTACATGCATATTTAGGCATAAGCCTTGCATCTATAGAGTTGCAAAGCAGGTATGTATGACAGGAGCCAACCACAGCTAAAGCAACAGCATTCTCTTGTCGTTGAGCAGTAAAGTGCTTGACATATACTTAACTTTTCAGCATTTCAAGAACTCATAAACAAGTCACTTTGTGTCCACTGCCTTAGTAGATATACTGTATGTTAATCCATAACACATACAAAGCATATTTGCAAAGCAAGTAAGCATATAGGAAACAAGGAAAAAATAATGTCCGGCAAAATGCATCACAGCTTACAGTTGCTGCCAAGTATCTGTTATGCCAGAATTTAAATGTAATACGCTATTATGCACACTAATAGATCACAGAGGGCACAATAGAAGGGTAAACAAGTATATAGTTTATGAAGGACTGATCAGAAAGGTTCCATAGGGATATACATCCTTCCTCAAACATCAGCATATATTTACAACGCCTGTAGTATATTAGCCAAAGTTTATGCAGTATAAATGCCCTGCTTGTAACTCAGGTGAATCCAGGTAATAAAAAAGTTTAAATATATGTAGTTTATTCATTTTGTATGTTGACAGTCAACATGTCATGAATTTACCATCAAATGAAAGACCAAATGCCGGCCCTACAATGTGTTGCTCCTTATTGTAAGGCCCATTGGAGTGAACAGCCTAAGGACCATTGACAGTATGTATGGATGCAACACATAATCTATGTGCATATAATGGATGATTAGATATAATAGCCATAAAAATATCTTGTATGGGAAACCCAACTGGAGAGCTATGCCAAAGTTCCAGAATCAATAATCTTTTTCAATAGTTTTTAGTTCACAACAATTTTCAGGGAGGAAAACATTGGAACAGAGTTGTAAGTAACCATTATGTCACACTCAAAATAATACTAAATAGAAAGCTGCACAAGACTATATTCACTAAAAAGAGGTTAGTTAATAATCTGTTATATGTTAAAAAACAAAACAAAAAGAGGATTAACGCTGCGCTCAGTATGATGAAATTTGATTATATATAGTAAAAAGCAGCTAGCACTGGAGTCTAGATACAAAAACTCAAAATACTAACGTGCAAAGAAGTGCAGCAGTGGGATAGTCTATTTAAAGGTAAGCCAATGAGGAGGGAGTTGCAATAGTTGCAATAGTGAAGAAAGAGATAACCAGGGAGTGAATCAGGAGCTTTGTGTTTTCATTGGTTTGAAAGGGATGTAGTTTATAGATGTTGAGGAGGTTGAGGCGGCAAGCTTTGGAAAGTGATTGGATGTGGGGCCGAAAGGAGAGTTCAGAGTCCAGGATAACACCTAGCACACTGACATGTGGGGATGGGTGCATAGTTGTCCCATTGCTCTTGACAGATAAGTCAGGGGAAGAGGCACATGGGGGGGAAATATTATAAGCTCAGTTTTGGACAAGTTGAGTTTGAGGAAGTGGTGTGACATCCATACAGATATATCTGTTGGTGATGCGTGAGGAGACTGATGGAGTGAGTTGAGGGGTGAAGAGATAGATTTGTGTGTCGTCAGCGTATAAATTATATTAAAAGCTGTGAGAGGCTGACCCAGGGAAGAGGTGTAGATAAAATAAATAAAAGAGGTTCAAGAAAAGAACCTTGGGGGACCCCGAAGGAGAAGGGGAGAGGAGTGGAGCAAGTAGAATTGTAAGGGACACTAAAGGTGCATTGCGATAGGTAGGATGAGAGCCACTGAAGAGCACAATCATGGAGACCAAGGGAGTAACATTTTTTTGAGGAGAAGGGGGTGGCCAACCGTGTCAAAGGCAGCTGAAAGATCCAGAAGTAGGAGTACAGAATAGTGTCCGTTGGTTTTTGCAGTTAGTAGGTCATTTGTGAGTTTTAAAAGAGCAGTTTCTGTGGAGTGTTGAGGGTGAAATCCAGATTGAAGGGATCAAGAAGGTTATTCTTAATGAGGTGGTCACTCTGTTGGTTGTAAACTAGGCGTCCAAGGAGTTTAGAGGAAAAGGGGAGCAAGGCATAGGTTGTTAAGATTGGTAGGGTCCAATGACAGCTTTTTAAGTATGGGGGTGACCAGTGCATGTTTTAGAGCATTGGGGAAAATGCCAAAGGTGATGGAGAGATTGAAGATGTGGGTTAGAGAGTGTAGGATAGAGTTAGAGGGCGACAGTAGTATTTGAGAGGGAATAGGGTCCAGGGGGCAGGTAGTTAGATGGGCATTAGAAAGGTGTTTAGCAACGTTGTCTGTAGTAGCAGATTTGAATAAGTGGAGTGTCAAGGGTACTTGTTGATATGGGGTCTTAACTGAGGGAGATACCTATAGAGTGGAGATTTCATCATGGATTGTATCAATCTTGTTTTTGAAGCGATTAGCAATCTCCTGGGCAGTGAGTGAGTCAGTGGGTGGAGGCGGTGGAGGATGAAGTTGAGAGTTGAAGTTTGAGAGAAGTTAAGGGGATTGGATGAGAAGGTGTTAATAAGAGTTGTAAAATAGTATTTTTGGAGGGCAGATTTGTATTGGTTGAAGTCTTTGAGAGACTTAGTCTTGTGCCACAGATGCTCAAGAGCGCAACTACATTTTTTGAGAATTTTTGTGTCATCTTTTAGCCAGGGTTGTGGGGGTCGAGGCCTGATTCTGCATGTAGTGAGGGGAGCGAGCTTGTCCAGGGTGGAGGACAGTGATTTATTGTAGATGGAAATGGCTTGGTTGGGGCAGGACAGGGGAGAGATTTTGTCATAGGGGTGGTCAGTAGCAGAATAGAGGAGAGAAGAGTTGAAGTTGTGAAAGTTTCTATGGTTGACGGTTAGGCGATTAGAGGGAAAGGTGATGGAAGACAAGGAGATAGAGTAACTAATAAGTTAATGGTCGGAGAGCGGAAAAGGATTGTTTGAGAAGTTGCATTGCAATACAAGGTCAAGGGTGTTGCCATCAAAGTGAGTAGAAGCCGGTACCCATTGCTTCAGGTCAAATGAAGAGGTTAGACTAATGGCGCGTACACACAATCGGACTATCCGGCGTACTTAGTCTGGTGGACAAACCGTCAGACTTTGTAGTGGAGGTATGCTGGACTTTCCGAACAAGCGGACCAGCCCACACACGGAATTTTACGGCGGACTAGGTCCGGTGGACAATCCGCCGGACTATGGCGGGAGTCCACCGGACTTTTGAAATGAACGGACTTGCCCGCACACGGAGAAAAGTCTGGCTACATGCTTGGATAATGGTCTGATATGGACTTTGGGGGGGGACCCCCACGTAGTTTTTTTGGCATAGGGCTTCCCCTTTAAGTCCATACCAGGTGACGGCGCCAGCAAAGTGTCAATCTCGCCGATGAAGGCGGCGACATTGACTTCCTTCGCTAGTCCTGGCTACCTGGAGTCACGTTCAAAATTAACTGACTTTTCTCCGTGTGTGGGCAAGTCCGTTCATTTCAAAAGTCCGGTGGACTAGCGCACAGATGGGCAGATTCTCCAGCGGACAATTTTGAGTCAAAACTTCTTTCTAAGTCCGCCGGAGCCCACACACGGGCAGATTGTCCGCCGGATAGTCCGATCGTGAGTACGCGGCATAAGAAGTTTAGAAGTAGCAGGAGTGTTTGTATTAGCAGGTATGTTGGAATCACTGAGAAGGATTGTGGGAATTTCAGAAGAGAGAAAGTAGGGTACCCAGGCAGAAAACTCATCAAGGAAAGTCGATAATGGTCCAGGGGGCCGGTAGATCACAGCAATTCTTAGGGAAGTTGGAGAGAATAGACGTATACAGTGTACTTCAAATGATGAAAGCGAAAGAGAGGGAGGGGAGTCAATAACCTGGAAGGCACTTTGGGGGATAGGAGGAATCCCACTCCACCTCCCTTGCGCCCACTAGGCCTAGGGGAGTGAATCTATTGAAGGCCACCCTGGGAGAGGGAAGCAGGAGAAGGGGTGTCAGATTTGTGGAGCCAGGTTTTCGGTGACAGCAAGTAGATTAAAGGAATGTTAGGGCTGGGCTCAGTTCTTCCTTCTCTGAGCTGGCCGCTCAGCTGTCGGCTAATTGCCAGCTCCTTTCTCTCCACAGTGACTCAGCAGTTGTTGATCTGCTCGTGAGTCCTGCCTACTTAAAGCCGTCCTGCTCACTTCATCTCTGCCTTCACCTTTGGTCGCATCTCAGATACTTTTCTCCTGTGTTCCTGTTGAAGACTAGCTCGGCTTACGTCCCTTCTGGCTCCTGATCCTGCTTGCTGTACTACTACTACGTAGATCTCTGGCTCTCTGACTTTGGCATTGGCTGACTACCCAATCTGGTCACTGAACTCTGGCTATGTATTGACTACGCTCTGTTTACCTTTTTATTATTATTAAACAAATGAGATTAACTGTACTTCTGTCTTGGTCTGATTCATGGTTTCTGACAGTAGGCGAAGGCCATGAATTCAGAAAATGCAGTCAGTCCACTTGTTGGTAATATTTTTTCCAGATTGGATGACCAGGATCACAGTATGGATCAGTTTGCCTTGGCGTTAAAAACGCTCCTGAGATGCCCGGCTAACCTGGAATCTTCCACTATGGCTGATGCGGTACAACCTGTGTTGCAGGCTGTCCCTGCTGCTGCTCCAGTCTCTGTGCAGGCACCCACCTCGAATATTATCTCTATAAGAGGCATGTCTGGTTCCGCTCCACTTCCCCAGTTCCGTTCCACTTCCCCAGTGATTTGGGGGTGATCCAGTTCAATGTAGAGGGTTTCTCAACCAGGTTGAGATATACTTTGAGATGCTACCTCAGGCCTTTCCCATGGACAGAAGCAAAGTAGGTTTTGGGATATCTTTGCTTTCTGAGAGAACCTTGGCCTGGGCAAACCCCCTATGGGAGACGCAAAAACCTGTGGTCCTGAGCTACCCAGAATTTGGGGATTCCTTCAAAAGGGTATTTGACGTTCCCGCACGCTGGCAAGAGCCTCATGTCCAGCAAACAGAGTACAAGAACCGTTGCCGATTACGCCATTGAATTCTGTACTCCGGCAGCAGAGGTTGCTTGGAACAATGAGACCCTCGTTGCTACCTTCTCTCACGGTCTCTCGGATAACATCAAGGATGAGATAGCAACCCGGGATAAACCCACTGAGCTGGAGAGGTTGATCACATTTGGCATACTCATTGACTCCAGACTCAGAGAAAGTCTCTCATTTAAGGAGCACTGGCGCAAGCCTCCTGTACATTTGTCTCCGAGCTTTGCAGTCCCACCCTTGCCTCCCTCACCTCCCATGCCTCCTGGTACTGAGTCAGTCTGTGAAGATGAACCCATGCACTTGGGCTTCACGTGTCTCTCTGCAGATGAGAGAGCCCTTAGGAGGAGGGAGAAATTGTGCCTTTATTGTGGCCAGGCTGGTCACTTTTTGAAGTCTTGTCCTACCCATCCAGGGAATGTCCGAACCTTGAGGTCCTGCCATGGACAGACCTTAGGTGGTGTTGTTTCCTCTCCAGTTTCCCATAAAGATAAGCCCCTGATTTTGGTTACCCTGTCTTGGGCTGAGTCATCCATCAAGATACAAGCTCTAATCGACTCTGGGGCTGCAGGCCTGTTCATTGATGCTGCCTTTGTATTGCAGCACTCAATTCCGCTGCAGCTGCGTGACACTCCACTTGCCATTGAGGCTCTTGACGGGAGACCTCTACAGCCTGCCCATGTGACTCATGAGACTGTTCAGTTGTCCATGGCCGTAGGGGCCCTTCACCATGAGATAATCCAATTCCAAGTTATTTCCTCACCTAAGTTTCCGCTTGTTATTGGTTATCCTTGGTTACAGAGGCACAACCCTTCTTTTGATTGGCTCCGTGCTGAGGTTCTGTCCTGGTCAACACAGTGCAGTGAGAGATGCTTCCAGAAGGTAGTCAATGTCCTGTGCACCTCTTCACTCTCCTCCCTGCTGGAGGAGTACCGTGATTTTAGCAATCATCGTATGATTGTGCAATTGACCTTTAACCTGGTGCCATACCCCCTTGTGGCCGAGTTTACCCTTTGTCGGTCTTGTAGGATAAGGCCATGGAGGAGCATGTTGCAGACACACTTTCTCGTGGTTTCATCTGCAAATCCATTTCTCCTGCTGGTGCTGGTTTCTTTTTTGTGAAGAAGAAGAGTGGTGAACTGAGACCTTGTATCGATTATAGGGGTCTCGATCGTTTCACGATTAAGAATGCCTATCCCATTCAATTGATTATGGAGTTATTTGATCGTCTCAAGGGAGCAATGGTTTTCACAAAGCTTGATTTGAGAGGGGCATACAATCTCCTCAGGATTAAGGAGAGCGATAAGTGGAAAACTGCGTTTAATACCAGATCAGGTCATTCTGAGTATCTCGAAATGCATTTTGGCTTTTGTAACGCTCCGGCAGTTTTCCAGGAGTTCATTAACAATGTCCTCCAAGATTTATTGCAGTGGTTTATCTCAACAATATCCCCATATTTTCCAAGTCCCTGGAGAGCCACCACACAGATGTCTGTCATGTGCTCCAGAGACTATGAGAAAACAATCTCTATTGTAAATTGGAAACGTGTGAACAGCTGAAATTCCTGGGCTATGTCATTTCCACTGTTGGTTTTTTGATGGACCCAGAGAAACTTTCAGCAGTCCTACAGTGGCCTCGACCCATGGGTTTACGTCCCCTGCAGTGTTTTCTTGGCTTTGCCAACTATTATAGGAAGCTTATTTGTAACTTCTCTTCTCTGGTCAAACCCGTGACGGTAACCCACCGAGTTGGTCTCCGGAGTCCATTAAGGCCTGTGAGAGTCTCAAAGTTGCCTCTGTTTCTGCTCCTTTGTTGATACACCCTGATCCTACGTTGCCTTTTATACTAGAAGTTGATGCTTCTGAGACTGAAGTTGGCACCCTTCTGTCTCAAAGCCCTAACTCTGAGTGCGCTATGCATCCGTGTGGCTACTTTTCCAAGAAAATGTCACCGGCGGAGTGCAATTGTGAGATTGGTGACAGAGAGCTGTTGGCAATCATTTTAGCCATGAAAGAATGGAGACATCTCCTTGAAGGTGCCACTGTGCAGGTTCTCATTCTTACTGACCATAAGAATCTCCCATTCTTGTCTGAGGCTAAGCACCTCTCTCCCAGAAGAGCGCAATGGGCTCTTTTCTTGTCAAGTTTTAATTATATTGTCTCGTTCTTATCCGGTACTAAGAATGTAAGGGCTGATGCCTTATCACAACAATTTTCCTCCTCTTCCAAGTCGGAGTCAGTTCCGACGCCTGTGATTCCTCCTGATCGTATTCTGGCTAGGGTTCGCACCAGTCTCACTTCTCCTTTGGGTGACAAAATTCTTGCTGCTCAGGTCTATGCTCCTCCTGAGAAACCTTGTGATCGCTGCTTTGTTCCCGAAAGTCTCCGTACTGCCATGCTACAGGCTTAACATTCTCCCAAGGCTGCTGGCCACCCTGGGAAGAATCAACTCTTTTGGGCCATTTCCCAAAAATTCTGGTCGCCTAGTCTACATGCTGATGTAACCGCCTTCATACCTATACCTAATGGAGAGAGGCCCTGGACCCACCTGTCTATGGATTTCATTGTGGAGTTACCCAACTCCCAGGGCAACACTGTTATCCTTATGGTGGTTGACCGGTTCTAAAAGATGTGTCATTGTATTCCACTCAAGAAGTTGCCTACTTCTAAGGAACTGGCTTCTATTTTTGCTCGGGAGATCTTCCCAGGGCCGTCTTTAAGGCAGGGCAAAAGGGGCAGCTGCCCTGGGCCCTGTCATTGTTGTGGGGCCCAAAGTAGCTGCCGCATACTTGCCAACTATCCCTGTTTAAATTCCCTTGTCCCTTGAAGTTTTAGTCCTGTGCTGTGTCCTGATATCTGAGTGTGAAGTGCTGGTACTAATGCTGCCCAGCTCTGCCCTATTGCTGTGTACAGAGGACTTACCTGCAGACTCTGTGTTTACATGTAAATAACTGGCATTCGTATGTAAATAGGGGCGGCATTACTAAGTAAATAGCTGCGGCCAGCGGCATTGATATGTAAATAAAGGTGGCATTCATAAGTATATCATGCTCCCCTGCAGTGAGGAGATGATGTGCTGTAACCTCTAGCAACTAATCAGTGAGCAGTATTACCATACAGTAATCTCTAGCAACCAATTAACAAGCAGAAATCATTTGCCGTAACCTCTAGCAACTAATCAGTGAGCCGTAATGTGTTCTGTAACCTCTAGCAACCAGTCAGTAAGCAGTGATGATATGCTGTAACCGCTGGGAACCAATTGCAATTGCTGCCTGATCTGATACAGCAACTGATTTTAAGTCTAGCTGCTATTTATTTTATGTCTCAGAGGAGGTGGAGAGTGAAATTGCAGGGAGGGAGGGGGGCCCAAGAAAACTTTTGCCCAGGGTCCAAATGCTATTAAAGACGGCCCTGGATCTTCCGCTTACATGGGCTATCCAAGGTGATTGTCTCAGACAGGGGTAGTCAGTTTGTGTCCCGGTTCTGGAGAACCTTTTGTGCACAGTTGGGTATTCAGCTTGCTTTCTCCTCTGCGTATCAGCCACAGTCTAATGGGGCTACAGAACGAGACAATCAGTCCTTGGAGCAATTCCTACATTGCTATATTTCTGACCATCATAACAACTGGTCAGACCTCTTACCGTGAGCGGAGTTTGCTCACAATAGTGCCTTGAATTCAGCTTCCTGTTTGTCCCCATTTATGGCGAACTATGGTTACCAACCTTCCATGTTGCCTGCCTCATTTGTTCCGCAGAATATTCTTGCATTAGAGTAGCATCTCTGTGGTCTTCGTTCCAATTGGGCACAAGTCTGGGAGGCTTTGCGACATGCTAACGATAGGTACAGACTCCATGCTGACCGCAGACGCCTGCCTGCACCTTCCTACCAGGTTGGGGACAGAGTCTGGCTGTTGTCTCGCAAACCTCCGACTTTGTGTTCCTTCTTTGAAGTTCGTACCTCGGTTTATTGGGCCTTTCTGTATCCTTCACAGGATTAACCCAGTGTCTTACACGTTGGACCTTCCTCCTACAATGGCATCTCTATTGTGTTTCATGTCTCCTTATTGAAACCTTTGGTCTGCAACCGTTTTACCACCTCAGTGCCACGTCCTCACCCTATACAGGTGGAGAACCATGAGGAGTATGAATTACAATCCATTTTTGACTCCCGTAGGTTCCGTGGGCGCATACAGTACCTGCATTGAAAGGGGTACGGTCCGGAGGAACGCTCTTGGCTCTCATCCTCAGACGTACATGCCCCTCTCCTCCTCCGTGATTTCCATAGACATTTTCCCCTCAAGCCCAGTGGTCCTCTGCGGGGGAGGGGTCTTTGAGGAGGGGGTACTGTCAGGGCTGGGCTCAGCCCTTCCTTCGCTGAGCTGGCCGCTCAGCTGTCGGCTAATTGCCAGCTCCTTTCCCTCCACAGTTACTAAGCTGATGTTGATCTGCTCGTCAGCCCTGCCTATTTAAAGCCGTCCAGCTCACTTCATCTCTGCCTTCGCCTTTGGTCACATCTCTTTTCTCCTGCGTTCCTGTTGAAGTCCCCTCTGGCTCCTGATCCTGCTTGATGTACTACTACATAGATCTCTGGCTCTCTGACTTTGGCATTGGCTGACTACCCAATCTGGTTACTGAACTCTGGCTATGTATTGACTACACTTACTCTGTTTAAGTTTTTATTATTATTAAACAAGTGGGATTAACTGTACTTCTGTCTCAGTCTGATTCATGTTTTCTAACAAGGAATTTGTGACAAAGAGGTCATGAACAGCGGTGAGTTTGTTACAGACAGAACGAGCGTTACAGAGGGCGCAAAAGAGGGGGAGGCTGGCACTGGGAAGAAGAAATTAATGGAGACTAAATTGTGTAGATTGCGACTATTGCCAGGGGGTGTAGGGTGATGGTGATGGGTGGGTTGGGTACAGTTAAATAAGGAAGGGCCAGGGTTTGGGGAAATATCTCCAGCATTTAGGAGAAGCAGAAAAGTAAGAGAGGTAATAAGAGAATACAATTTGTATGAGGGGACATGCTTCAGTATCCTGGGGAGTTTGTTAGCAAGGGGGCTTAGAGATAGAAAGAGGTAATGAGTGCAGTAACAGGGGGAGGGGAGAAGTGAGGGTTATATGTACAGATTGTGGGGTGAAGAAAAGTGAGTTTGAAGAGAGAGGCTGCAATTGTGAAAAGGAGGAGAGGTAAAGAGTGCATGTTTCAGAGATGAAGGTGAGATAAATTGGAAGTGAGGTCACCTGCTGTCTGCTGTTGTTTGCTTTGTGCAAATCGCTGAAGTGCAAGAGCGGAAGTGCCACTTATTTAAAGAACCCCACTTCTTTGGAAGAACCCCCTGTATGTGCAACCCCCTGTATGTGTTCCCCTGAAAAGAAGACCTTGTTTTTATACTGTGTTGGGTGTGGATTGAATCTGGCAATTAATCAATCAGGAGGTAATATTAAGCAAACAACTAACAGAGCAAAACTTTTCACACCACAATCAAACTGCAAGAGGACCAAAAGGCAAAAATTGTAAAGATAAAAGGTAACCCATAATTTAGGTAAGACTTAATAGCTAAATAAACATTGAAATAATTTGAGCATGGCTACAGATGGAGTTGAAACAGATTTACCAAATATGCATTTGAACAGTCAGTCAATGTTCAGTTTAAAGGAGATGGAAGCATAAATGCAGATTTACCAAATATGCATTTGAGCAGTCAGTAAATGTTCAGTTTAAAGGAGATGGGAGTATAAACGCAGATTTTCCTGTGGAGAGAGAAGAAAGTGTTCAGATGGATGGTGCAAGAGTGGAAGTGCCACTTATTTAAAGAACCCCACTTCTTTGGAAGAACCCCCTGTATATGCAGCCCCTGTAGGTCTAGGATAACATATTTAGGGATCCATCTCACTTATCCCACTAAGAAGCTGTATGAAGTCAATTACACAATTTTGCTAAAACAAATCCCTCAAGACCTCCAATTCATCCAAAAAAATCATTTATCCTGGACAGGTAGAATATAGGCATTAAAGCAAACACTACCAAAAATGTTATATTACTTCCGATCTCTTCCAATTCCATTACCGGTAAAGTTTTTTGGCCAAGTCAACTCGAAACTAAATAACTTGATCTGGGAAGGAAAAAAACCTAGGGTTGCATCCTCGACCTTGACGACAGGAAAAGGTGGCATGAATCTTCCTGTTGTTTGCTTATACTACTATGCATCATTACTTGATCAGATGAAGCATTGGTTTACTTATTCAAATGATAAGTTATGGTTAAATATTAAAGGGTAAAGGGTGTAGCGTTAAACAATGGTGGTAATAAGCAACAAGTGCATCAAAAACATATAAATTCTAATAAATTAGTCAAAAAAATTAAAAATATATAGTCCATCAGAAATATTCAGAGGTTCATCAGGAATTCTCAGAAGACTGAAGAGGAAAAAGCCGTCACCAACACCCGATATAACTGACTCTTGGATACACACAATATAAATATTTGCACTTGGTCAGATCCATGCTTCATATGGCTCACCAGGTTGCAAAGGTCCTTCTTCCACTAGATGAAATCAGCCCTATCTCAGCAAACACTCAGCTAAGCAGAATTCTCCAAAGGGAATAGCACAGTGACCACATATGTAAAGAACAGAAGAAACAATCTCATTGCACAGACATCCGATAAAACGGTCAATTGTATTAATAGGAGTAGTGTCTAAAACTCACATGTAATGAATGAAATACAGGCAATAGGAAAACGTAACTCGCTTCCTACCAACGAGATGGCAGCCACTCTTCCCATCCACATCGCTACGTCACGCGTCCCTTGTGCAACCCATGGTTAAATATTGAACATGAATTAGTTAAAGGTGATGATCTATGTTCTTTAGCTTTCGCTTATTATCTACTCCCTAAAGTGAATATACCTAATTAATTGCAACCTATAAATGATCCAGTCCAGGTTCTATTACCAATACGAATTATTGAATATTGCAAAGCAAGGCTTAATGTGACTCCTTGGATTAAACAAGGAATACATTTTTTTATCACCTGCCAGATACATAAAAGACCCATTTTTTGGGTAAACTTAATTCCAAACCACACCTTAAGAATTGTAATCCTAATAGGACCATGGAGATTACAAAGGCGATCTGGAATTTCTTCACCTCTAGTGAAATCAATAATAAAATAGGCATATCACTATTCTATAAACTCATCTCCTCCTTTCCCCCAAATACCAAGACTTCTAATATGCTTAAATGGGAGAGTGATTGTTCCCAATCATTTTCATGGGAAACATGGTACAAAGCCATAAGAATTAATAACTCAGCATCCTACTGCAGGGAACACTGGGAAAACTCCCAAAAAATACTAAATCGTTGGTATTTAACACCACACAGACTTTCCAAAATGTTCCCATCTTCATCCTCCCTATGTTGGAGATGTAACATCCAAATAGGTAATTGATTACATACATTATGGGGATGTAAAACTTTGTCCAGTTTTTGGAAGTCAGTTTCCTCATTTATAGCATCGCTTACAGGTAATCTAATAGCACTCACACCAGCAATGGCCTTATTAGGTCTAAACTTAGATATTTCAGATATTTTAGATATATCAATTATAGGACTATAGTAGCCAATATTTTATTGGCTGTGAGACTCACCATAACCAGCTTATGGAAATTCACTTTAGCTCCTAACCTATCAGATGTCATACTAAAACTCAATTCTATAGCCCATTTTGAACTAATGCTAGTGCATAAAAATGATGTTATAGCTAAGTTTAGACTGGCAATGTTGCGGTCTATTGTGCCTCCTGTTCTCCATCCTCCAGAATTCCATCTCATTTATACATGAGGTGTGTTCCAGGCCAGATCCCCAGGTGAAAACAGAGGTGAAAAAGCCAAAGAAAAGAAAACGTATGCAGTCACCACATCTAATGACTGGTGAGCTGCAATATAACACATTTTTGGTTTTGGATTTATTATCACTCTAAGATCATTGTTCATGAATAGAAAGATACCTTTATTTGGTTTTGCAAACATTTAGCCAAATGCTCAATCTATAAATAATTGGTGATGCAAGAAGTAGTGATTAAGCAAATTTACTAACTGAATAGTCAGCAAACTCATCCAAATTAATTCTGTTGAAATCCTATTAAGTATTAAAGTGGACCACTTGCACAAGCATAAAAATGATAAACATGAAATAAACTCACTGCATGTCCTAACTGTATACTTATTTCTATACTACTATAATATATTTCTATGTACTTACATGGGCTTGATCTCACCAGCATCTAGGCATCAGAATATAGATAGGAATTAAATGTGTCTATTCATTTATATAGCTATGCTTTTTTTAAACCTGCTAAAACACATTACAACTTTCTTGTAAAGCAGCAAGACTTCCCATTGGCTCAGAACAGTAATATGTGCATATGTACAATGTACCAGTTCCAACCATTGCATTGCAAACAAAGGGAAAATAAGTAAACATTTTACTTATAAGAGCTTGTTTGACAATTACATGTTACAACTGCTGTGCACTGCAAAATTTTTACTATTCCATACTTGCAAGAGCCCGAATTTTGCACCCAATGGGCTCTTTGGATTAACAATCATAAAAGTCTAACTTTACTATAACTTAATTTTTTTTCCTGACTACATGGGCTGTCTCCAGACTCAATAAGACTCAATATAGCTTCCTTGTCTACTTTAAACTTCACACTCATCCCTTCCCCCTTTTTTTTTCCTCATTGCTGCCACCAAGATTGCTTGTAATTATATATACATAGACGTGCTGCTCTTGCTACCATTACTTCTTTCTTTTATTTCCTGACCTCTCTGCCTACTCTGTGTTTATTCTCACTAAATATGATATAGCTTCTATTGGTTCAGTCCTCACCTTCTGAACCTTCAGGCTTTGCTTCTCCTTTGCTGCTAATCCTCTTGAAACCTTTTAAAATTTCTTAATAAGCAGTTTTAATTATGTTGCTTTATTCTGCAACCTGCTATTATTCCTTTATATAAAATAACAATAAATACTTGTAATAAAAAAAGAAAACTACTATTGCAAAGACTATATGGTAAAAAAAGTCACATGATAGTTTGGCTCTAGAAATTTTTTCAAGTATAAACTAAAGGATGGTATGTGGACATTGAGGTTTGGTAAGTTCTTAGTGGGGGCCAGGTATTGGTTTTTATTGGCCTTGATATTAAAGTAGTATTCTTTGTAAGAAACGGGTATCGGTTTATATTGGCCCTTTTAAAAAAGCAATATTCATATGTGTTTGGGGTTGTTAGTGCAGTCAACACATTGAAGCTCTAAAGAAAACCTGTACATTTCCTAATTCAGGGCAAAGCAATTTGTTTTCTTTAATGCCCCCCACCCCCTTCAGCAGTAAATAAAGCTCTATGTTGCTCTAGTCCAAAAATGTATGCATCCTATGTCACAGTGCTAAGCTAATCATGAAGAACCAGAAATGGCACATGAGAGAAGGGGGGAGGGGATGAGAGTAAAAAAAAAACTTTGGCAGTATTTTCTTTGCATTTTCTTTGCAGTCAAAGGAAATGTGTGAATGCTCTGCTGTGATAAGAAGGGGCATTAAAGTGTGCCTGTTGCTTAGCCCTGTGTGGAGGAAAAAATATAGGTTTGCTGGCAAAATTACTGCAAAATGTTAATGTAGTCTAAAGTGACCAATAATATTTTACCAGCAGTTTACTGCACTTCAGGTTTTTTTTTTTATAAAAAAATATAGATTTTTTATAATTAATTGATCTTTTTAAATTAATTTATATATTTCGTTTAAAATGATTAATGCACTATACCTTTACGATTTTTATTTATGCATTGTTTTAAATGTGCTTATTCCGCTGTTGCCATAGTAACTGTTATGTATTTATTTGGGCTACAGATTGTATGAATCTATTTCCTCCGTCCCCCGATGTGTATAGAGCTGATTGCGTCCGGTTACCATGAAGTCGGAAGTGACGAAATGCGCAAGGGCGTGGCCTATTGCGCTCCACTGCTAACCAGGTCCAGGAAGTGTTTGATAGTGTCAGCAAGGAGACACACGCGGACGCACTGGACGACAGGAAACGGTGATAGAGCACTAATCTTTTCAAATGCTTTGTTTATGTACGTAGATTACTATAGAGGGGTCTTTTAACTTGTGTGACTAACATTGAAAAATAAAATAGAATTACGCTATGTGCAATTCTTCTCTATATTTTATGACGTTTATGGAGCACATATGACAGCTGGACCCTAGTGGACGTTAATGGAAATGTGGTAAACTATTGAGGGAATACCTCATTAACTGGTTGCTGACTGCCGGCAGTCAAATGACGGAGGAGGAGGAGACTGCGGTAACATCTCGTTACCGCCTAGTGTACACCAATCACACTGATTGCCCCCCCCAATAAAGAGGACCTGTCACCACCCCTCGTAGTACCTGTCAATCACAGTCCATCAAAGTACCTGTCACAGTCCATCAGAGTATTTGAGTACCTGTCACAGTCCATCTGAGTATCTGAGTACCTGTCACAGTTCATCTGAGTACCTGTCCCAGCCCATCAGAGTACCCGAGTACCTGTCACGGCACATCAGAGTACCCGAGTACCTGTCACAGCCCATCAGAGTACCCAAGTACCTGTCACGGCCCATCAGAGTACCCGAGTACATGTCACGGCCCATCAGAGTACCCAAGTACCTGTCACGGTCCATCAGAGTACCCGAGTACCTGTCACGGTCCATCATGGTACCCGAGTATCTGTCACGGTCAATCAGAGTACCCGAGTATCTGTCACGGTCCATCAGAGTACCTGAGTACCTGTCACAGCCCATCAAAGTACCCGAGTACCTGTCACGGTTCATTCGAGTACCCGGGTACCTGTCACAGCCCATCAGAGTACCTAAATACCTGTCACAGCCCATCTGAGTACCCGAGTACCTGTCCCAGTCCATCTAAGTACTCGAGTACATGTCACAGTTCATCTGAGTACCTGTCCCAGTCCATCTGAGTACCCGTCACAGTTCATCTGAGTACCCGAGTACCTGTCACAGTTCATCTGAGTACCTGAGTACCTGTCACAGTTCATCTTAGTACCTGAGTACCTGTCACAGTCCATGTGAGTACCTGTCACCGCCCTTCAGAGTACCCAAATACCAGTCACCAAGCCATCAGTGTACCTGTCACCAGGCCATCAGAGTACCCGAGTACCTGTCACCAGGCCATCAGAGTACCCGAGTACCTGACACCAGGCCATCAGAGTACCCGAGTACCTGTCACCAGGCCATCAGAGTACCCGAGTACCTGTCACCAGGCCATCAGAGTACCAGAGTACCCATCTCCAGCCCATCAGAGTACCGAGTACCTATTTGCAGCCCATGTCTCATAGAATATACATTGGGGTGTTTGCTTTCCAAAATAGGGTCATTTTGTGGGTAATTTCACTGTCCTGGTGGTCCAGGACCTTCAAAAGTGTGATAGGTAGGAATGAAATGAGATGTGTAATTTATGCTCCTAGAATGCCTGAACATACTACTTCAATGTTCGGCCTCTCTATGTGGCCAGGCCGTGTAAAAGTCCTACACATGTGGTATTGCCATACTTGGGAGGAGGAACATAATGTGTTTTGGGGTGTAATTTTTGCTATATACATGCTATGTGTTAGAAATATTTTATAAATTGTCAATTTTGTGTAAAAAAAATGCGTTTTAATTTCTTTCCACATATTCCAAAAACTTCTGTAAAAAAAGTAACCGTTCAAAAGACTCATTATGCCTCACAGATTATACGTTGGGGTGTTTGCTTTCCAAAATTGGGTCATTTTATGGGAAATTCCTTTGTCCTGATACTCCAGGGCCTTCAAAATGTAATAGGTGGTTGAGAAATGAGATGCGTAATTTTTGCTCGTAGAACGTCTGAAGGTACTACATCAATGTTGGTGCTCTGTATGTGGCCATGCTGTGTAAAAGTCTCACACATGTGGTATCGCCGTACTCGGGAAGAGTAGCAGAATGTATTTTGGGGTGTAATTTGGTGTATGCATATGCTGTGTGTGAGAAATAACCTGATAATATGACAATTTTGTAAAAAAAAATAATAATAAAAAAAAAATCTTCATTTTGCAAAGAATTGTGGGGGAAAATTACAACTTAAAAAAACTCACCATGCTACTTACTTAATACCTTGGAATGTCTACTTTGTAAAAAGGGATCATTGGGGGGTTATTTGTACTTCCCTGACTTATTAGTGTCTCAAGAAATGAGATTCACCTGATGTACTGAAGGCCTGATCAGATGTGATCAATTTTCAGTGACTGGCACCATAGTTTGTAGACTCTATAACTTTCACAAAGATCAAATAATATACACTAATGTGGGTTATTTTTACCAAAGATATGTAGCAGTATAAATTTTGGCCAAAATGTATGAAGAAAAATTACTAATTAGCAAAAATTTATGACAGTAACAAAGAAAAAGGCATTTTTTTCACAAAATTTACGTTTTATTTTATTTATAGCACAAAAAATAAAAAACCCACTAGTGATTAAATACCACTAAAAGAAAGCTCTATTTGTGTGGAAAAAAGGACGCAAGTTTCATATGGGTACAGTGTTGCATGACTGAGTAATTGTCATTCAAACTGTGAGAGCTGAAAATTGGTCTGGTCAGGAAGGGGCTGTAAGTACACTGTATTGAGGTGGTTAAAGGCGTTTTTATCAGCTTCGTCTTGTGAGTTTAACCCCCCAGGGGATGTGCTACACATGGTGAAATCCTGTGAAACTCTGGTGAATGGCATTATAGCAACACTTGGAATAAACACCATTATCACCCTTCAACGCTGATCGAACCACTACCATCACCTATACTGCACATAAAAAGACTTATATTATTATTATATGGTTTTACTTTGGACTATATTTTATTCTGAGCGCTGTTTTAGTATTTAAATCTACAGTAACTGGACTGATTCATTTATATACTACTTGCTACATCATTTTCTTATTCTTTTAAACGGCTGCTCATCCTTTCCCCTTTTTTTACCTCACAATAATTGGAGGGAACAGGTTCATATTATATATTTTTATATTACTGGTGGGCTGAATTTGGCGCTGAGCGGTGCATTATAGGCCTTTTAAAATACACCTCTTTTTTAGTTTTATACTAATAGCAATATAGCAATTTCTTAAAACAGAACTCCAATAAAAAAAACAAGATAAAAATGTATAGTTCATTAAAAGATATAATAACAAAAGCCAAATTTGCTGCAATATTTATCTTCTGCTGCTAGATGTCCTCAGTCTTATGGCCAGCGTCATTTAACCCACTTCCTATGAGCCCAGGTCATTCTAGACCTACCTCGGCCTATGAATGAACAGTGAGATGAAAAGCAGCACAGAGATGAGCTCACCATGCTTGTTTTCAGTACACAGACTAAGTGGCTCCTGTTACTGCAGGTTCATTTTACACTCCAGCCTTGCTCTAGGGGAAATGCACGGCTGATACCAGGTCATATTTTCATACTTACACTGTTTTTATTTTAAAAATATTATCAATGATGTATTAATGATTACAAATATTCATTCATTTGTTCATTTTATATTGTCCCAGAGTTTAGGTTTAACAACAGATGTCTGTTAATGATTTTCTGAATATACCAGTTCATATTTGGAGGATTATTTCAACAAATACAGATGTCTTCTTGCTTCCCATATGTGTTTGCATTTTTATTTTATGTTTAGGTTATCGAGATGTGAAAACCTAAACTTTTCAAACATGTCACTAATGGCATCCAGCGTTAGCTGGGCCAATACTTCCAAGAGTTAGGATTATGTAGAGTCAAAATATTTGAACAGAGCAGAGAAGTGTTAAAATATCAAGGTTTTTTTTTTTTTTTTTTTTGCTCTTTGTGTCTGGCTACGAATAGTTCCCTTAAAGCGGAACTTCAGTATTGTTTCATCTTTTCATCTATTAAGTCCTCTGCCCTTGTTTTTTTAACTTTGGATAGTAAAACATTATTTTTTTCTGCCAGAAAACACCTTCAGGTTAAGAGGGAAGTTTCAGGAAAAAAACGTTTTTTTCAAAATTAACTACTTTGAAGAAAAATAGTGGTCAGTGCCCATCAATGCAGCCTGATCTGTGCTCATCTGCAACCTCAATGCAGCCTGATCTGTGCCCATTTACAGCCTCAATGCAGCCTGATCTGTGCCCATCTGCAGCCTCAATGACCAATGAGAGCTGCAGAGCTGGAGGTGTGCCTCTGTGTGTCTGTGTAAATCCAGGAAGTGAACAGGCAGCAACTTCAGCTGCCCACAGTTAAAATGGTTGAAGCCAGACTTGGTGGAGGGAGATTTCTGCAGCATATTTGGCAAGTACAGAATCATAGTATATATAAAATAATATGCAAAGTGGTTGGAGGGAAGCTTCAGAATGGCAAAGATGTTTTTATTACAAATTATGTGAGCAGACTGCAGTTCCTTTTTAATGTCCTGTCCCAGAGAAGCAACGGTACCTGAACATTTGTCCACAGTGGATGATTTATCCTAACCCCTTTCCTTGTGTTTCCTCTCACTTTGGACGTTTTAAACGTGGGTTACTATTTGTCAAGTTAAATCGTTCAGAAGAGGTTGTAAAAACTTTCCATGTAAATTAAGCCTTAGTGTGTACAGAATCCCCCAAACCAGAAATTAAATTGAAAAAAATATTGTCAGAAATTAAGAATCTTAAAGTGGAGATCCCCCTATTCAGTGCAGACTCCCCATTCAGTACAACCCCCCTTCAGTACAGACCCCCCATTCAGTGAAGGCCCCCCTCCAGTGCAGACTACCCCATCATTCAGTACAGACCCCCTTTTAGTAAAGATCCCCTCTTCAGTGCAGACCCCTGTTTAGTACAGATCCCCCTACAGTACAGATCCCTCATCATTCAGTACAGATCCCCCCATTCAGTGAAGACCCCACCTTCAATGCAGACCTCCCCTCAGTACAGACCCCCTTCAGTGCAGACCCCCATTCAGTACAGAACCCCACCACATTCAGTGCAGACCCCCCATTAGTACTGACCCCCTCGTAAGTGCAGACCCCCTATTCAGTACATACCCCCATTCAGTGCAGACCCCCCTTTCAGTACAGACCCCCCTTCAGTGCAGACCCCCCATTTAGTACATACCCCCCTTCAGTGCAGACCCCCCTTCAGTTCAGTACAGACTCCCATTCAGTGCAGACCCCCTTCAGTGAAGACCAGGGGTCAAGTCCTGGGAAAAAAAGTATGGGAACTCCCCCAAGATCCCCCACCCCACCTCAAAAATACAAAATGTGTGTATATCGCCTTTACATCAGGGTCCGCAGAGTTCCCCCTTGCAGTGTAAGGGGGGATACTGCAAACTCTGATGTAAAGGGGAATGCTGGGAACTCTGCCCCTTCACTCTGCCCCCTAGTGTTCTCTGTATCCTTCACTCCCCCCCAGTAATGTTCTCTATCCCCTTCACTCCCCTCCAGTAATGTCCTCTGTCCCCTTCACTCCCTCCCTCCAGTAATGTCCTCTGTCCCCTTCATTCCCCCCCAGAAATGTCCTATGTCCCCTTCACACACCTCCAGTAATGTCCTCTGCCCCATTCACTCCCCCCCCCCCAGAAATGTCCTCTGCCCCCTTTCCACCCCCCCCAGTAATGTCCTCTGTCCCCTTATCTCCCCCCTAGTAATGTCCTCTGTCCCCTTCCCTCCCCCCCAGTAATGTCCTCTGTCCCCTTCACCTCCATCAGTAATGTCCTCTGTCCCCTTCACCCCCCAGTAACATCCTCTTCCCCCCTTCACTCCCCCTCCCAATTATGTCCTTTTCCCCCTTCACCCCTCCAGTAATGTCCTCTGCCCCCCCTTCACCCCCCCCCCCAGTAATGTCCTCTGCCCCTTCACCTTCCCCCAGTAATGTCCTCTGCCCCCTTCACCCCCCAGTAGTTTCCAGTACCTGGAAAATTGGGTGCTGGTTGAGATCTCAACCGACCTGTCAGCGAGGCGGTGAGCTGTCAGCAGTGTGGTGCTGTTCCTTCGTTGACCATGAGGTGGCAGCGGTGTCCCTGTAGAGCGGAGGCTAGGTGGTATTGGTAGTAGTGGAGATGTGTGCGGCAGCGGGTTGAAGGAGGAGGGATTGGGAAGGAAATTGGAATGGGGCACACCTGTGACATCATAAACTAGGCATGCCGATTCTACGAGGTTTGCCATTACACCGGGACACTCACAGCCGGCGTTTTGGACTCGGGAGTTGTAGTTTCCTCCTGCACTGCTCTATTCTCTCCAGTCTCCACCCACCGCCACCAGGAACTTGAGCGTGGTCCAGACTACAACTCCCGGAATGCAGCACAGCAGACTGCCCTCCCAGCTCAGCCCGCCCCTGTTCAAAGGCCAGTCCTGCTAAAGGGAACTGCGTTCCTGCTATGGAAAAAGTACAGGAACGCTGTTCCCATGCGTTCGAGCCCTGGTGCAGACCCTCCAATCAGTGAAGACCCCCCCATTCAGTGCAGACCCCCTTCAGTGCAGATCCCCCATTTAGTAAAGGCCCCCCTTTTGTACAGACCCCCTTCAGTGCAGATCCCCCCATTAAGTGCAGACCCCCTTCAGTACAGACCCCCCCTTCAGTGCAGTCAGACCCATAATGTACCTCAGATCAGCGTGGGACATGCACAGCAGGTCCCCTCCTCCTGTGTAGACATAGACAGAGAGGAGGGAGAGATGCCTTCACTCTGCTCAGCTGTGTGACACAACCGGGACTGTTCAGAGCCACTCAGACAACCCACGACCATGAGGGGAAGGGAATTGTTGGTGCAGTGGTGTTGCCCTGGACCCTGCCTACAGGTGTCACCCCTCTGGCGGGTTTCACCCAGATGCGGCTCTCACCCCTCACCCCCCGCCCCCCTTGCAACACCACTGTAGCTCACCTCTCCATGCTCTAACCTGCCCTGTCACTGCACCACTGCCTAAACCCGCCATGCTGTCACCGCTTCAGTTGCAAAGGAGACTTGGTACGCCACTGACTGTATTGCTGTTGAATATCTGTATTCCTTTTTGGCACAATCCACAAATGTCCCATTAGTCCCATCCAGCAAGAAAACATTTCATGTAAAATATATATAATCAGAAAGCCATTTACCTGACCATTGCATTGATTTTGGTGAGTTCCATTATTCTGCACAGTACTCAGATTTCAAAACATGGGACCAGAAGATCTGGATGAATGGAACAAAATTCCCACAGAATGTTACTAAAGCATGGCCATACACCAATCTTTTTTTTTTGTTCAACTAGCTGGTTGAACAAAAAACAATTACCCAATTCCCCCATCCATGCACTTGATGTGAATGGGGGAATCTCTCCTGCTGTGCTATTGTGTTCTGACAGTCAGGAACCTTCCCTGCCATCAGAACAGACTGATCAGTGTTGTCGGCTATAGCCTGAGCCACTAATTATTTGGGAAAAATGCAGATTGACTTCTGTACAACCAGTCTACCCATACATGGATCAAAATTCTGCCAATTCCTGCTAAACTGTCTGAATTTTGATCCATGTATGGTTGCTTAAACTCCATGGTTAATTGATGCCTCAAAGAATCTAGGTTCTCTAGGCTCTAGGTTATAACTGGCACTATATACTGTAGGTGCACCTAATAAAGTGACAGACAAGGAACACAGGAATTTGAGGTCCAGGGCTTTTTTCTCTCAGACAATAGGTGCAGGAACTCCCCTTTTCGAGTCACTCCTTTTCCCCACCCCCTACCCACCTCCGAGCACCGTCCTTTGGTTCCATCTCCTAACCACCTCCCAGTACCACCCCTATTAGAAAATACAGAACCAAGTATCATTTTGTGGTGCTAAATAATTTGTATGGACTTTGGTAATGATATCAAGAAAAACAGTAAAATAGATGCCCTTCAGCCAGCAACAATAGACCCCCCTAACAACAATGTACCACCCACAACAACCCCCCCTCCCCCAGCAACAATAGTCTCCCAGCAGAATCAACAGATCTACGCACAGCCAGCATTAATAGACTCTCTGGCAGCCATCAACAATAGACCCCTCCCCCAACAATAGATCTCGTTCAGCAACACCTAACCCCCAACAACATAAGACCAACCCCTAGCAACAATAGTTCCCCCACCAGCAACAATGGACCTCTTCAGGAACAATAGACCCAACTGCAAAAATAGATCCCCTCCAGCTAGAATAGATCCCCCAGCAGTGAGCATCAATACCCTGCAGCACACTCCAGCACCCCTTGCCATTACATAAAGTCAGTCCAGGAAGTGCTGCGTTCCCCCACGTTCCCGCTGAAAAAAAGCCCCGCTGAGCTCACAGTAATGTCCTGGATGCCACTGTGGGACATAAGTTAAAGTGAAAGTTCCCCAAAGAATATGCACACAAATAAAATAAAAACTGAGAGAAAATGTAAATAATAGTTCAAGTTCAAGCTTCCTGACGACGCTCAAATGCGAAACGCGTAGGAGTTGTGGGAGACATACGGTCCTTGAATACAAGCCAGGAACAGGTCGGCCCAGTGGAGGGAGACTAACACCACCTGCGGAACATCAGTGGCTTGCCCGATTTTAGAACGGTTTTCTCGTTGCTGGAAAGGCTTGGTGTCGGCCAATAGATACATTGAAATTTGAATGTAATACATTTTTTATTGATTTTTCCATTAAAGTTAAAACGGTTTTACACTATATTGGTTCCATTTAATTTTGTATGAATATATGGACACTGAGAAAATTCTAACGGGAGGAATGCATTGTGGATTGGTTATTCGTTGAATGAACCGAAGGCTTACTGATTGGGGACATCTGGTGAGTGGCAATTCTGCTTGGTGACAGTGGCACAGTTTTGGTTATTTTAGTTGGCACAAGTGGACTTTTGTTTAGAACATGATCGGTGATTAAGACGGCACAGTTGGAGCAATCGAATTAAAACATCGCACAATAAGGACGCTATATTTTTTGCAATTATAAATTAATGTCTTGTGTATATATTTTGGATAATATGGTGGCACAGTGATTATTTAGTGAATATAAGTATTATTAAGCATACTCTATTGAGAAGGGGGTAGTATAAATAGTGAGTGGGAGGCGCAATCCCCTAAAGATATATAAATAGTTCAAGTTCAACTTTATTGGTTACTTGCCTTGAGTATGAAGTCTTGCTGTTGGTGGTTTTTGACACTATCCATACATTTTAATTTTATATCAGCTTTTAACCTGAGGTTTCTTGTGGATATATAATATTTCTACTGTTTGCTTTATTACAATCATTTTCATAGTATATTACATTACACTGCTTCTTATACTTTAACTCTGAACCAGGAATAATCATTTGCAGATGCATCTTGATTCAGAAAATTATATAAATGTCTCCTAAAAACACCTTGTAGATGCTGGGATTGACGATGTTAGCATTTATAGAACATAAAAGTATCACAATGTGATTTATTATTTTTTGAATGCAAATAAGCGGAGACAGAGTTACATAATGATGTCACTGGGATCGAAAAGTAATTTATTGTATTAAAAATTATAGGGTCTTTTAAGTGTAGCTATAAATTTAAATGCCAAGACCATGTGCATAGATTTGTTAGTTAATGCTAACTAAGGCCCCTTTATCCATCATCATACGGTTACTCATATAACTTTCCCAAGTTCCATATATTAAGCTGATTGCCTTTGACATTTCAGCAACTTTAAATAACCACCTGCCACCTAGTGACTAAAGTTAAGATTAATCTTTAGTAACACTATACACCTATCTCATTCTCTGCAATTGCCCACTGCACTTAGCTAACAGATAGCTAAGAAAGTTGCTATAGAAGAAGAAAAACAAACAGTGGGACTGTGTGAGCCAGAAGCCTTCCTAGTTCTCTTTGTAGTATGATCAAGTGTGGCTGAGTAACCTAACAGTGTTTGTTGTAGAAATTATGCACTGGTGTGAAATGTTAACATTCACTATTTATATAAAATATAGTTTATATCCTAAGTAGCTGTGTTAATATAAATTTGCTTCTAGATGGAAAGTTCTAGTAATCGCCCACATGGGAAATGTAAAGGAATGGCATAAGAGGAGTGTACAATCCACCAGCACACTCATTAGAGAATTACAGTCTTGTCAGCAGGAGATCTTTTTCAGCACCGTACACTCTACACTTGGTTGTTGTAATGCATGTAGTCAATATAAATTTAAGTGATTGTAAAGATGTTAAAGCAGATGAACCTTGCTGTTTATCACATTTATTAAGGTGCAACTTTTCTGCATATTTATTATATTCTACATGAACAACTTAGGTGCAGCTCTATGTCACCCGCATCACTGTAAAATTGTTTTGACCAGTTGAAACTCTCAAGGAAAGAGAAAACTTTCTATCAATGGCAGTTCATATGAGAGTCTGTAATATACAGTATCTCACAAAAGTGAGTACACCCCTCACATTTTTGTAAATATTTTATTATATCTTTTCATGTGACAACACTGAAGTAATGACACTTTGCTACAATGTAAAGTAATATGTGTACAGCTTGTATAACAGTATAAATTTGTTGTCCCCTCAAAACAACTCAACACACAGGCATTAATGTCTAAACCACTGGCAACAAAAGTGAGTACACCCCTAATTGAAAATGTCCAAATTCGGCCCAACGTGTCAATATGTTGTGTGGCCAAGATTATTTTCCAGCACTGTCTTGGCCCCCTTGGGCATGGAGTTCACCAGAGCTTCACAGGTTGCCACTGGAGTCCTCTTCCACTACTCCATAAAGAGAGCTGGTGGATGTTAGCTACCGTTCATTGCGCTCCTCCACCTTCCGTTTGAGGATGCCCAACTGATGCTCAATAGGGTTTATGCCTGGAGACATGCTTGACCAGTCCATCACCTTTACCCTCAGCTTCTTTAGCAAGGCAGTGGACATCTTGGAGGTGTGTTTGGGGTTGTTATCATGTTGGAATACTGCCCTGCGGCCCAGTCTACGAAGGGAGGGGATTATGCTCTGTTTCAGTATGTCACAGTACATGTTGGCATGGATGGTTCCCTCAATGAACTGTAGCTCCCCAGTGCCAACAGCACTCAGATCATGACACTCCCACCACCATTTTTGACTGTAGTCAAGATACACTTGTCTTTGTACTCCTCACCTGGTTGCCACCACACACTCTTGACACTATCTGAACCAAATATGTTTATCTTGGTATCATCAGACCACAGGACATAGTTCCAGTAATCCATGTCCTTAGTCTGCTTGTCTTCAGCAAACTGTGGGCTTTCTTGTGCATCATATTTAGAAGAGGCTTCCTTCTGGGATGACAGCCATGCAGACCAGGGTAATGCAGTCTGAGGCGTATGGTCTGAACGCTGACAGGTTGACCTCCCACCCCTTCAGCCTCTGCAGCAATGCTGGCAGCACTCATACGTCTGTTTCCCAAACACAGCCTCTGGATATGAAGCTGAGCATGTGCACTCATCTTTTTTGGTCGACCATGGTGAGGCCTGTTCTAAGTAGAACCTGTCCTTGTAAACCATTGTATGGTCTTGGCCACCATGCTGCAGCTCAGTTTCAGGGTCTTGACAATCTTCTTATAGCTTAGGCGAGTTTTATGTAAAGCAAAAATTATTTGTGTCAGATCCCAAGAGAGTTGTTTGCCGTGAGGTGCCATGTTGAACTCCCAGTGACCAGTTTGACGGAGTGAGAAAAACAACACCAAATTTAACACACCAGCTCCCCATTCACACCAGAGACCTTGCAACACTAACGAGTCAAATGACACCAGGGAGGGAAAATGGCTAATTGTGCCCAATTTTTACATTTTCACTTAGGGGTGTACTCACTTTTGTTGCCAGTGGTTTAGACATTAATAGCTGTGCGTTGAGTTTTTTTTTAGGGGACAGCTAATTTACACTGTTATAAAAGCTGTACACTCACTACTTTACATTGTAGCAAAGTGTCATTTCTTCAGTGTTGTCATATGAAAAGATATAATAAAATATTTACAAAAATGTGAGGGGTGTACTTAATATTGTGAGATACTGTATATCTATAGTTTTAAATGCATTGTTATCTACTGACTTGACTGACACCATAACCACAAATGCAGCCCCAGATAGCAAGGAGTTGTGCTGAAAGTTTTAAAAATGACTTGCTAAGCTATTGCTAGCCTTGCCAGGCTTCACAAGTTTGTTGCACAATTGCAACAAGTCTGCATTGCATGACTCCAGATTATCTTTCTCTGCAAAGATTCTGCAAGTCTACTGCAAGTTCTGGTTCAGTTATGTTGTGAAATATTCATCTCACCACAGGGGTCACTGTGACTTGCAGAGCTCTTGCTGTAGACTCACCATGGCAATTTTGCTCTTGCTAGAGACTTAACACACAAATTTGCTGCAAATTGGAAGTGTCAACTAGAACATGTGCTCCAGGTACTCTGCAAGTGTACAACTTGCCAGTGAAAATGTGCAGCAAGTTAACAGACTTACAATACAACACTGCCACACATTTTTGGCAATTTTTGCTACCTGGGGCTGTGTTTCAGACTGGAATGGCTATGGCTCAGAGGGGTCCCTTGGGACGGGGGGTGGCTGATTAAATCTTGTAAGGATCTCCTAACCTTACCACCTGTACTTGGGACATGGCCAGCATCCAAAGTGGTGGTGTTCCTGGGTAAGATCTACTTGGTGGTGGCCCCATAGTTTCAGTGCTGAGGTTATAAAGTAGACCCAGTGACAGGACCTGAAAAAAGTTTCTCCCTTCTGAGGTAAGCAACTAAGCTGACACCAGTGTTTTTACATCCTGAATCTTCCTCTTGCCAACCCCCAATGTACACATTGTAAGGTGGGGGCCATTCTTCATGCCATTGTCCACCAATGTAAAGATCATTCTAACTTCCATTAGCTATTATGAAGGATAATTCTTTTTCCCACTGACAACCTTCCATTTTACTTTGGTGGTCATTTGTAAGAAGAATCTACCTGGGTCCAATATTCAGGGGATTCATGCAGTCCTGATTGTAATGTAATTGATTTTTACATTTTATATTTAGCTTGCTTAAAAAACAGCACCCCAATCAGATTCATATCAACTTGAAAAGGGCTTATTTGTGAGTTTTTTTTACCAGTACCACTCTGAGAAAACACTTAAAAATGTTTTATAAAAGGTCTAAACATAGTGCACAAAAACACATCAAACACACAACCGCACATTCTCCGAATTCACTCCCATCCCTCATGTCTTCAATTATTCCCAAAATATTCAAAATATAGACTTTATATATCTATTTGGTAGAAAATGGCTAGAATCAGGACAGTATGAGAGCACTGGAATAGGTAGAAAATAGAAAAAGAATGGGCACCTTACCTTGTAATAAAGATTAGAATGTAGTATCTGAGAGATAATAGCCATTGTGAGGCACTGGCAGGCAGAGTAGTGGACACTGTATATGTGTCACCTAGTTTTTTGTGCCTACATGTAATAAGCAGCTCCAGGGTTTGTATCTGCTAGAGAAAACAAACATTTTGTATTCTAAGCTCTTAAGTCTGGTCTTGGTTCTGGAGCTCCGAGGCTTTGTAGATTTATGGGTGGAATCAAGCCTTCAGTCCTAAGCCCACATTTTAACTGTTAGCCAGACCTCATTATTTAGTCAGTTGGCCACAGGCCTTTATAGATGTGAGCTGACTGACACTCAATGCTTCTCTTTAGTATGATGGGTAAAAGGCTGACTACTAACAAAAGGCTAAAAAAAGTACACGTGCTTCTTGGTTCAGAGAACCCATAAGGGAGCACCCAGGAACGGATATAAGTTTTAGTTAGTGACTTGAACAAGCAGGTGTTTTGCTTGGTTTTTGCTTTGGACTTGCTATACAAAACCCTCATGTATTAAGACCCCTTTCACACCACACCGCCCTTTGTGTCGGCGGTAAAATGCCGCTATTTTTAGCAGCGTTTTACCGCCGGATTTGCGGCAGATTTGCAGCGCATTTTGCCCGCTAGCGGGGTGCTTTTACCCCCGCTAGCGGCAATAGCGGCGTTTTGCTGGCGGCATTACCTCGCTGCCCCGTTGATTTCAATGGGGAGCAGCGGTGGAGGGACGGTAAACACACCGCTCCTTCACCGCTCCAAAGAAGCTGCTGGCAGGACTTTTTTCTGACGTCCTGCCAGCGCACCGCTGTAGTGTGAAAGCCCTCAGTGCTTTCACACTACACACAATGGTGCAGCTTCTTTAGGGTGGTTTGCAGGCGCTATTTCTAACGCTATAGCGCCTGCAAAACGCCCTGGTGTGAAAGGGGTGTAAATCATGTTTGTTTAATAAACTTGCTTAATACAATTGCAGAAAAAACCTGCTTGGGCTACCTGTGGGTGTCCCTGTCTCACACATGGTTACCATTGTAACTACCAGTTGGGTCTGTCTTTCTTACACCACAAATTTTGTTCAGTGACTGGACAGTATGTAAGCAGTTTGGTTAGGCTGAAGGCAGGTTTTATCTTGAAATAATACTAAAGTGTATTATTAAGTTTTATTAGAGACAATAGCCACTAATATACTAAAGTATAACGACCCCAAAATCATCTGTTGAACCCCACTTCGTCCAAGCTCTTTGCACTGCAATTTACCTTATATAACTTGGTGGAAATTGTGCTGGCCTGGGTTGCCCAAGAGTAGCAGATTCCTAGCTCAATTTTTTTTGTTACGCTATTTTTTAGTTTCATATTATTTATATATATATATATTTATTTTCATATGTATTTGCATTTTTAGTTTTTTATCTATTTTTTTATATTGATGTGGGGGTTTGGCTGGTGCTTCTGCAATTGCACTGCTTTTGCCAGCACACTGTTTCACCTTCCAGACACAGGCAAGCAGTTGCATTTTATATATTTATTTGTTTCTTTATAGTCAGGGAACTGCACGAATAGCTGCAGAGAAAAACCAAGATCCTAGCCTGCCCACCCTTCCAGAATGCTTGAGGGAGGGGAGGCAGAAGCAAATGGAGGAGGAGGGCAATCCTACGGCCAGGGAGGAGGGCAGAATACAAAAATTAAGAGGGCATCCACACAAAAAAGCTTGGATACTTATCCTGCTGTTTGGTGGGATCCTCTGTACTGCTACAATTACTGGTCTCAATTGGTGTGTGCTACTGGTCTCAAATGGTGTGTCCCCTAAGCCCCATATCAATGCAGATCTGCTTGTGATGAAGTGAATGAAGTCTCACAGTCTCGGCCTGTGCTCCTCTCAAGCCACAAATGTGGGGAGAGTTAAAACACATTAGAGGCGTGGCCTGGTGGGAGCCCAGGCTGAGACTGCCATTCACTTCATCACAAGTGGGTCTGCATGGATGTGCGGCTTTGGGGACAGACCATTTGGCCAAACTGGTCTCTGACCTTTGACCGTGATGGAATAATCTGGCCTAAACCCGGAGGCTGCTAAAGTAACTGCTGTGGCTCCTTTTAGACAGCAAATTTCAGAGCTACAAGAGTTTAGTGTTATCTACCAAGAAAAATTTGCCAAACTTTACAATCAGAACCCATTACCAATGATACAGTTCCTCTTGAACTCCAGTTTAAGGCTGATCATTGTGAGACTATTAGCTTTCAGCTGATTACGTCACCCAAAGTTCCTATAATCCCGGGCATTCCTTGGTTTTATATCAAAATTAAGAACAATAAGTGAGCACCTGAGGGTCCCAGCAGCTAGCACACAAGGTGAATCCACAAACCTTATATACAGAATAGCAAACAAACAAAAGTGAAAACTTAAAGGAGCATAGTAAACTTAATTACAGTCTCTCAAAAATAAAATAGTGTACCATACTACAACAAAATAAGTCTATATATGAGTTCAGTTAGAAAATATTCAGAAATGAAAAGAATCCAGCATGTGTTGAAAAGGGTGCTATCAATCCATCATGCCTATACACTTATCAGAATTCAATGATATAAACACATATATTGTATGTATAATATTCACCACATGAGAAACAATGGTGCTATGCATGTCACAATCATCACTAAATTGGTCCTCCAGATCTCCAAATTATCCAATCCAGGGCACCACAGTACCTTCCAGAGTGCTGTAATAAACAAGCTCGCCACACAGAGCCACAGAAGTTGTATATAGTGTAGTATTTATTAAACTAGAGAAAACCGGGGGCATATAATCTTGTCCGCATTCTTCAAGGAGACTGCCTTCAGAACCAGATATGGGGATTTTGAGTCCTTGGTTTTGCCTTTTGGGCTTTGCAATGCTCCTACAACTTTACAGCACTTCATCAATAATCTTTTTCAAAACCTGTTGGACCAGTTTGTGATTACATAACTGGATGAATTTCTCATATTTTCTGATAACCTGGAGGAGGTTTGCAAGCATGCTTTGTGCTGTCTTTGAGAGATAGAGGAAGAACTGACTTCATATCAAACTGGAGAAATGTGAGTTTGAACAAACCCTGATCCAGTAATCGGGATATTTAATTTCTCCATGGGACTGAGCATGGATCTCAGAAAGATCAAAGCAGTGGTGGATTGGCCTGCTCCTAGAAAAATTAAGGAAATACAGTGATTTGTAGGAATTGCTAACTTCTATAGAGAATTCATAAGAAACTTCTCCAAGTACCGACTGCTGAACAAACTGAGAATCTGATGGCTCGAGAAGTCTTTAAACTACATGGAAACCCTGATGATGTAGTGTCAAACAGAGGAGTGCAGTTTACTTCAAAATTCTAATGGTCAGACTGAGAGGACCAATCAAACTCTGAAGCAGTACCTTCAAGGTTTCGTCAGTTATCTTCAGAATGACTACATCAGAATTTGCTTATAACAGGTCTAAGCATACCTCCACTGCTCAAAGCTCTTATTTTCTTGTCAAATTTGTTTACTGAATTTTGAACTTAGCAAAACATAAGTACATATGGTGGCAGCAAAAGAAAAGATCACAGATATGGTAATAATATTGAGTTGTAGCTCCAACATAAACTAAAAGTAGTTTAACTAAAACAATTTTAGCATGGATCTAACTATTCAAAAGGTTACGTCATACATTGTATAGGAAGGGATAAAACCAACTTAGACCAGGTTAATATAAGATGACCTCATAAAAAAAGGTCTTAATTATTATCAAGAGTATACCGTATTTATTGGCGTGTAACATGCACTTTTTTCCCCTTGAAATCAGGGGGAAAATCATGGCACGTGTTATACGCCGATCCCCCGACAATTGTGAGTCGGCAGCTTTCGGGCACCTTGGCCATTCTTGGCGTCTGCATGCAGCTGAAAGCTGGCGAGACCGGCGGAAAGCCGTCGAGAATGGCCGAATGGCAAAGCTGACAAGGCTGCATGACAAAACTGAATGACAAGGCTTCAAATTACACTGACAAAGCTGAATGACAAGGCTTCAAATGACCCTGACAAAGCTGAATGACAAGGCTGCAAATTACACTGACAAGGCTGCAGATGGACACTGACAAGGCAGCAAATTACACTGACAAGACTACAGATGGACACTGACAAGGCTGCAATGATGGACAAGGCTGCAGATGGACACTGATAAGGCTGCATTGATGGGCATTTAAGGAAAAAGTTTTTTTCCTTAAACTTCCCTCCTAAAAGTTATACACCGATAAATATGGTCGTTTTTAAATAAATAAAAATATATATTTATTATAGAATCTAAAATCTTATACTACAGAACTATGTACAATTGGTGTAATGATAACCAAGGAAATAAAAGTTCTGCTACCAGGAGTAAATTGAAAGAGGAGAGAGAGAGTAGGGGGGAAATGTGGAAGAGAGAAAGAAAGTATAAGAAAAAAGTAAACTTAGGTAGGAGAAAAATAGATAGGGAAAAAGAAATGAGAAGTAAGTCTTTCTTTTCTTAAACATCGGGTATCACCCAGTTTTTACTCCTGATTTTCCTGTCTCAACTCCAATCCCTACTGTTACCAAAAGATTAACAACATTGCAGGAAATGTAGGAGAAACTGACAAGAATTTGAATATCGCTCAGGAATGCTACAAAATTGCTGCTGATAGATTTCGTAGATCACTTGCTACCTGTCACATACCTGAAGGGAGACCGAGATGATGAGGTTGGCCTCTCTTGTATCTCCAACCCAGGTTCTGCTGAGAGTGGAACAGAGGGAACCGAGGGACAGGAGGAACACGAGTGCCTGCAGATGTAGACCCGGAAACTTGCAGCAGAGGATGCGACCTTGAGAAGGCAAGAGAACCATCAGATTAGCAAGGGCAGCCGCGCACCGCAGGTCACCTGGGGATAAAGAGGCACTCTGCTTGTACTGTGAAACTGGAATATCTGGCAATGTAGAGTTTCTGGCAGGCTTGCAGCAGGAAGTCCCAGCAGGTCACAGGACTGTAGTCGCAGACACTCGGATGGCAGTGTTGTGCCAAACAGGAGCAGGAGCGAGGTCACTAGTGTTGTAATATGCCAAAAACATGCTCTGCCATTTCAGTATACAAGATGGCTTAAATCTGCAACTAAAAAGAATGCTTAGAATGATGCTTGCACAAGCACTGTGCTCTATATACATCATTGTTGGTTGGTAGGCCATGGGACAGGATGCATGACTTATGACTCATGACCAGATGGCCTGTTGACTCTTGTAACCTCATGATAAATGTATTTTAGACTTTTGACTTGTATAACCATAAATTTTATTCCAATACATAATTTACTAACCACTCCCCCGTCCCCTCTTTCTATTGGTATGTTGAACCACATATTAGCTGTAACACACCTAATAAAGGCAGACATTTTACAAATGCATAACTTGCTTCTCATTTCATGGTATCTCTAGATATCTGAGGGCCCTGTTGGTGTACCTAATAGATGGGTCGTCTTCCAGAATACCTACTAATACCTACTATTTCCTTTCAGATGGGGGCTCGTGTTCAAGTAAGACAATCATCCATCTCCTTCTGTTGCTCCAGACCATGACACTCCCATCACCATGCTTGACTGTAGGCAAGATACACTTGTCTTTGTACTCCTCACCTGGTTGCCGCCACACACGCTTGACACCATCTGAACCAAATAAGTTTATCTTGGTCTCATGAGACCACAAGACATGCTTCCAGTAATCCATGTCCTTAGTCTGCTTGTCTTCAGCAAATTGTGGGCTTTCTTGTGCATCATCTTTAGAAGAGGCTTCTTTCTGGGACGAAAGTCATGCAGACCAATTTGATGCAGTGTGCGGCGTATGGTCTGAGCACTGACAGGCTGATGCCCCCAACCCTTCAACCTTTGCAGCAATCCTGGCAGCACTCATACGTCTATTTCCCAAAGACAACCTCTCGATATGATGGTGAGCATGTGCACTCAACTTCTTTGGTCGACCATGGCGAGCTAGAGCTATGGCTTCAGGGATCCTGCCGATCAGGATACCCCTCATCCAGGCTAAAAAGCTGCGTGAATGCTGTTGCGCAGGGACAGACACCACACCAGTGTGGATGGATATGTGCCTTACCTCCCTAACTTCTATGTAAGTGGACAATGCACCTATATTATATGAAAATGTTTCAGTTCCAACTTAGAGGCGCCTGTTTCTCTTTTCTTTGCATATTTGGTGTCTGCGCTCAACTTCCCCAACAAAGGCTTGCCATGGTTTCTCAACTGTTACACTATATACAGGTCTCCCTTCTCCATCTCAGCCCCTCTCTGCATTTATACTGAGTACTTTACTTAAAGTGGTTGTAAACCCTTACAAACCACTTTGACCTACAGGTAAGCCTAGATTAAGGCTTACCTGTAGGTCCAAGAAATATCTCCTAAACCTATACGGTTTACAGACAGCGGCGCGCAGGCGCACTGAGCGCGGCATTTCCAACAACGGAGCTGCCGCGCGTGTCGGCTCCCGTGTGCATGCGCGGCAGTGACGTCATCGCGGCTCCGCCGAATGACAGCGGCGGAGCTGCGAGACCCCATCGAAAAGATGGATGCGCCGGACTACAGGGGACAGCGGTGACATCGCTGGCTCCTGTGTCAGGTAAGTGACACATAATGGGCTACTATGCGTTGCATAGTAGTCCATTATGCTTTGCCTTTGCAGGGAATGAAAGAGGAAGTAAACCCATCAGGGTTTACTTCCTCCTTAAAGGACATATCTGATGGACTCATGTAATATTATACATACTATCTGGCAGCGCCACTATCCCAATTTTTCTTGTAATTCCTTTTAGCACATGAGGAATACAATTTTTATTTTTTAAATAGAGATGAATATAGCCTGTTCTTTTCAATTGCCTCCTATGTAAAATAATTTGATTTTGTGCAGCTGGTCTGTATAATTTTAAAAATTATGTATCCAAATAAATAACATGACAATTGAATACTATGAGCCGCAAATATGACTATGTCTTTGATTCTAAAATATATATTTTTTGAAAGAAGGATATTTTGTGCACAAAATATTTGCACAAAATATTTACACAGTTTAACCTATCTCTACAAAAAACTACTGTGATTTTAGTGTTATTGTTGTATTAGGATTACTCCCTCTTAAAAAAGTAAAATAAAAAAAAAAGATTCAGTGCAGCAAATAAGTACCATATACCATATAATATACCTTCTTCAAAAATAATCTTAACTGCTTGTTTCTGGCTATGTGATCCCATCCATCAAATATGTTCAGTCTATACTTATTTTCTTTTTTATTTATTTTTTTATTTCCACATACAATATGCACATTCGGTGGCTCAGAAATTTCAGCCTGAACATACAGGCTTAACATCTGGGGTGTAAATTCATAACCTTTTTCCATTTTTAGTCTCTGAACAAGGTAGAATATTTTTAATTCTACATGTGATGTGCTTTGTCTCTTCCTCAGAAATTGTGGCCTATTCAATAAAGGCTTCAAAAGTGTGCTGCAAATCTGTGTAATTTTTTTCTTTTTAATTTGAAACAAATAGCTTTTATATCTTTCAAAAAGATACAGTATATATTCTCAGATCCTGGAAAAATGTGGCCTGTCCAAAAAGCCTTAAAGCATTTTTTACCCCAACAGTTAATAGTCCTGATATGTGAAATGTTCTTGTATGGGAAAGTCTCCGGTTCTCTTTGTATAGCTTCCTTTATGTGAAATCCCTGCTAGTCCTGTTGCTTTCCTATTAAAAACTGACTACAATAAGCAGGAAAGCACACCATGATCAGTTCTCTAGCTATGCTGGGAACTCTGTGTACTCTCCTGCAATGATCAGACTTGTCCTGACATGCTCCTCTGCTCAGCCTTTCACTGGGAAGCTCAGTGTGCTGCTGCTTTTACTCCTCCCGCTAGCTTATAAAACAGGGAAAACAGGTATTTATAATTTTTTTATATCTATAAACATATTTTGCCTTTAATTTCTATTATAAACTAAATGGGTTGTTTTAGGTTATTATTTACAATCACTTTAATAGCTGCGGTGCTAAACAGTAACAGCAACACGTTTTCGGTCTTCAGTCTCAAAAACAAGATGGGTTTCCAGATGAAATGCGCTCACTTAGTCACTCTGAAATTGCAGCGTTACCATATAAATGAATCTGTGGTGCAAATCTTTAACATTTTTCCACCTTTAGTCTCCTATAAATGTAATTCATTTGTACTTTCCAGGTGTAGTGGGCTTGCTCTCTCCCTCAATTGTGCACTATACAAGAAATGCTTCCAAGGTGTGCTGAAAAATCTGCAATTGTTTTTCATTTAGGCTTTATTCAAATGTAGTGATGGATGAACTTCCGACAGGACGTTTCGCGAACACGGACCGCGAACATGGCCCCATTGACTTCAATGGGAGGCGAACTTTGCAAACCTACAGGTCAAATTTGCAGCCACAAAATAATTACTAGCTGTGCACACATAGTCCCACCACATGGCCAATGACATAACACATGTATGAGGTGAATCTGGGATCGACAACTACAAGCATTCTTTTTTTATATGTGAAATTGTGACAATTCAGGACTGTGGAGCGCATGAAGGCAATGGAGGAGAGGGAAGGTCAGGGTAGGCAAAGAAGAGGGTGCAGGAGATGATCACCAGCAGCGTGACATACAGCAATGACACCTGCACCGTGATAGAGTGATCTGACACCAGCACCATGATAGAGAGCACTGACATCAGCAGCGTGACATACAGCAATGACACCTGCACCGTGATAGAGTGATCTGACACCAGCACCGTGATAGAGAGCACTGACATCAGCAGCGTGACATACAGCAATGACACCTGCACACATGATAGAGTGATCTGACACCAGCACCGTGATAGAGAGCACTGACATCAGCAGCGTGACATACAGCAGTGACACCTGCACCATGATAGAGTGATCTGACACCAGCACCGTGATAGAGAGCACTGACATCAGCAGCGTGACATACAGCAATGACACCTGCACCGTGATAGAGTGATCTGACAACAGCACCGTTATAGAGAGCACTGATATCAGCAGCGTGACATAAAGCACTGACACCAGCACCGTGATATACAGAACTGACACCAGCACAGTGATAGAGAGCACTGACATCAGCAGCGTGACATACAGCAATTACACCTGCACCGTGCTAGAGTGATCTGACACCAGCACCGTGATAGAGAGCACTGACATCAGCAGCGTGACATACAGCAATGACACCTGCACCGTGATAGAGTGATCTGACAACAGCACCGTTATAGAGAGCACTGATATCAGCAGCGTGACATAAAGCACTGACACCAGCACCGTGATATACAGCACTGACACCAGCACCGTGATAGAGAGCCCCTCATAATGAGCATAGCACAGGGATGGTGGGAGCCCCTCATAATATGCACAGCAGAGGTACAGCCCCAGGAGGAAGTCAGCACAGCACAGGGATGGTGGGAGCCCCTCATAATAAGAAGCCCCAGGAGGAAGTCAGCACAGCACAGGGATGGTGGGAGCCCCTCATAATAAGCAGCCCCCGTAGAAATATGACACCGCTCAACCTCTTCAAACAGGAGGATACGGGCATATAGTACGGTGTGCTTTTTTTGGACAAGGAAGTGAGCCAAATGAAGAAAGAAGGTCTGTGTGCTCGATTAAAAAAATCGTTTATAGACATATACATGGTCTACTGGTCACATGTGTTGAATTCCTCCAAGATCCATGCCTCATTCATTTTTAGAAATGTGAAGTAGTTAACACTGTTGTGAGCTAGGCGAGTCACGATCCCCCCTGCTGCGCTGAACGTCCTTTCGGACAGGACACTGGACGAGGGGCAAGCCAACAGTTTGATTGCAAATTGGGCAAGCTCTGGCGAGAGGTCAAGCCTGCCCACCCAGTAGTCCAGGGGTTCATCACTCCTCAGAGCGTCCACATCGGCCGTTAACCCGATGTAGTCCGACACCTGGCGGTCTAGGCGTTTCCTGATGCTGGATCGATGTCGATGGGTCGGCTGAAAGAATGACCTCATATCAGAAGTCACCAAAACATCTTCAAACCGGCCTCTTCTTGCAGGCGCTGTTGGATTGGTACCTGCAACTCCTTCTCTGGGAGTGGTAATTGCTCCTCTGCCAGCGCACGCAAAAGCAGAATGCAGCATTTCTCGAAACAAGGCCTGGAAGTGCTCCATTCTGACAGCCCTCTGTGACGGCGGTAACATTTCCACCATTTTGTGTTTGTACCGGGGGTCTAAGTACGTTGCCACCCAGTACTGGTCCTTGACCCTTATGCTTTTTATACGGGGGTCCCTATTAAAACACTGGAGCATGAAGGTCCCCATTTTCACTAAACTGGAAGCGGCCTGGCTCCTGCTCATCATCCAGGATAATGTCGTCCTCTTCATTCTCCTCTCCCCATCCACGCACAACAGGGATCCCAGAAAGGTTTAAAGCATGCTCTTCTTGCTCCTCCTCATCCGCCCCGGCACCATCCTCCTCTGACTCCTCTTCAGACTCCTGCTGTTCACTTGTCTCAGATAGAGTAGCCCCCCTGGGAATTCATCCAGCATTGTGACTTCCTCATCTTCCCGCTCCTGCTCCTCCACAGCTTGATCAATGACACGACGCAATGCACGCTCCATAAAGAAGACATAAGGTACCATGTCACTGATGGCACCATGGCTGCGACTGACCAGTTTGGTGATCTCCTCAAATGGCCGCAGAAGTCTGCATGCGTCGCGCATGAGCAGCCACTGGCGCGGTGAAAAAAAACCCAGCTCCCCAGAACCTGTTCTGCCGCAGAGTTCATACAGGTAGACTTTAACTGCACGTTTCTGCAGGAGCAGCCTATCAAGCATATAGAAGGTTGAGTTCCATCACGTCGGGCAATCGCAAATAAGACGTCTGACCGGCAGATTGTGTCACCACTGAATGTCAGCAAGGCAAGCCATGGCCGTGTAAGATCTTCTGAAATGGGCGGAGATTTTCCTGGCCTGCCGCAAGATGTCCTGGACCCCAGGGTATTTGACAACGAATCGCTGCACGACCAAGTTTAAGACGTGTGCCATGCATGGCACGTGCGTAATTTTGCCCTGTTTTAATGTGCTAAGCAGATTGGCACCGTTGTCACACACCACTTTACCAACTGTCAAATTGAGCAGTGTTAGCCACTGATCTGCCTGTGAATGCAAAGCTGAAAGGAGTGCCGGGCCAGTGTGGCTCTTGGCTTCCAGGCACAACAGACGCAGCACGGCATGGCAACATCTCACCTGGCATGTCGAGTAGGTTCTGGGGAGCTTGGGCGGCGCAGCGGAAGAGACGCTAGCAGCAGAAAAGGAGGAGTGAGCCAAGGAAGAGAGGGAGGAGGATGGAGTAGGAGGAGGAGGAGAAGAAGAGCCAGGCCTGCATGCAATCCGTGGCTGTAAAACCAAATCTACACCGGTGCCACGGGTTACATGCTTGACGGCCGTCAGAAGGTTCACCCACTGGGCAGTAAAAGTGATATACTTTCCCTGCCTGTGTTTGCTAGACCACGTTTCTGTGGTCAGATGTATCTTGGCACCGACACTGTGTGCCAGAGATACATTCACTTGCCGCTGAACATGGCCATATAGCTCTGGGATACCCTTCTCTGAGAAATACTTCCTTCCTGGGACCTTCCATTGTGGTGTTCCAATGGCCACAAATTTTCGAAAAGGCCTCCGAGTTTACCAGTTTATATGGCAGTAGTTGGCGGGCTATCAGTTCTGACAAGCCAGCCGCCAACCGTTGGGCAAGAGGGTTATCCGGCGTCATCATTTTTTTACGCTCGAACATTAGGCCCACGGAAGCCTGCCTTTTTGCAGAAAAACGTGAGCTTGGCGTGATGGAAGGTAGAGTGGAGGACAATTGTGAAGAGAGAGGAGAAGGAGAAGTAGAAGACGAGGCTGGACAGTGAGAGCCTGCAGTTTGGCTTTGTGTGTTCCATTGCTCCCACTGGGCTCCGTGATGGCTGCTCATGTGCCTTCTTAAGGCGGTCGTCCCTAGGTGAGTGTTGGGCTACTGCAAAGACTGCAGATGGCAACACTATTGTCAGCAGCGGACACGTTAAAAAAGTCCACACTGCAGAGCCATGTGCCAGTGTCCTGGGAGCGCTAGATGTGACCGTACATGGTCGATGACTCGCTCCTGATACATTAGCAGTCTGCTTTGTCCCTCCTGTGCAATGTAAGTTATTCCTGCTTCTCCTCCCTATCTGCTGGTCCATATCTCCCTCTGAACTCCCCTCCTCTTCCTCTCTTGTGGGCACCCACGTGACATCACTAGACACGTCATCATCAACGTCACCTTCCCCACCGCTATAAGTAGAGATCTCAGAGTAGGCAGCAACACCAGGGACCAACCTCCTCCTTGGGCTGATCTGGGTACTGTCGTCAGACTTCTGAGTAGCGGTTGTTGCTACCTCCTCCTCCTAATCCAATGCCAAGAGTGGCTGTGCATCAGAAATGTCTTGATATGGATCGGAAAATAATTCCTGTGACTCAAGCGGAAGGTATGTGGTGGTGGGGGTGTTGTTGGTGGTAGTGTCTTTGGGGGTGCACATAGCAGAGAGTGAAGAAGAGGGTGCAGATCGAGAGGATGAGGAGGGTGCAGAAGAGTAAGGCTGAGTGAGCCACTCAACCATGTCTGGTGCGTCCTTTAAAGTAATTGAACGCACCTTCTGCATTTTCCCACTTTGGCTCAAGCCTGTTGCTCCTGCCCTACCCCTACCACCCCTGCGGAAGGGCCTGCCTCTTTCTCTGCCTGTCATTTTTTAACGACCCTGTGACAAAACTCACAGTCCCTATACTGATAAAGGACTGCTGCAGTATAGGGCAGCAGTCAGCAGTAGTGCACCTCAACCCTATATATTGTGGACCTATACCAGTCCTTAAGGAATAGCAGACTGTACCTCACTCAACCCTATGTACTGTAGTACACTATACCTTACCAGTCCTTATAAGGACCTTTGTGGAACTAGTATGTTGTGATTAGCAGACTGTACCTCAGTCCCTATACTGATAAAGGGCTGCTGCAGTATAGGGCAGCAGTCAGCAGTAGTGCACCTCAACCCTATATATTGTGGACCTATACCAGTCATTAAGGAATAGCAGACTGTACCTCACTCAACCCTATGTACTGTAGTACACTATACCTTACCAGTCCTTATAAGGACCTTTGTGGAACTAGTATGTTGTGATTAGCAGACTGTACCTCAGTCCCTATACTGATAAAGGGCTGCTGCAGTATAGGGCAGCAGTCAGCAGTAGTGCACCTCAACCCTATATATTGTGGACCTATACCAGTCATTAAGGAATAGCAGACTGTACCTCACTCAACCCTATGTACTGTAGTACACTATACCTTACCAGTCCTTATAAGGACCTTGGGGAACTAGTAGGTTGTGATTAGCAGACTGTACCTCAGTCCCTATACTAATAAAGGACTGCTGCAGAATAGGGCAGCAGTCAGCAGTAGTGCACCTCAACCCTATATATTGTGGACCTATACCAGTCCTTAAGGAATAGCAGACTGTACCTCACTCAACCCTATGTACTGTAGTATGCTATACCTTACCAGTCCTTATAAGGACCTTTGTGGAACTAGTAGGTTGTGATTAGCAGACTGTACCTCAGTCCCTATACTCATAAAGGACTACTGCAGTAGAAGGGCAGCAGTCAAGTATAATATTCTTTCTATATTTGGAAGAAAGAATATTATATGTGTACAAGACTATTACCATACCAGTCCTGAAAAGAACCTTGGTGGACCTAATAGTAACAGCTACTGATTAAACTGACTGTCCCTCACTGCCACACACAGCTTCCTGCCTGTCCCTATTTAAACTGACAAAACACAGGCTGCTGCAACAATAACTTGAATAGCACTCAAAACTATATCCTGTACTACTTTACCATACCAGTCCTGAAAAGGACTTTTGTGGACCTAATAGTAACAGCTAATGATTAAACTGACTGTCCCTGCTGCACACAGCGTCCTGTCCCTCTCTCTACACTGACAAAAGACAGGCTGCTGCAACAATGACTTGAATAGCAGTGCCTCAAACCTATATCCTGAACTACACCTAACACCTATACCATACCAGTCCTTAAAAGAACTTTTGTGGACCTAATAGCTAGCGATTTGGGTCACTGCAGTCTCTCCCTGCTCCACACAGCAACCTCTCCCTATAGTGACATACAAAAGAATGTAAAATGGCCGCCGGATCGGGTCTATTTATAAGTTAGGGGGAATGTCCAAGTGTCCATGTGCTGTAATGTCTCAATTGGCTGTCCTGTACCACATGATGGATGTGTCATCATAGGTCAAAGTTCTTTTACACAGTAAACACGGAAGTCCGCCGGGCGAACAGTGGCAATAGTCCGCCGATCGGGCGGACCGCGAACAGCCGAAATTCGCAGCGAAACGACCGCCGGGCGAACCGTTCGGCCATCCCTATTCAAATGGCCACAAAAAGTGCATTTGCAAGTGTTTTGTATTTATGGATCTGAAAGCAGCTGCACTGTTTTCAATAGAGACATTCACCCAGGTGTGTAAACAGGTGTGTAAACAGGCGAAATATGGGCGTGGTTTACGTAAAATAGTGGGGTGGCTTACATGGGGCGTGGATCAAAGGGGTGTGGTTAGAGTCTGGAGAGAGGGAAAGGAGGGGGATGAAGAGAGGGAAAGGAGGGGGATGGAGAGAGGGAAAGGAGGGGGATGAAGAGAGGGAAAGGAGGGGGATGGAGAGAGGGAAAGGAGGGACAGCAGCCCCCCGATCCTACACCACAATAGCAATATGTGTTTTCCAGAGTTTGACAATCAGCAGATAAAGATACTCCAAATACCTGGTGTTGGTGCTTCAATCATCCCGGCGCCATGATTGTTATGGTGTCAGGATGATTGCTGCGCATTATTTCTATTATTACATTGTAATATGAAATGAAATCATTCAACTCACCATAATGCAGAATCAGTGGAAGCCATGAGCGTGTCACTAGCCACGTTGCCTGTCACCAGATGCCATCAGGTGTCCCAAGCGGAGTCTGTCCTTACATCAGGTGCCCCATCAGAGGTACCTTCCTCACATCTGTGTCCATCAGCAGAGCCCCTCCTTACATCTGGTGCTCCTCTGACACCCACAGACCGCCCCCCCCACATACTCCACAAACCTGCCCCCACATATTCCACAGACTGGCCCCCGACATCCACAGACTGGCCCCCGACATACCACTGGCCCCCGACAGCCACAGACTGGCCCCCCAACATACCACTGCCCCTCGACATCCACAGACTGGCCCCCGACATACCACTGGCCCCCCGACATACCACTGGCCCCCGACATCCACAGACTGGCCCCCGACATACCACTGGCCCCCGACATACCACTGGCCCCCCGACATACCACTGGCCCCCACATCCACAGACTGGCCCCCACATCCACAGACTGGCCCCCGACATCCACAGACTGGCCCCCTGACATCCAGACTGGCCCCCGACATCCACAGACTGGCCTCCGACATACCACTGGCCCCCGACATCCACAGACTGGCCCCTGACATACCACTGGCCCCCGACATCCACAGACTGGCCCCTGACATCCACAGACTGGCCCCCACCATCCACAGACTGGCCCCCGACATCCACAGACTGGCCCCCGACATCCCACTGGCCCCCACATTCACAGACTGGCCCCCACATTCACAGACTGGCCCCCGACATACCACTGGCCCCCACATTCACAGACTGGCCCCCGACATCTGACGACTGCCCCCCCGACATCCACAGTGACAGATACTGGCCCCCGACATCCACAGACTGGCCCCTGACATCCACAGACTGGCCCCCACCATCCACAGACTGGCCCCCGACATCCACAGACTGGCCCCCACCATCCACAGACTGGCCCCCGACATCCACAGACTGGCCCCCGACATCCCACTAGCCCCCACATTCACAGACTGGCCCTCACATTCACAGACTGGCCCCCGACATACCACTGGCCCCCACATTCACAGACTGGCCCCCGACATCCGACGACTGGCCCCTGCCCCCGACATCCACAGTGACAGATACTGGCCCCCGACATCCACAGACTGGCCGCTGACGTCCCACTGGCCCCCACATTCACAGACTGGCCCCCACATTCACAGAGTGGCCCCCGACATACCACTGGCCCCAACATTCACAGACTGGCCCCCGACATCCGACGACTGGCCCACAACATCCACAGTGACAGACACTGGCCCTCGACATGCCGCCGTTGTCGTGCGGAGAGTCATTTAACTGTGGTGCCGCCCCCACTGCACTTTACACATATACACACACTGGCAGCGGGGGTGGGCAGCGCCACAGGTACTCTATATTGTAGACCAACTTCTGGTCTTCTTAAAAATGGCGGCCGGCTAGAGGTCGGCGGCCGGCGGCAAAAAACCGGGAGATTCAATTTCCCGGGACAAACCGAATTTCCCGGGACATTTCCCGGGACAAATGTCCTAATCCCGGGAATGTCCCGGGAAATTTGGGACAGTTGGCAACTATGATATGCTAGTAGCAGGTATCGAACAGGAAAAAAAAAGGCCAATTTTATGTACGTTTTTATTGGTCCTTACACAGAAAATTTTGTGCTAGAAAAAACAAACATGCATAATACGTTCAACATAAGTTTTACTCCCACGTGAATGTAGTGTTAAATTTGAAACAAACACGTTTTTTTTTTTTTTTTCCAGATACAATATGCCAGCTCAATCCCTAAGGTGTTGCAACTTGTTCAAAATGGCTTTATAGCTGTTGTGAAAACTATAGAATTTCTCCTTCTTCAGTCTCTGAATTAGGACACAAATTTTTGGCTTCCAGATGCACTATGCTTTCTCATTAGCTCAGAAATTGCAGCCTGCCCATAGAGTCTTAATATCTGTGGGGGCTAAACTTTAAAATTGTTGCCTAGTCTGTCGCTGAATCAAGACACTCATTTGTATTTCCTGATGTAATAATGCAGGCTTAAACGCTCTGAAATTAAAGTCTGACTATATAGGGTTAAGATCTGTGGTGCGAATCTAAGATTTTTCCATCTTCAGTCTGTTCCAAAATACATTATGTTTACTAGCTGGCATCAAAGGCGACTTGAGGAAACTCTGGTCCTCCAGCCTATATAGTTACACTGCACATCTCCAATAGTGCCTCTCTTCTGCTAGCTGGAGTCAAGTTAAAAACATTTTTTGCTAGTAAAGGACTTAGAACCCCCAAACATCATATATATTTTTTTCTAACACCCTAGAGAATAAAATGGTGGGCATTACAATACTTTTGTCACACCGCATTTGTACATCGGTCTTACAAGTGCACTTTTTTTCTGAAAAAATTAAATTTTTTGAATTAAAAAATAAGACAACAGTAAAATTAGTCCAATGTTTTATATTGTGAAAGAGTAAATTGATGCCCAACATGTCACACTTCAAAATTGCGCCCGCTCCGGGAATGGTGACAAACTTTTACCCTTAAAAATCTCCATAGGCAATGCTTAAAAAATTCTAAAGGTTGCATTTTTTGAGTTGCAGAGGAGTTCTAGGGCTAGAATTATTGCTCTCACTCTACCGATGAAGGTGATACCTCACAAGTGTGTTTTGAACACCGTTTTCATATGCGGGTGCTACTCACGTTTGCGTTCGCTTCTGCACACAAGCTTGGTGGGACAGGGCACGTTTAAATAAAAAAAGTCTTATTTATTTTACCCTTTATTCATTTTTTTACACTGTTCTTTTAAAAAAAATGGTGTCACTTTTATTCCTATTACAAGGAATGTAAACATCCCTTGTAATACAAAAAAAGTATTACAAGACCTCTTAAATATGAGATCTGGGGTCAAAAAGACCTCAGAGCTCATATTTACACTAAAATGCAATTAAAAAAAAAATCTGTCATTAAAAAAAATGTCCCTTTAAGAGCTATGGGTGGAAGTGACGTTTTGACGTCTCTTCCGCCCTGCAATGATATGGACTCAGGCTAGGGAGCGGATCCGATCTCCTCCACCGCTACCGACAGATCAACCACAGAGACCACTTTTATCGTGAAGCAGACTGCCCGTTGAAGAAGAGGATACCTGGGTTATGGCATAACATATATGCCATAACAACAATATTTCTCTTCAAAATACCAACGTATCACAACGATGGTGGTCCGGAAGTGGTTAAAGCATGAAACTGTTTTTTTTTTTAAGAAAAGACTTATTTGAAAATTTTCTGTGCAAATACCTTACAAGATAAAATGTTGCAACGACCGCCATTGTATTCGCTAGGGATTCTGATAAAAAAACATATATAATGTTTGGGGGTTCTTTGTAATTTTTTAGCAAAAAAAATATGATTTTTACATGTAGGGGAAGAAATGTCAGAATTGGCCTGGATGGCAAGTGGTTAAATTCAGATGTAAAAATGTACACTAAAGCCATATCATAGAGAATCCTTGACATAATTCCCTTACTAATTAATGTTGATCAAGATTGTTTTGTTAAAAATTGTCAAGCTCCAGATGCCACTAGACACTTTAGAATTGTCATCAAATATGCCGAGCTCCACAAAATCCCTTCCCTATTATCTTTAGAAGTCGAGAAGGCTTTTGATTGTGTGCACTGGAGTTCTTTTGAGTGTTCCTAACAAAATTTTACTTCTTCTTACTTCTTTACTTCTTAGGATCCACCTTTTTGACAATAATGGCGTTATATACTAACCCCTCTGCTGAGGTTTATAACCAATGGGATGCTTTCTAGTTGATTCAGAATTGTCCGAAACCATGAATCAGACCGAGACAGAAGTACAGTTAACACACACGTGTTTAATAATAAAAGTAAATAGAACAAACTTAGTCAAAGCATAGCCAAAATTCAGTAGCCGGAATGGATAGTCAGACAGGCCAGCAAGTCAGGAAGCCAGAGATCAGCATAGTGGAACAGCAAGCAGGATCTGGAGCCAGAAGGAATGTCAGCCATGCAAGTCTTCAACAGGAATGCAGGATGTTGACCAAGGCAAAGGCAGAGATCATCTGGGCTGGACAGCTTAAGTAGACAGGACTGACGAGCAGGATATCATCAACAGGTGAGTCACTGTGGAGAGATATGAGCTGGCAATTAGCCGACAGCTGAGCGGCCAGCTCAGAGGAAGGAAGAGCTGAGCCCAGCCCTGGAAAGAATATCAAATGACACCAGATAAAAAATGTCCACTATCACCATTAATGTTTGTCATGCTGATGTCCCTGATGTACCTGATCAGAACCCACCCTTTTATTACAGGCATCCAAACTGGCCATATCCAAAACATAAGTTGGTCAACTCACATACGGAGCACACTTCTGAGATCCAACAGATCAATACCAAAGTAGCTGATTTGGAGGACAGACCACGGGGGAACAATATTAAATTCAGAAACTTATATGAAACCATCACAAAACCAATCTTACCTGACTTATTACACCAACTGCTCTCAGAGCTCCTCCCAGACACCAAGACGTGGGAACTTATAATTGATATAGCACATGGTATTCCAAAACCAGCAGATTCAATTCCTCAACAAGCTCTTTATTAAGGTCAATGACTGCCAGCAAGGCATACTCCTTATGGTAGCGGATTTAAATGCCATTGGGGACCCTAGCATGAGCTCTCAAAATGACACATTTAAATTCTCTAAATGGGTAAATCCAGAAGCGTGATCTGTTCGACATTTGGCACTGTCAATGTGGTTCTGAGCGCTATTATACTTACTATTTGGTTTCTAACTGCTCTTACTTTAGGATTGATATGTTCTTAACTGGTAAATGGACATTACAGGATATTACCTCATCTACAATCAAATTAATCCCCTGGATGGATCATGCTCCAGTGACGATCAGTGCCTCAGAATCCAACACCTCTATACCTACTTCACTATGGAGACTTAACACATATCTTTTATCAAATACTGACTATTGCTAACAAATTACAGTGGCACACAGGAATCTTTTCCACTGTAGACACTTATCATTTCATGTTGTAGTCTGCCCACCAGTGTTAATTTTGTCAATGAAAAAAAATACGAATGCCTCAAATAATAAGTCCAGAGCCCATCTAGCCAGACATATTGAGATTAACAAAATGTGACCAAAATCTATCATTTAAATTTACAATGTCACCCAAACTAAAACTAACAAACCCCAAACATATCACTGACGCATTTAGAAAGTACTACACTTCACGTTACAATCTTAGAGTGGACTTCAATGCACTACAACCTACCATCGACCAAATAAACTTTTTTTTTCTCCACTTAAACTGCAGTCACTATTAGGCTTTCCATCTTGACGTACTATTCTGCTGATTAACCACAGTGGAAATTTCAAAAGTAATTGATTTCCTTCCCTTTACTAAAACTCTCTCTGGGAATTGATACTTTCCTTAATTGAATATAAAAAAAAGTTTCACAGTGCATTAGTTCCACATCTAGGGAATATGCACAACCTGCCCATGTAGATGGGCTGATTCCCTAGGGAAATACTCCAAGTGGTTATTACTACTATTCCAAAACCGAATAGGAAACCCCATTTTGCCTAGAAACTATAGTCCAATTTTATTTCTCAATTCTGACAATAATATATATATAAAGGCAATATCCTTAGTCTGCTAGACATCTTACCTCCTTGATCAATCCTGTCCAAGTAAGATTCATAAAAGGCCACCAAGCTCGAAATGCCACCAAACGATTGTTCAACATTCTCAACCATTAATCCCTCCACACATGCCAGGTTGCTGGGTGTAATCCTTGACTCTGACCTCTCCTTCAGCCCCCACATCCAATCACTGGCTAAATTCTGCCGCTCCTACCCCACCATAAATGCTAAATTCAAAGTGCTAACCCCAACATACAAGGTCATCCACAACATTGTCCCCAGCTACATCACCAACCTCATCTGCGTATATCGCCCAAATCATCCCCTCCACTTCTCCCAGGTCCTCCTACTCTCTTGTTGTCCCCTCTCATGCTCACCTTCAGGACTTCTCCAGAGAAACCTGTCCCATCCTCTGGAACTCACTGCCCCGGTATATCCGATCAAGCCCCTAACCTGTCTATCTTTAGGAGATCCCTGAAAACTCACTTATTCAGGGAAGCCTATCCCACACCCACTTAACAACTGTCCCCAAGCCACCCCCATAAAATCATTCCCTGCATCTTTTACCTTTTGTACCACCACCCCCTCCCTTTAGAATGTAAGCTCTATGAGTGGAGCCCCCCATGTCCCTTCTGTATTGAACTGTACTGTAATTGTGCTGCCCCCCCCCCTACATTTCTGTGTAAACTGTTGGCGCTATATAAATCGTGTATAATAATAATGATAATAATAATCATGACTGACCATTGGTAACTTCTCAATAAAGACAAATTGAAAAATAAAATAGCAGACAATCCAAAGTCTTCAAAAATGTGCTGTAAATATGTATTTTTTTTTAATTTTCAGTCTCAAAATGGACAGGCAATAAAAATACACACTGAACAAATGGAAGCACATTTTTACATTCTGCTATTACCTATCAAGATAATAATAGGAGAACCAAACTTTAAAGCAAATTATTTAGAGGAGGTACAGTAGGTGTTAAAAACTATCTAGCCTGGGTGTTAAATATTCTAGGTATGCCTCATTCATTTGCAGTTATTTATTATTTTATTTGCAACATACAGATCACACTAATGGACAGTGAGCTATAGATGTAGTTGTTTAGCTGGGGGTTCCCTGAGACATGAAATTAAACATGACATTTTAACGGTTTCAAAAATGTAGGGGTAGGTAAGATTTAAGACCTCAGTTTTTGGGATGTCTTTTTTTCTTTTTATGTTTATTTATGTTTTAGCTGTCTGTGCCCTTTGTCCTAGAGACCCAACAAGGCATTAAATGGAATCCCTCTGAAGCAAGAGGAAATCTGTCGTCATTGGAACAGGTGTCTTGCTTGAAAGATTTCTTCCTGTTCCTGTGACAATTCTAAAAGTTTGGATTTCCCATAACTTCCTGTACTGGAGACATTGGGGAGGATGAATCTCCCCAGCAATGATACAAACAGCAATAAAAACCTGACGGGGGTTTCAACACATCCACACTCACACACTGCTTTACATAAGGATCCAATCTTAATTTTAAATTGCCCTTTACATTAAGTCCAAAGTGTCAATATTTTTCTTTAATTGTTGTGCCAATCCTTATATTTTGATGCTGTTTTCCCCTTGGGGGCATACCCTATTCACAACTGTGTGGGACTGGTACTTGTGCATTGGGGCCCCGGCACTGTCTGGCTGACACATGCACAGTAGAGGCTGTTGTCTTTCTGAGATCTGGAGCTGGCCAGCACATGTGTAGTAGGGCTTGCTGATACTGTGCCTGGCCAGTGTATATCCATTACTGTGCTGAAATTTCCAAGCCCAGTACTTAAATAGGGGCTCAGAAAGACAGCAGCCCCTATTGCGCATGTCCCACCAGGTACATCATTACTGGGCCCTTTTAAAAATGGACTGGCTTGACACAGGGCTAGAGCACTGAAAGCAGTTGCCCCTACTGTGCGTGTGCTGACAGGCAACACGCCAGCAGCCCCTACTGTGCGTGTGTCACACACGCGAGGCACCAGAAAGTGGGAGTCTGCATATTGGGGTGGCACTAGAGAGACATTGGAAACTAAAGATGCAAACTATAGGCCAAAACTCAACAGAGAAAACTGTAATTTTTAAAGCTATTGTTCTGCAAGTTTGGAAATGAATTGCTAAGCTATTTCTAGACTTGCCAGGGTTCACAAGTTTGTTGCACAATTGCAGCACGTCCGCATTGCAAGACTCCAGATAAACTTTCTTTACAAACATTCTGCAAGTCTACTGCAAGTTCTGGTTCAGTTATGTTGTGCAATAGTCATCCTACCACAGGGGTCATTGTGGTTGAATTTTCATGCTGTACACTTGCAGAGCTCTTGCTATAGACTCACCACTGCAACTTTACTCTTGTTCGAGACTTGCCACGCAAATTTGGTACAATTTGGAAAAGTGTCAACTAGAACTTGCCAATGAAAATGTGCAGCAAGTTAATAGACGTACAATTCAACACTGCCACAAATTTGTGGCAAGTTATCCTTTCTATCTTGGATGTAGCTATATTTATTTTTTCTAGAAGGGTTTAACATAATTTTAACTGAAATCCTCCCTATGTATTCAGTACAAAGAATACATAGAAGGTGTTTTTCTAAGACTAATAACTTTTTGAAAAGTGTATCTTTTAATACAAAAAGTCAAAAAAATTACTAGCATTAAAAAAGAATTATAATTCATATGACGGTGGTTAAAAAAAATACCTTTTAAATTAATTATATTAATAATCTACTAGGAACAAATACTAGCAATACGAACAGAAAATCCATATTTAGAGCAACAGAGATTTCTCAAGATTTTCTTTATTTTCTCAGCCATGTCAAATAAGAATGAACCAGTACTTCCAAGTAATATATCTGTTTGAAGCTCTTTTCAGTGGGGCATATTGACTTTTATTGGACAGTATTTTGACAGGCCTTTATCCATATAATTTGCCCCTGTTATAGGATGTAATGCAGGCACTTCTAGCACTCTGACTCCCCCACGCCTTCTCAGCTACTCGACTCCCTGTACTGCAGTGCCTCTTCTTTTAATGCCCACATCTCCTCGATCAGGAACAAATCTGATTTCTGATTGAACATCACTTTATCTGCCAGCTCTCTGGTCTTTTCTTATCTTGTTCCACACTTCTCAGGCTTTGTGCTTAAATTATGTATTAAGGTCAATGTCAAAACATGGAAGATCTGTAATCTACAGGGAGCTCCCTTTTATTCGTTATTACAGTGAATGCTGAGCATAACTGTCAGAGAGCTTGGGATGTGCACAGCATGGAAGCTTGCTACACAGCGGGGCTCTACAAAGCCTCTCTCCTTGTTCTCCCAGGACGAAGCCTTGATAGATTTACCCAGATAACCCATCGCACATTAAAGCACTCTTGTCTCTTCTTCAATCTGAAAGCTGTCAAGTGCACCTATATAGTAATGTCATAAATCAAACGTAAAATGTGTACACTGGAGACAATGCGGATGTCATGTATTCACTTGTAGTTTGAGATCTTCTAAACTAAAATGATATCAGAAGAAAAGGAAAAAGCTGAGAGGGATGTTTTCCTCTTGAACAACCACAAAAGATATGGAAAAGGGGGTGGCTGTAAACTTTCTCTTCATTTGAATACTTGTAAAGCACTTGTTCTAGGTTTACTCTGCATTAATCAGAAGGGCATCCTTCTAAAACATACAGAGGAACTGTTGTCTCTAAAATTTACGTTAGCTGTAAATAAGAGAAGGGATTTAATGCAAGTGCTGACTATTGATTTTACAAGATCTCCTTGACAAGCATTTGTCAACAAGGGTTTGTATTGGATTCCCCTGGTTTGTTTAGAAAAAATACATGTTGTTCTTTGTATTGTCTCAAGAGTGAAATACAGTATTAATAAAGGAAAACTGCAGTATCACAGGCATTCAGTCTGCATTACACCTGCCCATACGCAGAGAGAAATACCTACACTGACAATTTCTAAAGCAAACATTTTCCTAGTATATAGAAATATGTGAGCCAAAATGCTGTGGGCTTAGACTGATAGTGCTTCTAATTTCTTGTTTGCTTCCAGCTAACAGGACATGCTGGAAATACCACATCATGTTCTTCGCAAATTATAAACATCAAGAACATTGTTTCTTTTCAAAACTGTAATGTGCATTTCTTTATAAGGTACTTTATAATATACAATGTATTTTAATTCATTACAAAATAACTCATGTCTGTTTTCTGAATATTCTTGTCATGCTATTAAAACATATTTGGGTATATAATGAAGCGTCAAAAAATAGCATGGATGTGATACCGTAATGATTAACTATTAAAAAGTATGTAAAGGCAAGCTTTCAGAAGCTGTGGTCAGTTTGGCAACATCCTAGTAGGGGATTTTGGTCAGTCTATTGTAAATATCAAGACCTTGAGAAATAGACCTTTTACATGCATATCAGCATATCAGATTAGTCATGTGTGAGACTTGGATTCACTCTGCGTGATCAATAGAGAATCAGCAGAGAATAAGCAAGTACGGCCCAGAGCAAGAGAAATAAAATGAAACATAGTGCAGGGCCGACATGACAGGGTGAGAAGGGGAAGCAACTATGCGGTTTGTAGGTGGAGAATAGGGGAGAGGTAGGATTGATTGAAGCAACAGGATGAGGAGGGGTTTGTGTAGTTTATTTAAGGGATAGGTGGGGTCTCTTGGGCAGCAGAGGAGGGACAGGTGACAAGCAGGCAGTTTATTCCACGCTGCTGCTTGTCATGAAATATCAGAGCATGACCGAGGTGGACAGGATCCTGGCACAGCTGCGGGCTGCGGCAGCTTCCAATGGGACCAGAGTGGCTTCAGAGCCAGGTATCTGCCCTACTAGAGGACCAAGCATCTGGGTTTGGCAGCGGGGGGCAGGACATTCCACGCCCCGACGGTCTCGGCTGCGGAGCGTTTTTCCCTCAGATCCGAGCCTTACGTCAGTGTAAGAGCCCCGCCTGTGACCTGTCAGCACCACTGGTGAAGTGATCACCAGCTTCCATGGGGGTGGGTCTGGACGGCCCCCTCCGCCCACCCGGCATCGCTGTCCGTAGCTAGCAGACTCCTCCCCCTCTGATGCCGTGGAAAGGGGGAGTCTCAGCGTGGGAGGAGCAATGGCTACTCCTGCCAGGAAAGAGAGGGGTGAAAAAGCAAAGGAAAAGGCAGAGATGGCGGCCTGGGGTACTGAGCAGATCTGGTGCGAGGAGGCAGAACCAGGTATGGTGTGGATCCACAGCATTCAGGCCTTCCTCACTTGGGATGCTTCAAGGTGAGAAACCACAGATTCCAAATGTGCAGTCAGAGGGTGAACTGTCCTGCTCTGAAGAAGACGAATTGCAGGGACATCGGGGGATTCTGGAGCGGTGGCTTTTGGGGGTCCCCCTGGTCAGCCTGGTAAGCGAACTAGCGGGTCCCTGGATCTGGTGGCTGCTGTTGCGGCATCGGGAGAGAAGGCCAGAACATCGCAGGAGGTCCCAGGAAAGGTGGACGCTGTGCGGATTGCTGACACAGCTAAATGCAAGGTTTATGTGTGTTTTGAAGGGCCATTAGAGGCACACTTAAAGCAGGATGTCCGGGATAAGATTTGCAAGGGTGAGTACGTGGAGATTTTTTTACCTGCTACCTCTTGAGGAGTTTAACCTGGATATGGTTAAGCTTGATTACCCGAAGAAGGAGGATGAGGAAAGGCAGCAGTACAGACTGATACTGCTTTCACCTTTCGTCAATTGGCTACAGGCATTTGCCATTATGGCAAGCGTTATAGGGGAGAAGAACCCAGAGCACTGTTCATCACTCTTTTGTTATACGGGTGCCTTCAGGGAGGCCCATAGAGTATACAGGGATCTGCTTGGCTGTGGTACGATGAACAGTTTCAGCAGTGGAGGTCCTTCCGTTCGGTGGGACCACAAGGACTTCAGCCTCTGGATGAGGCTCATGTCCGCAGCGCGGGCTCCAAACCCTTTTTTTCCAGGAGGATCCGGGGGTGCAGTTTCCCCTGGACAACCGGCCACTAAGAAGTGGGGTTTCTTTTGGTAGTACAATGAGGGCCCTTGCAAGTTTGTGAGCTCCTGTTGTTTTAAACATGAGTGCTCCGAGTGTGGAGGTTCTCATCCCGGGTCGCGATGTTTTAAAAAAGGCAGGGGACATTCCGGTGAGTCTGAAAACAAGAGGGAAGTCTCCAGTGAGGGAGGGAAAGGATGCAACATTTCTTAAATAGGTATCCAGACCGTGAGGCTGTACGGTTGCTGCAGAAGGGGTTCTTGGAGGGTTTTAGGATCTCTTGTTCCTTGAGTGCGGTTCCGCCTATGGCACGGAATTTTCATTCCACTTTACAACATCCTGGGGTGGTCTCTGAAAAACTGGGTGAGGAAGTAGCACTGGGTCGCATGGGCGAGTCTTTCGCGGTGATGCCTTTGCCGGATTTAGTGATTTTGCCTCTAGGGGTGGTGCCTAAGAAGGAGCCAAACAAGTTTTGCCTTATCCATCACAACGTCATTGACCCAGAGGCATGTACAGTTTCATACACTTCTTTTGATGCGGCAGTTGGCTGGGTTTTCCGCAAAAGAAAAGGGGCTCTGATGGCAAAAGTGGACCTTGAATCCGCTTTTCGTTTGCTCCCTGTCTATCCGGACAGTTTCCGACTGCTGGGGTGCCACTGGCAGGATGAATTTTATGTAGATCGCTGCTTACCCATGGACTGCTCAATTTTTGATGTTGAGATGTTCAGTTCCTTGGTTGAATGAGCGGTCCGTGATACTTTTGCCTACATTACAGCACATTGCGGGCAGATTTGGTATTCCTTGGTGGAGGATAAGATGGATGGCCCGACTACCATGCTTAGTTTTTTAGGCATAGTGATCAATTCGGACACTATGGATTGTCGGTTGCCAGAGAATAAATTGTTGGCCCTCAAGGCGGAGATTCTTGGGACATTGGGACTGTGCAAGATCCAGCTTAGAAAGCTACAATCCCTGTTGGGTAAGTTTAATTTTGCATGTCGCATTTTCCCCATGGGCAGGGTATTTTGCACATAGCTATCGGCTGCTACGGTGGGTGTTAAGTCCCTTACACACTTTATCCGTCTTAATTGGGAACATTGGAAGGACTTGAGGGTGTGGAACACGTTTTTGAAAAAGTATAATGGGAGATCGGTTTGGATGTCGGGGCCTCTGAGCAACTTCGACTTGTTTTTTTTTTTATGGATGCTGCAGGGTCATCAGGTTATGGGGACTTCTACCAGTGTCCTTGGAGTGCAGCACCTTGGCCACGTTCCTGGTTAGACGCAGGTATTCTCTGCAACATGGCACTCCTGGAGCTTTTTCCGGTAGTGCTGGCCTTGGAAATCTGGGGCGAGTCATTTCAAAACATGTAAATTTGATTGAATTGCAACAACATGGGAGTGGTTCAAGTCATTAAATGCATCTCAGCATTGTCACAATCCATTCCATGGCTGTTGCGCCACATGGTGCTTTGCTGCCTACAATTGAACGTTTTTCTGTATGCTGTTTCCTCCCTGGGATAGACAATACTCTAGCTGACTCATTGTCTCTGTTTCAGTGGGACAGTGGGACAGGTTCTGAGAGCTGGCACCAGCAGCCGAGCAACAGGGGGTTCCTTGTCCCGGGTGGCTGTGGGAGGTTGCCTTCGAGCCGTTGCTGGATGGATAAGGAGGTCAGTGGGTGCGGCTACGTGGACAGCCTATACCAAGGTATGGCGAGATGTAGTAGCTAGCTGGGGATAGATCAGGTAGATTCAGAGGTAAGGCTGATGGTCTTTAGGAACATGGAGCAGGGTTTTTCTGTGTCCGCCATAGAGAAGAAGCTGGCGGGCTTATTGTTTTTCTGTAAGTTACAGGGCAGGGTGGATTTTACAAAAGATTTTTGTCTTTGACAGGCAGTAAAAGGATATTAGAAGTCACAGAAACGCAAGGATGCTAGGCCGCCTGTGTCCTTTGCAAATTTGCAGGCCATTTTTGCGTGGCTGGGATCGTTATGTTCATCCCGCTACGAAGTTGGCTTTTTCACTGGCCTTTTTTGGGGTATTTCAGAGCTGTTCAGTCCATCTAAGAAGGTTCAGGGGGGTATTTGGGTACAGGATGTGATCTCTAGTAGGGACAGGTTGCACATATTACTGCACAGGTCAAAAAAGGACCAGGAGGGCAAGGGGGCATGAGTACAACTGTTTCCCTTCCTAGGTTCCCCTGTTTGTCCGGTGATGGTGGTGAGGGAGTTTTTGAAGGTTCGCCCTATAGTGGGGGGCCATTTCTGTTGCATGGGAATGGGTCTCCATTGTCCAAGTTTCAGTTTGTAGCCATTTTCCGGAAGGGTCTATGGGCTGTGGGTTTGGAGGAAAAACAGTATGCCTCACACTCCTTCCGTATCGGGGCGGCCACAGAGGCCGCTCGGTATGGGTTGGATGAGGCAGCTGTTAAGCGGATTGAGAGATGAGACTCCAGAAGATTCTGTACTTACCTTTGCCCTCCTTTGTTGGCTTATTAATTGTTGAAAATGGTGGGGGGGGGGGGAGAATTTATCATACTGGGCGAGTATTCATGGTGGTGTGGGTGTTATCCGGTGGTTTTGTTCTTTTCTTTCAGATGGAGTACAAATAGGCTTTGTCCCCTATTTTGTAGACACTATAACTTTTGTGCAAACCAATCAATATACACTTATTGAGATTTTTTTTACCAAAAATATTTAGAAGAATACATATCGGCCTAAGCTGAGGAAGAAATTCTTTTTTTTATATCTTTTTTGGGGATATAGAAAGTAAAAAAAAAAATTTTTTCAAAATTGTTTGTTTTTTTGTTTATAGCCTAAAAAATAAAAGCAGCAGAGGTGATCAAATACCACCAAAAGAAAGCTCTATTTGTGGGGAAAAAAAAATGTCAAATTTGTTTGGGTACAACGTCACACGACGTTGCACAAACCAACCAATATACACTTATTGAGATTTTTTTTTACCAAAAATATGTAGAAGAATACATATCGGCCTAAACTGAGGAAGAAATTCTTTTTTTATATGTTTTTTGGGGATATAGAAAGTAAAAAAAAATGTTTTTTTTTTTTTTTTTAATTGTTGTTATTTTGTTTATAGCCTAAAAAATAAAAGCAGCAGAGGTGATCAAATACCAACAAAAGAAAGCTCTATTTGTGGGAAAAAAAAGAATGTCAAATTTGTTTGGGTACAACGTCACACAAATGTCAGTTAAAGCGACGCAGTGCCAAATTGTACAAGTGCTCTGGTCAGGGAGGGGGTAAAATCCTCCAGGGCTGAAATGGTTAAAGCAGACCTTCAGTCATTTTCTTCTGCCCTTGTTGTTGTAACTTTGGATAGTAAAACTTTTTTTTTCTGCCAGTAAATACCTTCTGTTTCTTGTCTGGTAATTAGCTCTCTCTCTCTCTCACTCAAGTGAGAGTTGGCCAGGAAGGGAATGAGGATGAGTTTTTAAGAGAGCCAATGAAAGCTGCAGGGCTGAAGGTGTGCCTCTCGTGTGTCTGTGTAAATCCAGGAAGTGAACAGGCAGCAGCTTCAGCTGCCCACAGTTAAAATGGCTGCAGCCAGACTTAGCGGAGGGAGCATATTTGGTAAGTACAGAATCACAGCATATATAAAATAATATGTAAAGTGGTTGGAGGGATGCTACAGAATGGAAAAGATGTTTTTATTACAAATTATGTGAACAGACTGCAGTTCCTCCTTTAAGTATGTTAGTGGCTGCAGCACACTGAAGGTTTTTTAACCTTAATGCATAGAATGTATTAAGATAAAAACACTTCTGCCTTTACAACCACTTTACTTGTTGCATAGAAAACAAGTTTATGAATTAAAATGACTAAAAAAAGTCAAATATTTTTAAAAAAATTACTAACATGTTATACTTACCTGCTTTGTGCAATAGTATTGCACGGGGCATCCCCTGAACATCCTCTTCTGGGCTCCCTGTCCAGTGCTGTTGGCTCCACCCCTTCTGAGTATGCCACCATAAAGAGCAGCTTCCTTTGGGAGTGCACATGCTGGTTTGCTCCTGAACCGGGCTGTGTGTGCCCATAGACACACACAACCTTGCTCAGCCCACCTCCCCCTTGTCTGCTCACAGGATTTGAATGACAGCAGCAAGAGCCAATAGCTCCTGCTGCTGCCTCTCTGTCCTGTGAATGCAGGGGGAGAGCCACTACAGATGATCACAATGCTGGTTGGAGTAAGGACATATGTAGGAAATGTGTGTGTGTGTGTGTGTGTGTGTGTGTGGGGGGGGTACAAATACTGGGACTTTTTTTTACCTTAATGCAGGACAAGCTATGTGTAAAAAAATGTCATATCTTCACAACCATTTGAATGACATTGAATTGCACAGAAATGAGAAGTAGTATAGCCCTTTATTTTTAGCACAAATGTGCATTTATTTGTCAAGCAATGTCAAACTTCCCCTGGCTCATTGAATGGTATAGAGGTAATTATATTTTACCCTAAAAATAAAATGCACACATCAATGTAAATATAACTGACATTTTCACTGTGCTTGCTAAATCACACTAAACACGCTGAATTATTTCTCTAAGGCTTCAAATGGATAAAGCAGATGGTTTATAAATAATGCCCCAAATAAAATGGAATACAATACAATAAATATACAAATAGGGGTTGTTGTCATGAAAATGTACACAGTAGCACAGCCTGGAGCAGTGGATATAGAAATGTTAAAAGGTTTTCTTAGCATGGATTCGGTTTAACAGGAAATGAATAGAAGCAAAAATAATAATTATGCAAAGGATCCATTTAGCCTTGAAGTTGTCCGCAAACAGGATCATTTCATGTTCCAGGAAACACTGGACTAAGATAATTTTAATAAATGCATTGTGCAAATCAGTCCATGATTAACTGGACTTGCAGAATGAAAAATTCATCCCAAGCTTTAATTAGTGGTACAAGTAATTTACTGGAGTGTTAGGAGATGTTCAGGTGTTATACCACTAATGTGTCTGTCAATACTACAATTGCTTTATTAATTTAGACATGATATATTCAAACATTTTGTCTTCCACTGCATCCTACTGGTCATTTATTTTCTTTATTCGGAAAGCTGATTTTAATTAAGCAATTTGTTATAAGCAAATAAAGACTTGACCAAAGCAGGCAAGTAGACAGTTAGAAGATGTAAGCAATGTGATTTCCTTTATGTACAGTAAGGTGACCAGATTTTCTAAATAAAATCTAGTGACACCCTACTGATCTTGCTCACTTTTAAATACACCCACAAAATGGCATTCCTCTCTTAATCAATATTTAAATTGTACAAGCAAAATGTAAACTTTAGGCTACATCCATACTGGTGATTTAGGCCGAAGTGAATTGCAGCGGCAGGAATTACAGATACCTGCCTCTGCAATTCACACTGGCCTTAATCTCCAGTGTAAATGTAGACTAAAGCTTACATATTAGAAAGTGGAAAATCCCTTGGGGGTGGGACTTTGGAGGCACTAAATTAGTATTACAATAATTAAAAGACCATTAGATTTGTATTAGAAATAGTTAAAAACTCAAAACATGGAATATATGGCCTAAACAATTGGAAATACATCATTACAAAGATACATGATAATACAGGTGGGCATCCTTCATCCCACACGTTTCAGAATTTGTTAGCATTTTCTACATCAGGGGTGGTAGGGTATCAATTGTCTACAAATGCAAATGCAGATAACCGTCAAACTCAATCTACATTATAGTACATTATTATCATGTATTAAAGATCTCCAACTCACATTTACTCCAGTCATGTACCTGTATATATTCCATGTTGTATTAAAAGAAAAACACGGTCTCAGAAAGTCTCAGAAAAGCTGTTGCACATTATCCACTTCAGCCCCAGAAGAATTTACCCCCTTCCTGACCAGAGCACTTTTTGCGATTCGGCACTGCATCGCTTTAACTGACAATTGTGCGATCATGCGACATGACTCCCAAACAAAATTGACGTCCTTTTTTTCCCACAAATAGAGCTTTCTTTTGGTGGTATTTGATCACCTCTGCGGTTTTTATTTTTTGAGCTATAAAATAAAAGAGTGACAATTTTGAAAAAAAAAACGCATTATTTTTTACTTTTTGCTATAATAAATATCCCCCAAAAATATATAAAAAAATATTTTTTTTCCTCAGTTTAGGCTGATACATATTCTTCTACACATTTTTGGCAAAGAAAATCGCAATGAGCGATTATTGATTGGTTTGCGCAAAAGTTATAGCGGTTGCAAAATAGAGGATAGTTTTATGACATTTTTATTAATAATTTTTTGTTAAATGGCGGCGATCAGCGATTTTTATTGTGATTGCGACATTATGGCGGACACATCGGACAATTTTGACACGTTTTTGGGACTATTGTCATTTATACAGCAATCAGTACTGTACAAATGCACTGATTCCTGTGTAAATGACACTGACAGTGAAGGGGTTAACCACTAGGTGGCAGTGTAGGGGTTAAGTGTGTCCTAGGGGCGTGTTTCTAACTGTGGGGGCGTGGCTGTGTGTGACATGTCACTGATCTCTGCTCTAATCACAGAGAGCAGATATCAGTGACACTGTCTTTAGGCAAAACGGGGAGATGCTTGTTTACATTAGCATCTCCCCATTCTTCCTCCTGTGAGGCGATCGCGGGTATCCCCGTGGCAATCGAGACTAGCGACCTGACTCACGGAGCTTGCCGCAAGCGTGCGAGCACATCCACTGGCCGCCTCTTAAAGGGCAATGGACAGTTACGTGATTCTCCCAGTACGAGCCCTTCTGTCAATGTATATCGGTGTGAGGCGGTCGGCAAGTGGTTAAAGATTTAGACAGTGGGTATTGCAGATACATGTATACTGTAAAAAACATCCTATCAAATGGACAAGTTTTTAAACCCAAACACTTTGCAAACTTCAAAACTTTCAGGGTCATTTACATGTTACTATGTGATTGTGGATGTTTTTACATCGGAAAACCAAATTATAGTTTTGGAAAGGAGCATACAAACATATTAGGATTATGCAGACCTTCAATCCCAATCTACCCTTAGGTCGGCACACGACAATAGTCCACAATGGGAAATTTCCTAATGCCAAGTTCCTCATTCTGGATCCTATCCATCCAGGCTCGAGAAGGGGAGACTGGAACAAGACCCTCTTCCAACTTGAGCTTGGATGGATATATACCCTGAAAGCTACCCATCCACTTGGACTCAATGAAGCCATGTCCTTCAAACTTTTGCTTGAAGGGTTTGCTTCTGGTGGGATAGAAAAATAGTACAAGTTCCAATTGTTCTAGAAATATGTTATGGTATGTTATGGTATATATATATATATATGTAAACTACATTATCATCATCTTTACCATTTCTGTGAATGTATAGTTTTTATCTATTATACTGTTTATCTTGATGTACACACTGTCTCAGAGGTTTTTTGGAATTTTACCCACAATTTGCTATAGTTTTATTTCTGATTTATTTACTGATATATTCTGTGTCCACTATATTGCAGAACTACATGGCGTTTGAGACAGGAGGTGGGTCTAGTGACCACTACCTAGCTCCCTCCTGTCTCTATCTACTTCCCCGGGGGCTGCTTTGCCCATCCCTGGGGAGTACTTCTGTGTCGGTGGGAAGTTCACACATGGCGTCACTACACAGTGCGCAATGACGTTGCTTGCACATGCGTGGTGTGGAGGCGCAGTGTGTGTTCTACCCAGGAGGCCATCCCAATACAAGTTCTCGTCTCCTCCCCACTGCACACAGCTGCCACCTAGTGAGGTGGACTGTGCAGTTGAGAGGGAGACACATATATTGAGGGGGATATTAGATCCCTGCTCAGAAGGGCTGAATGTGTGGCTGCAGGACCATCGCACGCACGAGACATGAGGTTGTAACCAGGTAAGCAATATGTTGGATATTTAGGAAACGGACTGTGCTACTTGCCTACGTTGTATGGATGGTCTCACCATTCTAACAACATCTCCTATATGGATATTGCCCACACGGTTATACATGGGACAGTGTTTTATATATTGTAGTATATGGTCTGTAGTCCATTTAGCTATGGGATCCAATGATGGGATCCTCCACATTTAAGCATGTACCTTTAATGGCATGTAGTGAGATAACCTCTGTGGAGAAGTATCTAACTGCATAACTGTCTTTGAGGCGCTGTATATATAGTCCCTATGGATTACATACAATCCATTGATACTATAGTTCTATTCCCATTGGTTCCCATGATAAGGACCGGACATACATTTCACTCTTTGCATGTGTTCTTTGCATGTCATTATATGACACCATGTATATTAACTTTCCAACCAATACATATATGCATATGGTAGTACATGGATCCTATAGGGTGACATCATTGTATGGTTGTTGCCTATATAAATATACAACTCTTAGCAATACCCATACATTCTGCTATATTTGGGTTATGCATTGCTTGTACATGTACGCCCATGGGGATGTGCATAGAAAAATGTTGATACATATATACATTTTGATTATTCTAAAGCATTCTCCTGGAACTCTACTTACCAGGACTGTGTTTTGTGTGAATAACTTGCCTCTATATGCAGGTATGCTATTTTCTATCTTATTTCCTAGCACATGCTATGTCACATTTATAATTTTTCTACACTTCTCTTTTAAATAAGCATACATTGCTCAAACATTGTGTTCAATTCTAGGATTTTGTCTGTTAGGCCTCAGTGTTCTTTGGTTTCCCATACTAGGGTCATCATTGGCTCAGGCCCCTTTAAAACACTGGTTTCCTGTCTAAATCTATGCAACAGCTGCAATGTGTGTGAAGACATCAGAAACTCTCTGAGACCGTGTTTTTCTTTTAATACAACATGGACTATATACATGTACATGACGATGAAGTAAATGTGAGTTGGAGATCTTTTATCAAGGATACTAATGTACCATAATTTAGATTGAGTTTGACTATCTGTATTTGCATTTGTAGACAATTGCATACCAACCCCTGATGGAGGAGATGCTAAAAAATTCTGAAACATGCCGGTTGAAGGATATCAACCTGTATTATCATGTATCTTTGTAATGATGTATTTCCAGTTGTTTGGTCCATGTATTCATTGTTTCCAGTTTTTAACCATTTCTAATACAAATAAGATTATATTTTAATTACTTTATTGTAATACTAATTTAGTGCCTCCAAAGTCCCACCCCCAGGGGATTTTCTGATTTCTGTTTACACAGGGATGTGGCATGTTAGGGAGTAGCAATCACCAATATCTTTTCAAAACTTACATTATATAAAAGATCAAGTTAACATTTACATATTGTTTGCACTGTTTAAATATTGAATGTAGCCTTGATAATACCCATAAGGATTATATGCCTGGCTTAACAGGTAAAAAGTAAATAGAGTGTGACAAAATGTGAGCATGACTCAGATTATGAAAGACCTGGACACCCTAGGACAGAAATAAAAAAGAAGTTCTGCAGCATATATATCACACCACAGTGTATGGTGGCTATGGCGAGAATGTGGCTAACAGCGGGAGTGGCTTAAATGGAAATTAATAACCACTTCCCGACCAGCTTCTGCAGTTGTCCTGCGGCAGGTTGGATCTCCTGCGCAAATCACTGTTGTACGTGTACACGGCGATCTATGGGTGCTAGCAGGGAAGCCACAGAGAGCCAGAATGGGGATCTGCCAGTGTAAAAAACAGATCTCCTTTCTGCCAGGGGTGTAGAGTGGGATTTTCTTTTCCTAGTGATTAGGAACAGCGATCTTTCTCTACTCCCTGTCAGTCCACTCCCTCCACAGTTAGAAAGCACCTACCTAGGGAAAATGTAACCCTTTGATCGCCCCTGGTGTTAACCCCTTCCCTGCCAGTGTCACTTATACAGTAATCAGTGCATTTTTATAGCAATGATCACTGTATAAATGTCACTGGTCCCAAAAAGTGTCAAAAGTGTCCGACCTGCCCTCCGCAATGTTGTAGCCTCACTAAAAAATGCAGAGGACTGCCATTACTAGTAAAGAAAATAAGAATAATAAAAATGCCATAATTCTGTCCCCTATTTTGTAGATGCAATAACTTTTGCGCAAAACCAAACAATATACACTAATTGGGATTTTTTTTACTAAGAATATGTAGAAGAATACATATTGGCTTAAACTGAGGAAGAAATTTAGATATTAATATTTAGATATTTATTATAGTAAAAAGTAAAAAATATAGTTTTATTTTCAAAATTGTCCTTTTAATTTTTTTGTTTATAGCACAAAAAATCTAAACTGCAGAGGTGATCAAATATCACCCAAAAAAAAGCTCTATTTGTGATTAAGGAAGGACATCAATTTTGTTTGGGTACAACGTCGCACGACCACGCAATTGCCTGTTAAAGCGGCGCAGTGCCTTAGCACAAAAAATGGCCTGGTCAGGAAGTGGGTAAATCCATCCGGGGCTGAAAAGAACATATGCCGATTCATTGTATAAATTGCCATGATGGTAACACAGATAAAAGAATGCATATCCAAACCCCCCAGAGAAGTTGTAAAGAAAATACTTTGTATACCTATTGTTGATCAACACTGCACGGTTACTAGGACTGTATTTAAGGCTGTTTGATAGTAATATAGATGGCTGTTATATATAGTGACATTTAATAGTCCAAGGGGAATACAGATAGTGCAAAATCTGTGATACTGGTACACTATGGGGGTCATTTACTATAGCTTCAATAAATGATCCTGTAGTCCCAGAAAATAGCACCCAATTATGGCCAATTAAGACTTCAACTCTCAGAAACTGTGTACAAATGCAAATAGAAAGCAGCGTTAATTCTGGCGAACATGCCTGCCCGATCACATATGCGGGAATAGTGGAAGTCAATTGAGCTCGAACCTGCAAAATCCAAAGTTCTCACTGAAGGCTTATATGAAAGTTCTTTGCCATAAAAAGTGTTTGGGGACCTGAGTCCTGCCCCAGGGGACATGTATCAATTGGAAATATTTGTTTTAAAACAGCCGTTTTCTGGAGCATTGATTTTAATAATGCTTAAAGTGGAACAATAAAAATGTAAAATTCCTTATTATATTATGCATGAGGGGGGTATCTTTAGTATGCCTGTGAAAGTGTTTTCTAAAGGAAAAAATGTAATTTAAAATTGCTTGCAGCTGTAATGAATTTCCGGTCCCCAGCAATATAGAGTAGAAATCAAAGAAAAAAATGGTGTAGTTTCCCCAACCAGTCCATACCAGGTCCTTCAAGTGTGGTGTGGATATTAAGGGGAACTCCACAACAACATTTTTTTTTTAAATGTGTAGGGGTCCCCCCAAAATCCATACCAGACCCTTATCCGAGCACACAACCTGGCAGACCAGGAAGGGGGGGGTGAGCGAGCGCCCTCCCTCCTGGCCCATACCAGGCCACATATCCTCAACATGGGGAGGGTGTTTTGGGGTCCCCCAAAGCACTTTGTCCCTATGTTGATGGGGACAAGGGCCTCATCCCCACAACCCTTGCTTGGTGGTTGTGGGGGTCTGTGAGGGGGGGCTTATCTGAATTTGGAAGCACCCTTTAACAAGGGGGCCCCAGATCCTGGCCTCCCCCTATTTGAATGGGTATCGGGTACATTGTACCCCTACCCATTTACAAAAAAAAGCAGTGAAATGTGAAAAAAACAATAGGCAGTTTTTGACAATCCCTTTATTGTAAAATAGCTCTGAGCAGTCTTCTCCCCAAAGCTGTGTCTCCTGCCGTCATCTTCTCCTGGTGCTGTCTCTCTTGCCACCATCTTCTGTTGCGTCTGTCCTGCCTCCGCCTACTTCCCTGCTGCTGTGTTCTTCCTCGCCACCGTCATTCTCCATTGTGTTGTCACCCACTGTCTGGTGTCTCTTACACAGCCGTGGGGTGTGACCATCCATTGATATCACATGGAAAGCCCGTTCCCTTTTTTCCAAAATTAAAGGGGGCATGCTCTCCATGTGATGTCAACAGATGATCCCACCCCATGGCTACGTAGGAGACACCAGACAGCTGGTGACAACGCAACGGAGGAAGACGGCGCCGAGGAGGAACACAGCAGCGGGAGAAGTAGGCATTGGGGGGAGAGACGGTGACAAACGGTGGTGGCAAAAGATGATGCCAAAAGTTTAAAAAAATGATGTTGGGGAGTCTGGGTTCATACTAGACAAAAGTTTGTAAGAAAAATTTAAATCAGAAGTGTTTTGCCTTAAAGGAACAGAATCCCAATGTAAAGGGACCACCCAATTTAAACATTCTAATTTGAGAAATAATTCTATTTTTAACCCTAAAATGCAACACAATGAAAGTTTACTGGTTTTTAAAGAGGAAGTAAACCCTGGTGAGCTTACTTCCTCTTTCATTCCCTGCAAAGGTAAAGCATAATGGACTACTATGAATCACATAGTAGTCAATTATGTGTCACTTACCTGACACAGGAGCCAGCGATGTCACCGATGTCCCCTGTAGTCCGACGCATCCATCTTCTCGTGGGTCTCGCTGCTCCGCCGCTGTCATTAGGCGAAGCCACGATGACGTCACTCCCACGCATGTGCACGGGAGCCACCACGCGCAGCATAATCGCCATTGACGGTGCCGCGCTCAGTGCGCCTGCGCGGTGCCTGTCTTTCGGCAAATATCTCCTAAACCGTGTAGGTTTAGGAGATATTTATTGGACCTACAGGTAAGCCTTAATCTAGGCTTACCTGTAGGTCAAAGTGTGTTGTAAGGGTTTAAGGGTAAGGGTAAGGGTTTAAAGTAATAGAAAAAAGAAGGAAATAATTATTCGCCCTGTGGATAAAGGAGGAGGCCTAGTCATACTCAACAAAAAAGACTTTGAAACTGAGATGAACAAGCTGTTGAAAACCCAAGACACATATATAAAAAACTTAAAGGGAACCCAAAGGTAGACTATGAAAAGAAACTAAAATTCTTTGTAAAAAGAGGAGAAGAAAAAGGAATTTTGACCAAAAAAGAAGCAAAATTTCTGACCCCAGAGGCAGTAAAAACGCCAGTCATCTACTATGTCCCAAAAATTCACAAGGACCAAATGAATCCCCCTGACAGACCAATAATAAGCGGGAAAGACTCATTATTTTCCCGACTAGGAGCATATATTGATGGTTATCTACAGCTATTGGTAGCACAGGGTAAATCCTATCTGATAGTAGACAATTAATTGCTGAACTCAGAGATTTCGAAATACAAGAAAAGGATACTCTGGTAACAATAGATGTGAACTCATTATACACTAACATCAAACAAGAAGATGGACTAAGCAGCGTGGAATGGGCATTGTATAAACAAACGGATCTAAAGAATGAACAGATCAAATACATTAGTGAAGGTCTAAAGCTAGCCATGAGCCACAACTACTTTTGGCGCAAAGGGGATTTCTACACCCAAACAAAAGAGGTAGCCATGGGGGCAAAATATGCCCCTATTGTGGCAAACCTGTTTCTAAATTGATGGAAAGAGGAACAAATATATAGTGTACATAGAGAGAACCTTAAACTCTATCGTAGGTATATAGACAATATCATCATAGTATGGAAGGGTAGCAGAAGAGGAACTACAGAACTTCTTCAATGAGATAAACCAAAACATCTATGGGATCACTTTTTCAGGTAGCTGGAACAGACAAAGCATTGATTACCTTGACCTACAGATATATAAAAATAATGGATTTTTAAATACATGTACATTCTTCAAAACCACAGACAGAAACTGGTATATTCCAACAAATAGCTGCCCCCACTCTCAGTAGATTGGTAACATACCAAAAGGACAATGAATGCATCGGTATAGAAATTGTAGCAACAAAGAAGACTTTGAAGAGCAATCAAGTATAATAATCAAGTTCAAGGCAAAGGGATAGAAAGAAAAATAATTGTTAGCATTGAAAGAAAAAGTAAAAAAGATGGACAGAAACGTGATGATAGAAGGTAAGCCAGAGAAAAAGAAGAAAAAGAACAAGCACATAGCTATGGCTTTCCTCACAGCAGTGGTCATCAACCCAGTCCTCAGGGTCCACTAACAGGCCAGGTTTTAAGTATTATCTTGGGGAGATGCAGACTAGAATACTACAATCACTGAGCAGCAAATTATATCAACTGTGATGTATTTCAGTTATCTTGCAAACCTGGCCTGTTAGTGGGCCCTGAGGACAGGGTTGATGACCACTGCCTCACAGTATTCAATAGAGATGGTAATAAAAAACATTGGCCAATATTACAGTCTGATAAAGTTCTAAGATCTATACTACCTAGTAGGCCTACTTTCATATATAGGAAAGTGCCATCTTTAAGAAACCAACTAGTACACAACGCTCTAGATCCACCCAAATAAATTAAAATATCCAAAAACTTGAAAGGCTTCTATAAATGTGGGAAATGTCTACCATGTAGAGTAGGCAAAAAAACTAACAAGAAAAAACGAAACTTTACTTCTACAGTGAATGGAAACGAATACAAAATAAATGAACTAATAACTTGTAACAGCACTTATATAACCTATGTCATAGAATGCCCATGCCATAAACAATATGTGGGAAGAACTACAAGGCAGCTATGCGTCAGAATTAGGGAACACATTACTAATATAAAAACCGGTTTTAACAAGCACAGTGTCTTGGACTACCACAGAAGGGATCCAACATGTATGTTTTTTTATGCTATAGACAAAATCAAAGACCACTGGCGAGGGGAGAACAAAAGAATTACAAAATTAAACTAAATGGATTTTTCATTTAGACACCCTCCAACCAGTAGGGTTAAACATAGACTTAGAATTGAACTGCTTCCTGGCCAACTTTTGAGGCAAATCCCCTTACTAATATCGAGAATTCAAATTAATTATTAATTACTGACTGACTAAGCTTTGATTTAAGTTTTAAGTTGTATTACCATTCATATATATCAATTTGGTTCAGGGACAACATACCCACCCCTATGGGGTATCGATATTTCTTGTTTCTTCTTCCCTTTCTATCTTATATATGGAGTTTTGCTATTAAAAGGCCAGGAAATTAACCTCCCCGCATCGGTTAGCTTTAGGGGGTAACATTTCACTCAGGTAGAGAGGTGAATTTATCACACACTTCTCCCCCTGTGCTCCCCCTACTAGGGAACACATGAAGTTCCCTCTACCATTTTCTACGGTACTAAATTCACTGGTTTTATCACTCTCTATATATTTTTATATATTTTATTTTTCCAGAGGTGAATTTATCACACACTTCTCCCCCTGTGCTCCCCCTACTAGGGAACACATGAAGTTCCCTCTACCATTTTCTACGGTACTAAATTCACTGGTTTTATCACTCTCTATATATTTTTATATATCCACTTTCAGACCGGACCATTTTGCTGGTAAATGACCAGAGGTCTTTTTACAATTTGGCACTGCGCTGCTTTAACTGGTAATTGCGCGGTCATGCAATGTTGTACCCAAACAAAATTTGCGTCCTTTTCTTCCCACAAATAGAGCTTTCTTTTGATGGTATTTGATTGCCTCTGCGATTTTTATTTTTTGCGATATAAACGTAAAAAGACCGCAAATTTTGAAAAAAAATGATATTTTCTACTTTTTGTTATTAGAAAAATCCAATAAACTCAATTTTAGTCATACATTTAGGCCAAAATGTATTCAGCCACATGTCTTTGGTAAAAAAAAGTCAATAATTGTATATTTATTGGTTTGCGCAAAAGTTGTCACATCTACAAACTAAGGTACGTTTTCTGGAATTTACGCAGCTTTTAGTTTACGACTGCCTATCTCATTTCTTGAGGTGCTAAAATGGCAGGGCAGTACAAAACCCCCCCAAATGACCCCATTTTGGAAAGTAGACACCCTAAGGAAATTGATAAGTGGCATGTTGAGCCCATTGAATATTTTATTTTTTTGCCTCAAGCGATTGAATAATGACAAAAAATATATATATTTTTTTTTTTTTTACACAAAGTTGTCACTAAATGATATATTGCTCACACATGCTATGGGCATATGTGAAATGACACCCCAAAAAAAATTCTGCTGCTTCTCCAGAGTACGGGGATACCACATATGTGGGACTTTTTGGGAGCCTAGCCGCGTACGGGGCCCCGAAAACCAAGAACCGCCTTCAGGCTTTCTAAGGGCGTAAATGTTTGATTTCACTTCTCACTACCTATTACAGTTTTGAAGGCCATAAAATGCCAAGATGGCACAAAACCCCCACAAATGACCCCATTTTAGAAAGTAGACACCCCAAGCTATTTGCTGAGAGGCATTTTGAGTCCATGGAATATTTTATATTTTGCCACAAGTTGCGGGAAAATTACAAACTTTAATTTTTTTTTCACAAAGTTGTCACTAAATGATATATTGCTCACACATGCTATGGGCATATGTGAAATGACACCCCAAAATAAATTCTGCTGCTTCTCCTGAGTACGGGGATACCACATATGTGGGACTTTTTGGGAGCCTAGCCGCGTATGGGGCCCCGAAAACCAAGAACCGCCTTCAGGTTTTCTAAGGGCGTAAATATTTGACTTCACTCCTCACTACCTATTACAGTTTTGAAGGCCATAAAATGCCAAGATGGCACAAAACCCCCACAAATGACCCCATTTTAGAAAGTAGACACCCCAAGCTATTTGCTGAGAGGCATGTTGAGTCCATGGAATATTTTATATTTTGCCACAAGTTGCGGGAAAATTACAAACTTTTTTTTTTTTTTTTTTTCACAAAGTTGTCACTAAATGATATATTGCTCACGCATGCCATGGGCATATGTGAAATGACACCCCAAAATAAATTCTGCTGCTTCTCCTGAGTACGGGGATACCACATATGTGGGACTTTTTGGGAGCCTAGCCGCGTACGGGGCCCCGAAAACCAAGCACTGCCTTCAGGATTTCTAAGGGCGTTACAGTTTTGAAAGCCATAAAATGCCAAGATGGCACAAACCCCCCCCCCAAATGACCCCATTTTGGAAAGTAGACACCCCTAAATTTAGGGGTACACTAGTGAGACTAGGTAATAAATGGCGGGTGCCCTGAAACTATAAAAAAAATAACTAACCAACCAGCGTCACCTGTAACAGTTATATGGTGATCACTGGTGAAAGGGTTAACTAGGGGGCAATCAGGGGGCTTTATGCGGTAGTATATGGGGGTCCCTGGCGCTATAAAAAGCTGCGGCGAACCTAAATACCTACCTGCCTAACTAGCGTCACCTGTGACACTAATACAGCGATCAGAAAAACGATCGCTTATTAGGCTGGGTTCACACTGGAGCGATGTGGGAACGCCACGAATGCGCGGCGGGTTCCCGCATCACATGCCTCCCGGCGGCAGTTCACACTGCCCTATGCGAACTGCTGGGAGTGTCAGTGAAATGTTAATGACACCCCCAGATCAGTTCGCATATCGCAGTGCGATCTGCAAACTCGGATCGCATGGTGTGAACACCCATGCGATCCGATTCTGCTGCGGACCAAAAAAAGGGTCCCGTGCGAGTTTGCGGCGGGTGCGGCGGGTGCGGCGGGTGCGACACGAATTCAGCCATACTATCTGTATGGCTGAACTCGAATCGCACAGAGATCGGATGTGATTTGCACTGCAGTGCGGTGCGAATCACATTCGTTCTCATAAACCACTGCAATGTGAACCCAGCCTTAGTGACACTGGCGACGGGGGGTGATTACGGGGTTAAACCTTTATTGGGGGGGTTAGGGGGGCACATTAGAACTAAAGGGGGCTAACCCTAACTGCCCTAACAGTTATTACAGTCACAAATGACACCAATGCAAAAAAAAAAAAAAAAAAAAAAAAAAAGCAATTGGTGTCACTGTGACTGGGGGGGCAGGGGTAATTGGGGGGTGATCGGGGGGTAAAGGGGGGGTGTGAGTGTGCCTGGCATGTTCTACTGTGTAGTGTAGTGCTTGTGCAACTCACCGATGCTCTCTCCTCGGTGCCGGAACGAAAAATACCGACACGGAGGAGAGAATACATCACTTCCTCTCCTGTGTTTACATTACAGGAGAGGAAGTGATGTCACCGGACATTTTCATTCGTCGGGAGCGATCGCGAGGGGGTGGCCATGAATGAATGGCCGTCCCCTCGTCCGGGATCGCTCCCGAACGAATACCGACCGCCGCAGGCACCGGGCGGGGGCCCGATCGGGCCCCCGACCCGCGGGCAGGCAAGGACGTACATGTAAGCCCTTATGCCTGCCCGTGCCATTCTGTCGACGTACATCGTCGTGCGGCGGTCGGCAAGTGGATATTTTATTTTTCCATACTAGTCTTTTTTATTAAGCATTTATATGTCTAGTTGTATTTACAAAATACTTCATATTTCATTAATCATTTTTGGGGTGGTCATTACTATAAGATTTCATTAATGATTCCACCTCATTATAACATCCTTACAAATTTATATTTATTCTCATTTTTATCAATATTTTTTTTATTGTTAATTTCATTTTAATGTACTATAATATTATTATAATTATACATCTTTAATATAGATATTTATTTATATATCTCCTCCTTATGGTGGCTTTTTGAGGCATATAATTCTCTCAAACACATTTTTCTTAAAAAAAATTTAGCGGAACACATTAAATCATTCACGTACAGTTTTTAATTTATTGATAAGTCCTGGTATACATTCTCGGTTTTTATACAAGTTGTTCTATATATATTTTTATGTATACATAGATATTTTTGTGTTTTTAACATGTTTCCAGATGGTACAAAGTATTTGGTCCAATAGTGTGTAGTGACCCTGTTAGCATTACAATTGGTCATAATTAACTTTATGCACCCTAATACAATTACCAATCTTATAGCATAACATTTTTGCCATATAGTCTCCTATTCCATATAGGATGACTGCAATTAAGGGCCCTAAGCTATCCTGTGGTGTTAATAGCTAAATTGCTATGTGACGGACTCCAGTCTTTAAAAAGATTCCAAAATGACACCAAAAATTACCACCGAAGTACGGGCTTCGGTCTGCAAAATCTAATCAAAAATGACTGCCTAGTTTTTCACGCAAGCGGATTAGGGACACTGCACCCTATAAAAGGACAGGAGGTGTAGCAAGATGGAAGCTCCAGATGACGTCTTGAATGACGAAATGCATAGGGCGGAGTTACAGTACGTCTTTGCGTCACCTCTGGTCAGGGCCACGATTGTTTGTTTCACCCGGCGCCTGCTCCATTTTCAATTATACATGTTTATTTTAACTAAAATATGAGTATAATCTTTTACCTTACCCACAAATAAACTATTTTGAAAGCAATATTATACTATGGGCACCCCTGTCCTTTCTATGTGAAAACTCTGAGGAGAGCCAGTAAATGATTCACAGACTGCCCAGCTGGTTCCAGAGAGCTACACAGTGGCTTATACTGTGAAGGCGCAATATTTTTGGGGGGTAAGGCCATCTGGTGAATGCAATAATGCTACCAGCATGGATAATTTCACCGGCACCATTGTCACTTAAAAGAATAAACAATATTATTCTGATCAGGCACTGGACACTGATTTTGAGCACAAGTCACTTTATTTATCTATCATTGGACTAATGGACTAATTTAACTATTTACTGTTTGAATTTGCATTTTTACAGCTAACTCTGTTTTATACAGTAGGATACTAATTATATATATATATTTTATTTTGGTATTCTGGTTTGCCATATATTTGCTAATGATCACATGTTTTATGCAGTGAGATACTGTAACTCTAAGGCCGCGTACACACGGGCGGACTGTTCGCCCAACCTTGTCCGCTGAACAGTGTTTGGGCGGACAGTCCGCTCGTGTGTGGGCTTTCAGCGGACAGTTTCAGCGGACAGTTGGACGGACAAAGTCTTTCGGAAATTCCGAAAAACTGTCCGCTGAAACTGTGTTTGAGCGAACAGTCCGCCCGTGTGTGGGCTTGTCCGCTGTACTTTCGAAATGAGCGGACTGTTCCCGCTCGGAAAGTCCGCCCATTTCGAGCGCGTGTACAGGTAGGCGGGGCCCGCGAAGGAGACGTCGCGGGCTCCGCCGCCTGGAATGGGCTTAAAGGGGAACCCCAACGCCGAAAAAAATCGGCGTGGGGGTTCCCCCAAAGTCCACACCAGACCCTTGTCCGAGCACGCTACCCGGCCGGCCAGGAAAGGGGGGCGAGCGAGCGCGCCCCCCCTCCTGAGCCGTACCAGGCCGCGTGCCCTCAACATGGGGGGGTGCCTTGGGGAAGGGGGGCCGCGCGGCCCCCCCACCCCAAAGCACCTTGTCCCCATGTTGATGAGGACAAGGGCCTCTTCCCGACAACCCTGGCCGTTGGTTGTCGGGGTCTGCGGGCGGGGGGCTTATCGGAATCCGGGAGCCCCCTTTAAGAAGGGGGCCCCCGGATACCGGCCCCCCACCCTATGTGAATGAGTATGGGGTACAATGTACCCCTACCCATTCACCTGTGAAATAAAGTACAAAAAAAAACACAACACAGGGGAAAAAATATTTTATTGCACAGCTCCGGGGGTCTTCCGTCTTCGGGGGTCTTCTCGCCGGACTCCTCCGCTATCTGTGTGTAGCTCTTTTACTAGCGGAGGAGTCCGGCTTTCTTCCTCCCCCGCCGCCGGCCTCTTCTCCCGACTTCGGGGGTCTTGTCCCCCTCTTCGGTTCTTCTGCCGGGCCACCGCGCCTTCTTGTAGCTCTTTTACAGGCGGTGGCCTGGTCTTCTGTCGCCGCTGTCGTCGTCGTCGCCGCCGCCGCCGCCGCCGCCTTCCGTTCTTGTTCTTCTTCTTGTTCTTCTTCTTGTTCTCCTGGAGATGTTGACTCGACGATCTCTCCGGCCGGAATGCCAGGGACACGCTCCGCTGCCACTTATATAGTGACAATGGGGCGGTGTCACATGGTATATGTCACATGGGTTGGTCACATGGGTTGATGTCACATGGGGACTATGACATCGTAAGGGGGCGGGGTCACCATGTGACCAACCCATGTGACATATACCATGTGACACCGCCCCATTGTCACTATATAAGTGACCGCACAGCGCGGCTCTGGCATTCCGGCCGGAGAGATCGTCGAGTCAACATCTCCAGGAGAAGAAGAAGAAGAACAAGAAGAAGAACAAGAACGGCAGGCGGCGGCGGCGACGACGACAGCGGCGACAGAAGACCGGGCCACCGCCTGTAAAAGAGCTACAAGAAGGCGCGGTGGCCCGGCAGAAGAACCGAAGAGGGGGACAAGACCCCCGAAGTCGGGAGAAGAGGCCGGCGGCGGGGAGGAAGAAAGCCGGACTCCTCCGCTAGTAAAAGAGCTACACACAGATAGCGGAGGAGTCCGGCGAGAAGACCCCCGAAGACGGAAGACCCCCGGAGCTGTGCAATAAAATATTTTTTCCCCTGTGTTGTGTTTTTTTTTGTACTTTATTTCACAGGTGAATGGGTAGGGGTACATTGTACCCCATACTCATTCACATAGGGTGGGGGGCCGGTATCCGGGGGCCCCCTTCTTAAAGGGGGCTCCCGGATTCCGATAAGCCCCCCGCCCGCAGACCCCGACAACCAACGGCCAGGGTTGTCGGGAAGAGGCCCTTGTCCTCATCAACATGGGGACAAGGTGCTTTGGGGTGGGGGGGCCGCGCGGCCCCCCCCTTCCCCAAGGCACCCCCCCATGTTGAGGGCACGCGGCCTGGTACGGCTCAGGAGGGGGGGCGCGCTCGCTCGCCCCCCTTTCCTGGCCGGCCGGGTAGCGTGCTCGGACAAGGGTCTAGTGTGGACTTTGGGGGAACCCCCACGCCGATTTTTTTCGGCGTTGGGGTTCCCCTTTAAGCCCATTCCAGGCGGCGGAGCCCGCGACGTCTCCTTCGCGGGCCCCGCCTACCTGTACACGCGCTCGAAATGGGCGGATTTGCCTCCTCCTTACGTGGGCGAGTCCGTTCATTTCAAAAGTTGAGCGAACTGTTTGCCCAACCTTGTTCGTCAAACAGTCCGCTCGTGTGTGGGCAAGTCCGCTCATGCAAATTTTGAGCGGACTGTTTGCCGAAACTGTTTGACGAACAAGGTTGGGCAAACAGTCCGCGCGTGTGTACGCGGCCTAATGAATATTGTATGGTAATAGAGGTTTCGCACCCCCACACACATCAACATATCACTAACAATATACTATACACTATACTTTTTTCTCTGACACCCTGCACATCACAAAGGGTGCAACACACTCTAGCACATAATTATTTAAAATGTTAAAATAAAAGCTTAATTGTATTAGGCAGAACACATAACACCATCAGCACACCCCTTTCACTGCAACCCTACAATAGGCAGAGGGTTCAACACAATAGCACTTTTCATTTATTTAAATAATCACTTTTATTTCACCTTAAAAAGGATTTTTATATGAGATTTTGCAGCAATTGCAGGTCTATATTACTTGGTTTCTATTTTTTTTACTAGTTCTAACTATAATCCTGCCTACACACGATTGGACATTCCGACAACAAAATCTATGTTTTTTTTCCGACGGATGTTGGCTCAAACTTGTCTTGCATGCACACAGTCATACCTATTGGTCGGAAATTCCGAACGTCAAGAATGCGGTGACGTACAAAACGTACAATGGCACTAGAAAGAGGAAGTTCAATACCAAGTGCATCACCCTTTGGGCTCCTTCTGCTAATCTCGTGTTAGTAGAAGTTTGGCGACAGACGATTCGCTCTTTTGAGCCTCCTGCTTTAACAATCGTTACTGCTCCTCAGTTTGTGCTTGTGGGTTAGTATTTCTATTACGTATTTGATTTCCAGTGCGTTCTTGTCCACTCGTTCTGATTTTCAGCTCCAGCCTTTCTGTTTTTCAGTGCTTTCTGTTATTTCGTTCTGACCAGCCAACCGTTTTGAAGCCATGAGGATACTCACCCCAGACCAGAGGGTTTATAACTACCATCTGGCCAGAGCCAGGAAGAGTGGTGGAGAACGCTTTCAGGATAATGGCCAGCCGGTTCTGCCTCTTACTTATGCCAATCAACATGGCGGAATATAAACGTAACCATATAATCCTTGCATGCTTCATTCTATACAACTATTTAAGGAGAAATTAAATGAACAATGTGGCCTCAGTCAGGCCTGAGGCCGGACTTTAACAAGAAACCCTGATGGCACTTGAAGCTGGCCATCCCGGCTTACCCCCCAAAATGCCCGCAAAGTAAGACAGAAGTATGTTGAGTACTTAGGGGGGCCTAAGGGGGGCCATTGATATGCCAGAAACTGTTTATGGAACATTTTATCAACAATTTTTGAACTTCAACTGAAAGAAGATGTCCTTTGATTTACTGCCTGGGTTTCTTTGAGCTGTCTCCTAGGTTCTCCAGTGGGCTTTTCTTTTCGGACATTTTCTTCAATAATGCAAATGTCATTTATTTGATACATGAGATGACAATCTCTTCTTCAGCGAACAATTATTATGTTGTGGGTCTGCTACACACACCTTGTTTTTGTTGTTAATATATGTAATGCATTACTGACAAAAATATTCAACATTTTCAGCACCATGAATGAATTTTGTGGAGTCATGAAAATGGCGTGATTGTGGCAAATTAGAAAGCACCATGGCAGTTATTTACTACAGGAAAATCCACTTTGCACTCCAAGTGCACTGCAAGAGTGCACATGAAACCGCACTGAAACTGCACTTGTAGTGCAAAGTGGATTTGCCTTTAGTAAATAACCCCCATTGTCACTGTAAACACCAACTTACTACAAAAATTGCTATTGAGCATTGAAATAGGAAGCCACATATTGTTGTGTAGAAAACATTTTGCTCAAAGCACATTCACATGTGCATTAGAAAAGGGTTTTTGAACAAACCAACATCTTTGGTGTATATTTTTTTCACATTGTAAATATCCCAACAGGCATGTTTCAAAGCATAACATACACAACTCAGGAACTTACAGTTCAACTTTGATAAAGTGAAGGCAATATCAGACATGAGTATGTCCAAACTGTGTTGATATTTCCTTCATCAGATGAGATGATATCACCCCTGTAAAAGCCAAATTTTGAAGATGCACACAAATTTGGGATTCAAACTGGGGATTTCCCTCTTGATCCCATGCCTAATGTCAACATGTGCTACCTCCCATCATGGGGGATCAATGGACGTGTTTTGGGGGAGCAACCCCTTCCTCTCACCTAATTGAGTTTGCGAGGAAGGGGTTGCACTTACAAAATGCGTACATTAATATCCTGTGATGGCAGATAGCACATCTTGACATAATGTGTGCATCTTCAAAATGTGGCTATTAAAACACTTTAAAAAAAAAGTGGAATCAAAAATACACGATAAAACGGTCCAATTTTTGTGTGCTTTATATTCTGCCTAACACATCAATGATGTTTTTTTTTTTCCTGAACATCATTGATGTTTTCCTTTATATATTCTAAATCACGATTGCACCCCATTCTCTCCCCAATGAGGATCTGGCCAATTTCACTGGTGAAATGAGATTCTCCTTCCACAAAATCCACATCACCTAAAAGAAAAAAACACATCATTTATTATAAATATGCAGGCATACATCTATTACCTGAAGCTGTGGTCTCAGACACTCACCTGTTGTGGTGGCAATTTTGCCCCACTTCATAAACCTCTCCCTCCACATTCTCTGCTTGTGGTGTGGGGATCTCCCCTTCTTTAGGAGGTGGGGGGTCCCTGGTGTCCTCAGATGTCCCAAATCTGTTCTCCCCTATGTGAATAAAAAATAGGTATACTTAGCACATAGATATTTGAGGGCAGAAATAGGAATATGAAACATTGCTTGGATGTGTCAAACAATTGTCCTTTTTGGCTGAGTTCCAGGCTGAAGAACATCCCTAGTATCCACTTGATCACCTGTGTGGGACACCCTAAAAAGTTTGTTCTGGTGTCCCACACTAGTGCTCCTGCGTCCAGATGTGTAAACAGCTGCTGATTGTCCTCTCCTTACACTAAATCAAGTTTAAATTTCATTGTAGTTACAAACCCATCTAGACATCAAACTTATTTTAATACAAATAGGCATGAACAAATGTAGTTAACCTGTATTTGCCAAAAACATCTTATAAGTGGGTGAACGAACAATGTTTCCTATGACCGATTACTGTGCCCATGAACATGAAAGTTGCCATTTTAAAATGTACAACAGTAAAAAAAAGCACATGGAGCAGGATGAATGTAGGAAAAAGTATAGGAACACACGACAACTACTTACTTACTTTTTTGAAGAACTCTCTTGATTCTTCTGTACTGATCCTGCTCCCTGAATTTGAGGTTTGACGATCGTTTCCTCAGTTGATCCTTGGATCGACGTACCCCAACATTCCTGTGCAGACTTTTCACAACTTTAGGCATGATCTTGGCCTTTCTCACATTTGGGTTTCAAGATGTCCACCATCTCTATAAGGGACATATTTGAGCTATTCAATCTCCTCCGGGACCGGGACATTCGTGGCTCCGGACTTTCATTGTTGCTGCTCTCCTCCATATGCACCTGTTTTCTCTCTGCCATGTGCTTTCCCACTGCACCAAAAGAGAAGGGGCAGGAAATATACTAGAAAGAATGTCAGGGGCAGGCGAAGTTTAACGCATGCCCAGTGTATATAAAGCGTAACACACGTGTGTCGTATGTACAATCTGTGAGCGGAGGACGAAGTAACGGAACCAATGGTCGTTATAACGAAGGTACAATTTTAAGTTGGTGCATCAGTGGCCTATACTGCTTATAGATCGAGGCCTATATTGGGTCAAGATTGGGAGAGTTTCGCCTGAAATTAGGGTTTGTCTTGTGTCTTGCAGAGAAAATGGATCCCTTCAATGATAGGGAATTTATAGGAATAGTCATTGATATGTTCGGGGAGCTTCCCTGTCTGTGGCAGGTGAACCACCCATTTTATAATAATCAAACAAAGAGGCAGGCAGCGCTGGAGAAACTGCTTGAATTTGTGAATCCGATGATCCCCACAGCAGACATCAATTATTTAACGTCCAAAATTGGTGGCATGAGGAGAACTTATAATAGGGAGCGCAAGAAGGATTCCCAGAGATCCATAGCTGCAGCAGATGACATATATGTACCCAGGCTGTGGTACTATGGTAATATTTCTGTTTGTCAAATGAATGATGATAAATATATGTTAGTTTTGATAAGTAATTTCTGATTTCACAAAGTGTTTTACATATCAATAGACAGTAGTGACCACAAATGATTGGGACAAGAATGAAAAAGGCTGGGGTCAGAATAATAGTCTTTTCTATTTATTAACAAGAGAGATTGGGTGCAGAGTGACGGTATGTTCAAAGACTGGTCTATCTCATCCCTTAATTGCAAGAAACAGGAAGAAAGGCCTAGTGCACTGGGCACAGCACATACCCCTTGGGATGTTTCAGTAAGATGGACCAGTCAGTATTTAAATGTATGAATGTTTATTAAGAAAACAAAAAAAGCATAAAGTTGTATATGTACGTAGTACTAAGGACAAACAATTTTGTCATATATACATAACAGTGCTGATTCAAAAGAGGCTTAGGACATATATTATGTTGAAAATGACGTTTGATGTTGATGTTTTAGACTATCCATCCTTTTTCATAGGCACTACAGTCATCTCATGTACATATAGTCTACAATATAAGCATAGTCAAATTAGTACGGTTATAACAAAGACAAAAAGGTGTATAGCTCAACATATTAGCCATAGTGTATGGTAACAAAAGGTTAGATATAATCACAAGCCAAAAACTCTCCTCTATAGTCAGATATAGGGGATAAAAGTACTTGATCTTAGTACTACGTACATATACAACTTTATACTTTTTTTGTTTTCTTAATAAACATTCATACGTTTTAAATCCTGACTGGTCCATCTTACTAAAACATCCCAAGGGGCATGTGCTGTGCCCAGTGCACTAGGCCTTTCTTTCTGTTTCTTTCCATTTATTAACATTCAATTTGCAACAGTCATGAGCTGAAAATTGTGTGTGATTGATGAACCAAAAACTAAAACTATGTCCCTTTTTCATACACAGGAAAGTCTCAGCCAGGAGGAGGCCATGGAAAGTGGCAGCCAGGAGGTGGCTGGGCCCAGTAGCCTGCCCAAATCGCAGGTCCCTCCCCTCGGCCTTCCACAAAAAAAGTGCCAGGCAGAGGAGTAACCTGGAGGAGGCAGTACTTGGCCTATTTCTGTAGGCTACTGAGGCCCTTAGAAACCCCACCAGTCTTCAAGAGGATTATGCCTACATGACAGCCTGCAAAATGCTGGAAAAGGAGGAGGGCCAAAGCCTCTTATGTGAGGTAGTGATCTTACAAACCCTAAATAAGGGATAGAGGGGCAAACTCACAAGCCAAAGCCATGTTTGTGAGTTGAACCATGGTCCTCCTCCTCCAGGTCCTCCTACTCCACCTCCTGGCACAACTCCAACACCAGAGCCACGGCCTGGAAGGAAGCATGTAAGGAAGACAAGAGAGTGATGGTCTGGGTTCAGTCTGGTCTGACAAAAGATGCAGGCTGTTGTATGACCACAGCCTGGGGACATACATGTTCCTGATCTCTTGTAGTCCTGGACCAGATTGGGCTCACTATTATATGGACTCCTCAGGCCACCAATTTTGACTGTAAAATAATTGATGTGTGCCCTGGGGTACAAAGGTTTTGCAAATTTCACCAGTTTCTCCAGCATTGCCTTCCTCTCTATTTTGTTATGACCCAGAATAAATGGCTATTTCTTTTTCACAAATACTTGGCTATGTGTTTTAGTTAAAAAAGGACAGTTTGTTTGTGAGTAGGCAGGTACATTTCAAAAATACAATGTCAAATTAACAAGGGACACCAACCAACCTCCTTGAGGTTAGAAAATACAAGATAATAATGGTGTTGTGGTAACTTGACACACAAAACGAGATGTAATATTATGGAGAGCATTAGAAAAAAAATGCAGATCTTGATAAAAAAAAATAGAAAAAACATTATTATGGAGAGCTGACGAAAAACAAAATTAATATTATTCATGAGATCACGAGAAATAATAAAGAAATCAGTTTGTGAAAACTCTGTGTGAATATGAGCAGCAAAACAACTTTATTCTTCTAGCATTATAAAGAAGAATAGAATGCGCTGCATTAAACTATTTAAAAAATTGCAGCATGACGAATGTGCTATCTCCATTACAAACGCTAGATTTACCAGACCGAACGATTCCGTCTCGTAATTTATTCTGAGCATGCGTGGCACTTTGTGCATCGGAATTGTGCAAACACCATCGGAAATTTCCGCGAACGGATTTTGTTGTCGGAAAATTTGAAAACCAGATCTCAAATTTTGTGCAACAGAAATTCCAATTGAAAATGTCTGATGGAGCCTACACACGGTCTCTTTAACCATGTGATCGGCTGTGTCCAATTACAGCCGGTCACATGTAACCAAGGAAGTGCTGGTAATCGGCGCTCCTCACATCATACTGACAGAGTGTGAGGAGAGGAGAGCCGATCAGCGGCATCTCCTCACAGGGGACAGCTGGGAATTTAATCAGGGCACTGATCATCAGTGCCCTGATTACAATAATGTAAAATAGTGTCATAAATCAGTGCACACCATTTTTCACCAATGCCAGCTTTGTGTGAATAAAATGATAAAAAATTAGTTTGGGTACAGTGTACAGTGTCATTCAAAGTGCAACAGCGCTTAAAGATGAAAAATGGCCTGGACAGGAAGAGGTTGTAAGTGCCCGGTAGGCAAGTGGTTAAACAATATACCGCATATTTCAGTAGCATTTAGGCAATTATATCATGTCTTAACATTATTTCCATGTGCATTACTCCAGGTTTTAGCAGAGTAAGGGTTTGGGTGCTAATTGTTTTCAGGGAACTATAGTAAATTTGATTTTGGGAGTGTTTTTTTTTTTTACCAGCGCTATAGTGAATACCGTTTTAGCAGTAATTACCATGATTCGTTCATGGTAATTAGCGCAGCGGCGCTATAGTAAATGACCACCTATATGTCTAATCAAAATTTTGGAAACACTGATATAGCAAAGTGTGCGCAGCCTTTTAGGTTTCTATTTTTAGGCACTACCTTTCATAGACAAAACTGTTATGAAAAGTTATTGGCTTCATAAAGTAGTATTTTGGTTTTGTGGATTGTGATTAACAATTAACTTGTAAGGTGCCTAGGTTTAAAAGTTACAAAAGGGTTGTGTTTTAAGATTAGTGTGGTGTTATTTTAAGGCTTAGCTTAAAGTAGAACTATACTCAAAACTTTTTTATTTTTTTCAGTTTGGATAGAGTAAGGGAGGGTTTATTTTTGCCTTCTGTATCCCTTTGGGGAGAATTCCCTTCACTTCCTGTCCCATAGCCAAAACAAGAAGGGAAAGTAAATCCCTGCAAATTAATTAAATTCCCTGGGGACCCCCACCAGAACTACTGTCCCCTTTGGAAGACTTCTCTGTTACTTTTCTGGGGATGACCCAAAATTTGGTATTTTCTTATACTTTTACTTTCAATGCTAATAGTAAAGGTAAAAAGGACAAATAGAAAGCGTGAATCTAGCTAATGGTGGAACAGAGAGCAGTAGAAATCAAATCCATATCCACTCTATCCAAAACTAAAATAAAAGTTTTGCCATGAGATTTACTTTAGGTGTTAGCTATGTTAGGGTTTCTGTGTTGGCAGTACGTTAGTGTTAAAGTTAATGTTGGACAATAACAAGTTTTAGGCTGCTTTCACACTGCAGCGGGAGCGGTGTCTATTTTTAGCGGCGCTTTACCGTCGTTTTAGCGGCGGTCTGCGGGCGCTAGCGGGGTGGTTTTAACCCCCGCTAGCGGCCGAAAAGGGGTTAAACCCGCCCGCAAAGCGCCGCTGCAGCGGCGCTTTGCCGGCGGTATTGCCGCGGTGTCCCATTGATTTCAATGGGTAGGAGCGGTTTAGGAGCGGTGAATACACCGCTCCTTCACCGCTGCAAAGATGTGACTGGCAGGACTTTTTTCACCGTCCTGCCAGCGCATCGCTCCAGTGTGAAAGCCCTCCGGCTTTCACACTGGAGTTAAAGGGGCCGGTTTTTTTCAGGCGTTACACAGGCGCTATTTTTAGCGCTGTAACGCCTGAATACCGCCCCAGTGTGAAAGCAGCCTTAGGGATAGGTCACAATTAGGGACACAAGGGGTAACAGGGAAGTGTGTGTTTGTACTACCCAAATCTTCCCACAATATTTTCCATGAATACATGGCAGATCCTTCTGTAGGCTAAAACCACTGCTGTTGAGCTGCTAGGCAGAAACAATCTTCGGCACACTAAGTAAAACCCCTTCTGCCAGGATCCCCACAAATAATATTTTTTCTATTTTCATGGCACTAATCCAGGTTAGAACATTGGAACAATGTGTGCATATGAATAT